>NC_089508.1:4216260-4552079 GCF_036850995.1 Saccopteryx leptura | reverse complement strand
CCTCCCTCCCCTGCCCTCCCCTCCCCTCCCCTGCCCTCCCCTCCCTTCCCCTGCCCTCCCCTCCCCTCCCCTCCTCTCCCCTCCGCTCCCCTGCCCTCCCCTCCCCTCCCCTCCCCTCCCTTCCCCTGCGCTCCCCTGCCCTCCCCTCCCCTCCCCTCCCCTCCCTTCCCCTGCCCTCCCCTCCCTTCCCCTGCCCTCCCCTCCCCTCCCCTCCCCTCCCCTCCCCTCCCCTGCCCTCCCTTCTCCTTTCTTTTTCTCTCTTTTCTTTCAAGGTCTGTCTCTCTCTTTATGATAGTCTCTATTTGGTGAGGCATAGTTGTCATAATTTTCTTTAATTCTTTAAACACAGGGGTTTGAAAGTTTTTGAACATATTGAGATTAGCTGATTTAAACTGTTTGTCTTCTACACCCAACATCTGGTCGCCGCAGGAACGTTTTCTATTGGCTGCCCCCTCCTGTGTATGGATCGTATGTTCCTGTTTCATTGCACATCATTTTCCTGGGTCATAATTTTTTGTTAAATCTGGACATTTTTAATAACATATTGTAACAATTCTGTCATCAGCCCCTCCCTCTCCAGAGATCGGTGTTGTTGTTGCTGAGTTTTACTTTTTGTGCTTTTGTATTTTTTTTTTTTTTTTTTTGCTCCTTGTTTTCTTTTTGCTGCCTGTTGGTTTAGTGCAGTGGTCGGCAAACTCATTAGTCAACAGAGCCAAATATCAACAGTACAACGATTGAAATTTCTTTTGAGAGCCAAATTTTTTAAACTTAAACTATATAGGTAGGTACATTCCTTATTGAGGTAGCGCCCACACGTGGTATTTTGTGGAAGAGCCACACTCAAGGGGCCAAAGAGCCACATGTGGCTCGCAAGCCGTGGTTTGCCGACCAGGCGTTAAGTGGCTTCCCCGGGCTGGCTCCATATTCCCTACAGAGCACATCCATGGACTTCTCCACTCATTTATTTATCTTAAGCCTGGCTTCCTAAGGGTCCGCCCTGTGTTGATACCAATCAGAAGATTTCCTTAATGGCCCTGAACATACATTTGCCGCTCTCTGTGACATTTCTCTGTAAGTCCCACCTTCAAACTTCAGGTGGTTTAAAAATTTGGTCCCTAGTTTTCACTTCCTGTTTCTATAGGGGCTTAAAGCCAGAGGTGAGTGGCAGGGTCTTGCCCTTTTCTGGGTCTTTCCTGGATGTGCGTCTAGCCTTTGAGGTCCTCGGGAATATGTCCAAGCTCTCCAAGGTTCCCTTTGGCTTTCTGCTTCCCCACATCTTTCTTTTAAATTCGGGGCTGGGCTTTTGTTTGTCCCCACTGATATCACAGCCTCAGGCCACTGGGATGTGACCAGCAGATTCCTTTTGTTTGTTTGTTTGTTTACAGTAACCCCCTGGGCATGGGGCTTTATTCACAGAGCTGAGCTCCCAGTCATGTCAAAAAGCCATAAAAGCCTGGAAACAGAGATTTTCCTGCAGATTCTGGTCCTTTAACAGAACACCACTGAGCCGGGGAGGGAGGGCACATGGGAGCTGCCCAAGTCTAAAGGCCTCGGACGCACTGTTGTTATCAAGGCTCAGTGGTTTTTCTTCAATAGATGCTTTACAGTCTTTTTTTTTTTTTTTTTTAAATAACAGCCTTTTACAGACTAGAATTCTTCATTTTGATGCTGTCCAATCTATTCATTTTAATCTTTTATGTCATTTATAAGAAATCTTTGACTAACTCAAGGAAGGTCACAAAGGTTTTCTCCTAAATTTTCTTTTAGAAGTTCTATAGTTTAAGGTTTTGCTTTGATTGATTGATTGATTGATTTTAAAGAGACAGACAGAGGAAGGGAGGGGGAGAGAACGAGAGAGAGAGAGAGAGAGAGAAGCACCCCTTTGCTGTTCCACTTAGGTGTGCACTCATTGGTTGCATCCCATATGTGCCCTGACGGAAGATTGAACTCACAACCTTGGTTGTTTCAGGATGACGCTGTCACCAACTGAGCTAACTAAAGACCCAGGGCCTTCGCTAATTTACATTTAGAGCTCTGAGCCATTTAGAGCTCTGAGCCACTTCGAGTTAATTTTTCCACGAGGCATGCGGTAAGAGGTAAGACTCACTGATTGCATTTGGAAGTCCAATTATTCCCTCACGATTTGTTGAAAAGGCAACTCTTTCTCCACTGAGTTGGCCTTACCCTTATATCAGAACTGGGCAGACGTGGGGCTTTATTTCTGGAGCCTCCATTCCTTTCCATTGATCTATACAATATATCTCTTCCTTCGCCGGTGTGGATGATCCTGTCTTCGTTACACTTCATAGTAAAACTCAAGACCAGGTAGCGTTAAGTCCTCCAACTTGGTTCTTCTTTTTCAAAATAATTTTGGCTCCTCTCGTTTCTTCGCCTTTCCATGTAAATTTTAGCCTAAGCCTGTGAGTGTCTGGGAAATATATATACTTTGGGGATCTATAGATCAATGTGGGGAGATTTCAAGTCTTCACCGTCATTGGTTGCCCGATCAACGGGCCTCGCCTCATTTACGGAGACCCTTCCGTCTTTCCTGGGTGTCCTGGAATTCTGCACGCAGATCTTACCCGTCTTTCGTTGGGCTTGTGGCATGTGTTCTGGACTGCTCACAGACGTTGGGGGGTGTTACAGCTTCATTGTGAAATATCCCCTAATGTTTGTGAGCAGTATATTTTGGGGTGCTATTGGTAATTAGGCTGTTTCGACATTTTCTCAACTTGTATATACTAGGATATAGCAATGCTCTTCGTGTGTGTGTGTGTGTGTGCGTGTGTGTGTGTGTGTGTGTGTGTACTGACCTCATAACCTGCAACCTCCGTAAATTCACTCTGTTCGGGGAGATTGGTTGTCGACTTGTTGGGATTCTCTACGCAGACACGTATGCTGTCTGCAAAGACATACTGCTGTATTTCTACTTCATCTGTTTGCCTTTCTGATATCCTGGCCTTTGTGCACGGGTCCCACCTACAGTGCAGGTTAGACGGGCGGCCCTCCTGGCTTCCTCCTCCAGTTTAGAGGGAAGACGCTGTCACTAGGCAGGTAGGGGAGGTGCCGGCTGTGACAAGGCTCCTTGTGCTGTGCCCGTCCGGTCGCTTGTTCCGGCTACAGGCTCGTGCTTCTCGGTTTCAGTTCTAGAATTTGCATTTTATCCTCTTTTTGAGTTATTTCCTGTCCTCCATCCAAGTGCTGCATTTGTTTCCTGGTTCTGTGCACGTTTTTCTTTAAATCCAAGATGATGTTTCATATAACGGTTTAAAAATTTTTTGTTTGTTTGTTTACTAAATCCATACTTGGGTTTATTTTTACTCATGGTTTTATGAGCCATGTTGTTCTTAAGATTCTGGGCATTATGGTGCTGTTTCGCTAAATCTCTGGTTTCATTGTCTCTTTCGTTGTAAAAAGTTGAGTTTAGCTCCAGTGGGCAGTTCATTCTCTTGTGGGTAAGCTTGTTTTTTTGTTTGTCTGTTTTTTTTGTGTGTGTGTGGGGGGAGACATTTATAAACCATGCCTTTAGTCTCGGGATGATTTGGTCCGACTTCTATCGTGAGGCCTTTCCAGCAGCACCGTGGCCCGCTGGAACACAGACGTCCCTCGGCCACCTGCACCTTGGCCCGTTGGAACACAGACGTCCCTCGGCCACCTGCACCTTGGCCCATTGGAACAGACGTCCCTCGGCCACCTGCACCTTGGCCCGCTGGAACACAGACGTCCCTCGGCCACCTGCACCTTGGCCCGTTGGAACAGACGTCCCTTGGCCACCTGCACCTTGGCCCGTTGGAACAGACGTCCCTTGGCCACCTGCACCTTGGCCCGTTGGAACACAGACGTCCCTCGGCCACCTGCACCTTGGCCCATTGGAACAGACGTCCCTCGGTCACCTGCACCTTGGCCCGCTGGAACACAGACGTCCCTCGGCCACCTGCACCTTGGCCCGCTGGAACACAGACGTCCCTCGGCCACCTGCACCTTGGCCCGCTGGAACACAGACGTCCCTCGGCCACCTGCACCTTGGCCCGTTGGAACACAGACGTCCCTCGGCCACCTGCACCTTGGCCCATTGGAACAGACGTCCCTCGGCCACCTGCACCTTGGCCCGCTGGAACACAGACGTCCCTCGGCCACCTGCACCTTGGCCCGTTGGAACAGACGTCCCTTGGCCACCTGCACCTTGGCCCGTTGGAACAGACGTCCCTTGGCCACCTGCACCTTGGCCCGTTGGAACACAGACGTCCCTCGGCCACCTGCACCTTGGCCCATTGGAACAGACGTCCCTCGGTCACCTGCACCTTGGCCCGCTGGAACACAGACGTCCCTCGGCCACCTGCACCTTGGCCCGCTGGAACACAGACGTCCCTCGGCCACCTGCACCTTGGCCCGCTGGAACACAGACGTCCCTCGGCCACCTGCACCTTGGCCCGTTGGAACAGACGTCCCTCGGCCACCTGCACCTTGGCCCGCTGGAACACAGACGTCCCTCGGCCACCTGCACCTTGGCCCGCTGGAACAGACGTCCCTCGGCCACCTGCACCTTGGCCCGTTGGAACAGATGTCCCTCGGCCACCTACACCTTGGCCCATTGGAACAGACGTCCCTCGGCCACCTACACCTTGGCCCGTTGGAACACAGACGTCCCTCGGCCACCTGCACCTCGGCCCGCTGGAACACAGACGTCCCTCGGCCACCTGTGCTCTGGTGTTGCCACCGCTGCCCCCGACAGCTCCTCGCCTGGCCCTGAGGGGTTCCGCCCGGCACATGCACAGCCCCATATTTGAGACCCAATGGGATCCCTCTGAACATTTCCAGAGGTTCTTATCTATACAGATCCCTTCTCTTTCAAACCTGACCCTAGAATTCCAGCTGCCTCAGTTTCCCTGAATGCCAGTCTGCCCTGCTCGTCCCCGTGGGACAGCCTGACCGTCCAGGTGTCCTCCGTGCCCTGCAGAGCTGACCTGAAGGCGGTTCTGAGCAGACGGCTGCTCTGCCCCGTTTGTTTCTCTCTGGTAGCACACGCGTGCGTTGGCTAATGTCAGAAAACCAGTGTCCTCGTGTCCAGGGGCTGCTGTCACAGATGACCACAAACGTGGTCACTTACGGCCACAAATGACTCTCTTACAGTTCTGGAGGCCAGAAGTCCAAACTGGATTCACTGGACCGGAATCACACTGAACGCTCGGGGGAACGTCCCCCCGCCCCTTCCAGAGCTGCCCCCTCGGCTCACCGTCATGGCCGGCGCTGCGGCGTCTCACACCGGGGCCAGGCGGCCTTCCCCTTCCGAAGTCCGCCTGACTCTTAGGAGGACACTCAGGACTGTGTCTGGGGCCCGCCTGTCACCTGGGGTCATCCCCTGTCCCCGGGCCCGACGTCACTCGGGTTTGCAATCTTAGGACCAAGCTGTGAGCCACATCAAACTCACTCTGGAAGTTGGAGTCACTGGGCCACTGCAGTGAGGTGACAGATGGGCACAGAGTCCAAGCCCCACCGGGAGCAGGGAGGACCCCTGGGAGCCCTGTGCTGGTGGGAACGGAGGTGAGCGCCATCGGGCAAAGCCAAGGAGGCTGGGAGGAGGCCTGCTCTTGTGACCCGACCATGCGACATGACACAGGGTCCTTTCCATCTGGTGACACCTCTCCAGTTACTGCTCCAGGTCGCCCTGACCCCTGCCCTCTCCTGGTCATTGTCACAGCCTCTTCGATGGCCTCCCTACCTACCACTTCTGGTCGCCCCGGTTCACCCTCCATAGACCCGGCCATGGCACCCTCCCAGACCCCCTTCCAGAAACCCGTGGCCCTCTGGATGAGAGCCCCAATGACTGGCCTCCCTCCCTCCCTCCCTCCTTCCTTCCCTCCTTCTTTTCCTCCCTCCCTTCATTTCATTTCATTTCATTTCATTTCATTTCATTTCATTTCATTTCATTTCATTTCATTTCATTTCATTTCATTTCATTTCATTTCCTTCCTTCCTTCCTTCCTTCCTTCCTTCCTTCCTTCCTTCCTTCCTTCCTTCCTTCCCTCCCTCCCTCCCTCCCTCCCTCCCTCCCTCTTTTCCTCCCTTCCTCCCTTCCTTCCTTCCTTCCTTCCTTCCTTCCTCCCTCCCTTCCTTCCTTCCTCCCTCCCTCCCTCCCTCCCCTTCCTTCCTTCCTTCCCTCCCTCCCTCCCTCTCTCCCTCTCTCCCTCTCTCCCTCCCTCATTTCTTACTTCTTCTCCCCACACCCCCATCTGTGAGGAGGTAATATGAGTATTTAATTGAGGGGATCTGACTTTACAGTTTGGGGGTATCAGTGATGCTCCCTTCTCCCCACACTGTCCCCCCTCAATTCTCTTCCCCCCTGATGGGGACGACGGCACCGTTAGGGGGTCTGAATCAGCCTCTCTGAGGGGCAGGAGAACTGTCTTGTGCACTTTGGGCTTTGACACTTCCATCAAGTAGGAAGATGACCAGTACTCAGTGCAGGGACAGGCCTTGACCAGTGTGCACAGGGAGGTCGCATCGGACTCGGGACTCGGGCTTGCTCCTGACAGCCTGGGCCCCAAGGCTCAGTCGTCTTTTGAGACAGACGGGGCCGCGGCCGTCCCGGGCACAGGCTGTGCAGGGGAGAGCCAGGACCAAGAAGGCGTGCTGCTCGTGACAGCTTGGTGCTCCCCGTTTTCCTCTCGGACCCGGGGAGGGCTCGGGATTGGCCACCCTGCCTCCTTTGACTCCTTGGTGAGGGGTTCCGAGGGAGGGGAGGGCGGATGGGGCTGGAGGGGCGAGTCACCAGAAGCAAGCCACGGGAGCACGGCCTCCACCCCACGCGTGGTGGGGCCCTGGCTGGACACCCACGGGCTCCTGCTCCACGCTCGGGCTCCCAGGAGCTGGGGGACACGGGAGCTGCTCCCACTGGGGCCTCCCCCCCCCGGGAGGTCGCTTCTCTCTCCTCCCACACCTCCCCTATGTCTCTGCCATGCTCACCCGCTTCCCGAGGCAGAAACCACTGGCCTGGCTCCAGCGGCTGTCCCCTTGGGGACCTCAGTGTCCCCACACCGAGGGCTGTGTGATTGACGACCTTGGCCCAAACACCAGCGGGCAGTCCTTCAAAGAGACAGCAAATCAATGAGCGCCGGAGCTGGGGCCCAGCGTGCCCAGTGGCCACACCGGCTGCCGCGAACACGTCCGGCCCCTTGGCCAGCCCAAAAGAAAATAAGCTACTTTATTTTTTTGTTTGAAAGCTATTTGGAAAATGAAAACCTCCTGCCTCTGTGTGCTCTCCCTCTCAGCACAGACTCCTGGGCACATGCTGTGCGTTTGGCAGACCGGTGCCAGGGACAGCTGGCGGGGCCAAGTCCAGTCGGCCCGAAGTGACCCTGGTGTTTGAGGCCCCTCACCTCACCGTTAGAGGGTCCCGGGTGGGCCCCAGAGCAGGGGCATCGCGGTCATTTCTGAGGGTGCCGTCCCAAAGGCATGGCCTCAGGAACTGGAGTTCAGAACGTCTTGGGAGTCCCCCGGGACACTGAAGGGGAAATCCCGGGCCTGGGTGACAACAGTCGGAAGTGGCATTTGCAGAATCTTCATAGAAGACGAGAGACTCACCTCCCAGGGTTGCATTCCTAGAGAGGTCACGGCCACCTCAGATGTTCCTATAGTCACCCCAGGAGAGCTGAGGGGCAGGTGTCCTGGGCACACGAGGGCCTCAGAAATCTAGCCCAGGACCGGAACCCTCGCCCGCCTCTGGGCAACCTGATGGTGAGCGGTGGGGGGTGCCCACCGAGGACTGCCACGCCGGTGGCTGTGCTCCCTGTGGCCCAGGACAGGTGACCCAGCTCCATTTCCGGGGCCTGGGAGAGCCTGGGAGGGTGAGCCACCTCCGAGGGTCCCCGCCTCTCCCAGGCTCTCCAGCCACGTCGCAAGTCGGCCAGATCTGATTGAAGATATTATTTTAACGTGGAAGTCCCTATTCCTTTTTTTTTTTTTTTTAAGTTTTTCGAATTGAAGAACAATTTACATATGGCAAAAAGCTTGCCGCGTTTTAAAAATGCGTTACGCCTGTGCAAGCGGCACACAGATGAAGACAGATCGTTGCTGTCACCCTGGGAGCTCTCCTGCCGACTGCCAGCCAGAGCGCTCCTCTCTCACTCCCCGCGGTGGCTCTTGTCTGTCCAGAGCTTCCCAGGACACGCCCCACCACTCGCTTGCCTCTGATGTCTCGCCCTTGGCACACAGCTCTGAGCTCCATTCATGGCGTGTGTATGTAATTTTTTTCTATTCTTGCTTAATTTAATGGTGTTTCATTGCATGAATAAACCACAATCAGTCACTCCATTGATGGGCACTTGCGTTGTGTCTCGTTTGGGGTTATAATGAATAAATATGCAGCACTGAACACTTGCGTAAGAATCTTTTTTTAGCCACACACTTGTTTTTTCGCTTCTCTTGGATAAATCCTTAAAATTGGACTATCTGGGTCAGAGGGCAGCTGTGGTTAACTTTATCAGAGACTGCCAAGCTATTTTCCACAGCGGTTCTGCCAGTCTCTTCTCCTACAGAGACGGGCGGGAGTTCCGGGTGCTCCATCGCCCTGCGAGGAGTTGACGCTATCGGTGTTGTCTTGTTCGTGTTTATCTCTCTATAGGGCTCACAGTGGCAGCTCGTGGTGTTTTATTTTTTATTTCCTTGATGAATGGTCAACGCACCTTTTCTTATTGGCCCTTTGAATATCTTCTTTTGGGAAGTGTCTGTTTAACTTCTGCTCACCTGATTCCCCCCCTTTTTATTACTGAATTGTAGACATTGTTACCATATTCTGGATATGTGTCCTTTTCCAGACATTGTGTTGTGAATATTTCCTCCCTGTCTGTGATTTTCTTCTTCATGGACATTTTCTTCTCCTGTAACTTTTAAATGTGGATTCTGTAGAGCCCTTGCTCAGATTCGTGAATTGTTTACATTCTAGCACACTCGCTTGATTACCCTTGGCTCGCTCCTCTATCCCTCTCCTAGATGAGTGGATTTGCACACACACGCATACTTATACAGCAATGCCTCGGATTTTGTTGACTTCGGTTATTTTCGTCATTTTTTCCACAAAAATTTTCTCGGTTTTCATTGGTTGCCTCGGATTTCGTCGGCGTGTCCATGTGACCTCACTACTAATTTTTTTTTATATATAATTTTATTTTTTTTAATGGGGTGAAATCAATAAATCAGGATACATATATTCAAAGAAAACATGTCCAGGTTATCTTGTCGTTCAATTATGTTGCATACCCATCACCCAAAGTCAGATTGTCCTCTGTCACCTTCTATCTAGTTTTCTTTGTGCCCCTCCCCCTCCCCTTTTCCCTCTCCCTTTCCCCCCTCCCCCCCGTAACCACCACACTCTTATCAATGTCTCTTAGTCTCACTTTTATGTCCCACCTACGTATGGAATAATGCAGTTCCTGGTTTTTTCTGATTTACTTATTTCACTTCATATAATGTTATCAAGTTCCCACCATTTTGCTATAAATGATCCAATGTCATCATTTCTTATGGCTGAGTAGTATTCCATAGTGCATATGTGCCACATCTTCTTTATCCAGTCTTCTATTGATGGGCTTTTTGGTTGTTTCCATGTCCTGGCCACTGTGAACAATGCTGCAATGAACATGGGGCTGCATGTGTCTTTACGTTATCAATGTTTCTGAGTATTGGGGATATATACCCAGTAGAGGGATTGCTGGGTCATAAGGTAGGTCTATTTTCAGTTTTTTGAGGAACCACCATACTTTCTTCCATAATGGTTGTACTACTTTACATTCCCACCAACAGTGAATGAGGGTTCCTTTTTCTCTACAGCCTCTCCAACATATCGCTGCTAATTTTGCGAAAACAAAAGGTGACCCACGTGCTCTCCTGCTCAGCGTGGCATTGTTTCTTGTTGTGTGAGCATCACCCCCCACGTCTAGCCAAACAATTCCATAGCTTTCTGGTGTTTTTGTGCTTTTTTTATTGATTGCGAGCGCTAATACTACAATTACATGTAAGTGATTACTGCGTATACAATATTCGGTGTAATGTGTTTATTTTGAATTTTTCAGTTTCAAAATGTACGTCACGTAAGATAAAATCAAATGTGCTCAAATTTCATTGTCCCTGTTAAGTGTGTCCCTTGCTAATAAGTTCACTTTTCCTTTTAGCTCCATCATGGGACCATAGAAAGTTTCCATTTATTCTTTACATTAGTCTTTTATATTCATTTTATATTAATTTCTTATTGCTTTTAGTATTAAACACTACATTTATTCTCTATCAAATGTGGTTTTGGTATGTATTTTGGAGCGTCTAGAATGAATTCATTAGATTTACATTGATTCATATGGAAATAAATTGGCTTGGTTTTAGGTGGTTTTGGATTTTGCCGATTGTTTTCGGACGGATTATCAATGAAAACCAAGGTATGACTGCATGTATTTATATGTGCATATACACATGTGTGTAAAGATACAGACATACATATAAACATATATGTATGTGTGTGTGTGCATGTGTAGATGCCTGTATTTTCCCTCCCTGAGCCACTGTGGAGAAGTTGGGGACATCACGACTCCCCTACCACACAGTGTGTGTCCCAAGGACCCAAGATTATTTTTCATACCCACAGAACAAATATCCCACTCAGTCAGCTTGATGCTGATGAAGTGACTCTAGGATACAACCCGCAGCCTAGCCTCACGTTTCCCTAGCTGTTACCATGTGTCCGCTGCAGCCACTCTGTTGCAAGTTCAGGATGTGGTCCAGGGTGGTGCAGCGCCCTCGTGCGTGGAGTCTCTTCGGTCTCCTTTCCCCTGGACCACTCTCTCTGCCCTTCTTTGCCCCTCCTGTCCTCGACATTTCAGAGAGAGCGCATCAGTTATTTTGTAGAATGTCTCTTAGTTGGGGATTGCCGAAGTCTTGTCATGAGTGGATTCCGAGTATGCATTTGGGGGGATAGTACTGAAGAGATGTGTCCTTCTCGGCATTTCAGGTCAGAAGGCGCCAGGTGTCGGTCTGAAACCAGCGTTGGTCAACTTGACCTCTCTGTTAAGTTGGCATTGGCCAAGTTCGCCAGAGTAAAGTCATGATTTTCCTTTCATAATTTGTATACAAAAGAGAGAAGAGACTGGATCAGTCAATTTGGGGTGCCGTAACACAGTATCCCAGGCTGGGTGGTTTAAACACCAGACGTGTATTTTCTCATAGTGGTGGAGCCTAGAAGTTCCAGATCAAGGTGTGGGCGGGCTGGTTTCTCTGGAGGCCTCTCTCTTTGTGGTGTAGACGGCCGCCTTCTCACTGTGCCCTCACAGGGCCTCTCTGTGCCCACACCCTGGCGCCTCTTCCTCTTCTCTCTCTCGCTCTCTTTTTAAAGAACATTTCTGTTTGTGTGCACCCCTGCTACTGTCAGCCTTTGATTTTATGCAGGTGTTACTGCTGCTTCTGTAAGGTGTACGTGAGTTGCAGCAGGGCATGACGTCACCATGCCCGAAAGCCAAAATCCTCCACCCTTCTGTGTCACCTGAACTGATCACCTTTGCCTTTTAATGGGGGGGGGGGGGGGAGCCAAAATCCTCCATCTTTCTGTGTCACCTGAACTGATCACCTTTGCCTTTTAATGGGGGGTGGGGGGGTGGGGTAGGGAGCTCCATTTTCAAACAGTGACATGATTGGCGTGGTCAGGTTGGAACTCCTAGCTTCCTCCTTGTGTTCTGTTTTCCTTAGTTTATTCCTATCCTTTTCCCCTTACCTTCTTCCAGGCTGTTTTTTGCGTTCTGTCTTAGTTCCTGTAAATCTTCTTTGAATTATTTTTATTTCTTCAGGATTACAATATGCACGCTTAACCCAGCTTGAACGAACGTGCCAGCGCTTCACACGTCACAAGATGCTCCCGGCAACACGACTCCGTTTATTCCCTGCGATAGTTTGGACTATTATTGTCATAAATGTTACTTCTATACAAGTTATAACTCCTAGTATTTCTCCACTCAACAATGAATTGTCTTTTAAGAAATTAGAGAAATACATGTTCATATTTATTCGCATAATAACCATTTCCAATAGTCTACATTACTCTCGGAATATCAGAATTTCAATCAATTACCACTTGCCTTCAGCTTAAAGGACACCCTTTACCATCTCTTGTAGTTCATGTTTGTTGGCAAGGATTTCATTTGCCAAGAATGCCATTATTTCTCTGAATGTTTTTAAAAGACAGTTTTTCTGGATCCAGAATTTTAGAATGACATTTATTTGCTTTCAGGTTTTTAAAGATGTTGTTATCTATGCTATCATTGTTTTTCATTTTGTTTTGTTGTGTATCTTTTGTTTTTTTTTCTTTTTTAGTGAGAAACAGAGAGAGAAGAGAGACAGGGGGACAGATAAGGACAAACAGACAGGAAGGGAGATGAGAAGCATCAACTCATAGTTGTGGCACTTTAGTTGTTCACTGATTGCTTCTCATATGTGCCTTGACTGGGGATGAGGGGGACGGCTCCAGCCGAGCCCGTGACCCCTTGCTCAAGCCAGCACATCTGGTGTTTCCCATGTCTTTAAGTGTCATATTCTCTCAAGTTTTAGCCCACTTATGGTTATTCTTAAGTGTCTTCAAGCAGTTGTTTTTAGACTTTGTCTGGAGTGTAATTACTGTGGGGAGAAAGCATACTCTGTTACAAGCTATTCTCCCGTTATTGCAGTATTCAGACTTTTTACTTTAACTTAAAAAATTACCATGGACTCACTGGAAGCTGCAAAAATAGTAACACAGAGTGTGTTACTCCAATGTGTCTTTCTCTCAGCTTCCCCTAATGGTAACAACTCTAGTATAATACCATAAAAAGGGAAATCAACATGGGAACAATGCTGTTCATTAGACTACAGACCTTATTTGGTTTTGGTTTTCAGCTGCATTTGTGTATGTGTGTGTGTGTCTATGCAATGTGATCAGATATACAATTAGTGTAACCATTTATTACACAAAAGAGCTCTCTTGTGCTAAACACTACTATCCTCACACAACCCATTCCGCTCCTGCCCCCTGGAAACCACTAATACTCTATGTCCTCCATGTCTATCTGGTTGTCATGTAAGATTTTGAAATTGTCTTTTCTCAGTGAACACAATGCCCTTGAGACCCATCCAGGGGGCTGTATGGACCAGCAGTTTGTTCTTTTCTTTTCTTTTTTAGTTTTTAAAAATAACCTTTTAATTGTAGAACAGTTTTGGATTTACAGAATTATTCCAAAGCTAGTACAAAGAGTTCCTGAATCTTTCACACCCCCTTCGCCCTGGGATCAACACCTGACCTTAGTGTGGCAATTTGCCATTAGTGAACCAACATTGGTATGTTTTTATGAACTCGAGTCTGTATATTATTCAGATTTCCTTACTCTTCCCCTGACCTCCTTCTGCTGATACCATCCAAGATATCGCATTACACTCAATCATCATGCCCCTTCAGGTTTCTCTTTGTTGTGACAGTTTCTCAGGCTTTCTTTTTATTTCCTGGAAACCCTGAGAGTTGTGAGAAGTACTCCTCAGGTCTTTCGTAAAATGTCCCCAAATTAGGGGTTGTCTTATGCTTTTCTCATGTTAGAATGGAATAGTGCATTTTGGGCAGGAAGATCCCCGAGGTCAAGTGACCATCTCATCACATCATACCCAGGGCACACTCTGTCCTTATACTACTTCATCAGTGTTGATGCGAACCTTGGTCACCTGGCTTGAGGTGGTGTTCCTCCGGTTTAATCTCTAGGAACTTCCCTCTTTTTATTTCCTTTCCCACTGTCCCCTTTGGAAGGAGGTCACTGTGTGCAGCCGACACTGGAGAAATGAAAACTACGTTCCACCCCCGTAAGGACTGAACATCTGCATAATTATTTGGAATTCTCCTGCCCAGAAGATTGTATTTATTTATTTAAATCATTTCCTTATATTAATATGGTCTCATGGATATTTATTTTATACTCTAGGTTATCATCCAATACGAGATTATTTATTTTGTCACTCAAATTGTTTCCGTTTTGACTGCAGGGAGCTCTTTCAATTGGCTACTTTATACCGCGGACATACTTCCCATCACTGTGAGTTTTCTGGTTTGGTTAGTGTTTTTAAGCACTTCCTTACTTTCTGGCTTTCTAAGATGCCCCAGGCTCATCTTGTAATTCCCTCCCCCCCCCCCCCCCCCCAGCCGTACAATCAGTCATTTTTCCAAGCAACCTGGTTCTCTTTATTGGATAATGGGACTAGCAGGGAACATCTGGGTGCAAGATGTGCTTGTAGCTACCGGAGTGTCACTGCATCTAGGCCCTTTCAACTGGCAGAGCAAAGGGATGTATTTGCTTATACTAACCCATGCATATGCACATCTATACATATCTCTGCATGAGACCATCTGTGTTTATATTATGCTCAACATGAGTTCATGCCGATGTCTCCAACGCTAATGCATGGGTCATTCTAGACTTCTCCCTTGCTTATCTGTAATCGCCCACACCCATGGCGAGAAACCTGGCCCCCACCCTCCTCCGTGATGTCCTTCATTGCCCATTGCCCACGGACATGCTGAGCGGTCTCGGAACTGCTAACCCGCAGGCGCTGTGAGCAACAGCCCTTTGCACTGGAGCGCAGCGCTCACGTGCGGTTCTCTGTGCCTGTCCTCTTGTAGACCACACTGTGTCCAAACTTCCTTCGGGCAGGACCTTAGCCATCCGTTCTCACCAGTGCAGGGGTGTCACACACGTGTGATACATTCAGATTATTTGGTCACATCCGCATTCTACTCTGGGATGCCCGACCTCTAAAACAATTTTTAAAATTCGCGTGTTAGTTTACTCTTTGTGCTATGAAGTTTTATGGCTTTTTACAAACGTATAGTGTCACATATCCACCCATGCAAAGTAATTTCACCGCCTTAGATATTCCTTGTGCTCTACCTGTTCAGGCCTTCTCCCTGACCTCCTAGGAAGCGTGGGTTTCTGTCACTGTCCTCTGTACTGTTGCCGTCCTTGCAAGATCACTTAATGGGAACCCTAGAGTGTGTAGCCTTTTCAAGCCGGCTTCTTTCACTTAACAGTGTGCTGTACAGCTTACTTTCCGCCATTTCATGGGCATTTAATGTCCACCCATGTCCACTGGTGACTCGAGATCATTTCCTTTTATTGCTGAACACTATTCCACAATGTGGGTGAACCACAGTTGTCAATCCATTCTCCTATGATGGACATCTTGGTTGTGTCCAGTTTTCATCTTGGGCAATTGCGAATAAAGTTGCTACCAACACTGTGCGAACATCAGTTTTCAACTCAGGTTGAATGAATACCAAAGGGTTTGATGGATCATATGGTAAGACTATGTTTAACTTTTTGTAGGAAACTGGCAAACTGTTTTGTTTGTTTGGTTTTTTTGACAGAGACAGAGAGAGAGAGAGAGAGAGAAAGGGACAAATAGGGACAGACAGACAGGAAGGGAGAGAGATGAGAAGCATCAATTCTTTGTTGTGGCACCTTAGTTGTTCATTGACTGCTTTCTCATATATGCCTTACCGAGGTGGGGCTACAGCAGAGCAAGTGACCTCTTGCTCAAGCCAGCGACCTTGGACTTCAAACCAGTGACCTTTGGGCCCAAGCCAGTGACCATGAAGTCATGTCTATGATCCCATGCTCAAGACAGTGACCCCACGCTCAAGCTGGATGAGCCAGCACTCAAGCTGGTGACCTCAGGGTTTTGAACCTGGGTCTTCTGCCTCCCAGTCCGACACTCTATCCACTGTGCCACTGCCTGGTCAGGCTGGCAAACTGTTCTTTTTTTAACTGGCTGCACTACAGTGCATTGTGACCAGCCGTGACCGACAGTTCCCATTGCTCTGCACCCCCACCAGCCATCGAGTCCGTATTTCATTGTTGTTTCAACTTGAAAGTTGCTAAGAACACACGATGCTTATTCATGACATGTGCATCTGCTTTGATAAGAAGTCTGTTCAGATCGTCGTTCTATTTTTAAATCGTTTATTTCCCTGTTGTTGAATTTTAAGATTATTTGCTTTCTTGGAGGTACAAGTTCTTTAGCAGATATACGCTGTGTAGACATTTCTTCCCAATATGTGGATTGTATTTTTAGCAGTGTCTTTTGCAGAACAGAAGTTTTTAGTTTTAATAACGTCCAGTTAATCATCTTTATCTTTCATGGAGCATGCTGTTGGTGTGACATTTAGAAACTCATCATCCTTTTTGGCTGTTGAGTCATATGCGTTCTTTATTAAAGAATGGGCAGAGGACGTGAATAGGCTTTTTTTTTTTTTTTTTTTTAACAAAGAAGACCTACAGACGGCCAACGGGTACATGAAAAGATGCTCAACATCACTAATCATCAGGGAAATGCAAGTCAAAAGCACAATGAGATACCACCTCACTCCTGTTACAATTGCCTGTCATCAACAAGACAAGAAATAACTACTGTTGGCGAGGATGTGGAGGAAAAGTCACCCTTGTACAATGTTTGTGGGATTGTAACACGGTGCAGCCACTGTGGAAAACAGCATGGAGGTTTCTCAAAAAAAAAAAAAAAAGAGAGCTATTATACAATGCAGCACTCTCACTTCGGAGTGCTTATCCGAAGCAAATGAAAACACTAAATGAAGAGGATGTGTGCACCCGTGTTCACTGCAGCATTATTTACAATCGCCGAGCTACGGAAGCAACCCTACCGTCCAGCGAAAGACCAACGGATAAAGATGATGTAGCGCCCGCAGGCCGTGAGGAACTACTTGGCCACAAATGAGAAGGAACTCTTGCTATTTGTGACACCATGGATGGGATCTTGAGGGGACTATGCTAAGTGAAAAAACAGTCAAAGATAAACACTGTCTGCTAAAAAACAAACAAACCAAAATATAGACGCAGAGAACAGACTGGTGGTAGCTGGAGGGAGTGGGGTTGGGGGTGGGAGACATGAGTGAAGGGGTCATGAGGTACAAACTTCCAGAAATGAAATAAATAAATCATGCGGATGTAATGTATAGCGGTGACTATAGTCAGTAAGATTGCATTACAAATTCAAAAGTGGTTAAGAAATCAAATCTTAAAGAGTTCCATCGTAAGAAAAAAAATTTTCATGACTTTGTTGGGTGAAGGATGATCACTAGAATTTTTGGGGTCATTTCACAATGAATGTAAATATTGAATAATTATGTTGTCACCTAAAATTAATATAATGTCCTATGTTAATTATATGTGAGGAAAAAATAAATTTGAAAAAATAAAAATAAAGAAATACAAAATAAATGAAGACTCGTTGCCAAACTCAAGATCAAGTAGCATTCTTCCTATGTTTTCTTCTAGGAGTTTGACGGTTTCTTATTTTAAATTTAGGTTTGTGATCTAGTTCCTTTTAATCCCGCACAATATGTCTTCTGCATGTAGGATTCAGGGTTGACAGTTCTTTTCTTTCAGAACTGAAAAATGTGGTGCTTCTTCCTCCGGCCCTCGTGGTTTGGGGTGACAAATCTGCCTTCCTTTGGAGTGGGGTTCCCCCAAACATGACATGTCATTTCTCTCTGGTTGTTCTTGGGAGTTTTTCTTTGTCTCTAGTTTTCAGAGGTTTGATTATGGTGTTTCTTGGCACATATATTTTGGGGGGATGACCCTCTTTGGGATTCTCTCAATCTCTTGGATCTGAAGGTTTATGCCTTGGGCCAAATTAGGAGACTTTTCAGCTATTATTTCTTTAAATCCTCTCTCAGGCCCCCTTTTCTCCCCTTCTCTGCCGAGACTGCCGTGACGCGAGTCCCCGTTAGGGCCGTTGGAGTACGCTCGCAGGCCTGGGGGAGCTGTTCACGCTTTGTTTGGTTTTTCTCAGTCCGTTTCCTCTTCGTGACTCAGACTGGTCTGGCTTCAGGTCTGTTGATCTGTCGCTGAGTTTCCCATGTCTCTCCTTTGTCACCTCCCGTCTGCTGCTGAACCCGTCCAGTGACACTGTTCATTTTTTTTAATTATTATTTTTAAGTTCTAAAATTTACCCTTGCTCTTATTTTATTCTTCTATGCCTTTGGTCTGGCTTTCTGTTTTTCTTTTTTTTTTTTTCTTTTCATTTTTCTGAAGCTGGAAACAGGGAGAGACAGTCAGACAGACTCCCGCATGCGCCCGACCGGGATCCACCCGGCACGCCCACCAGGGGCGATGCTCTGCCCACCAGGGGGCGATGCTCTGCCCATCCTGGGCGTCGCCATGTTGTGACCAGAGCCACTCTAGCGCCTGAGGCAGAGGCCACAGAGCCATCCCCAGCGCCCGGGCCATCTTTGCTCCAATGGAGCCTTGGCTGCGGGAGGGGAAGAGAGAGACAGAGAGGAAAGTGCGGCGGAGGGGTGGAGAAGCAAATGGGCGCTTCTCCTGTGTGCCCTGGCCGGGAATCGAACCCGGGTCCTCCGCACGCTAGGCCGACGCTCTACCGCTGAGCCAACCAGCCAGGGCGGCTTTCTGTTTTTCCATCTGTTTATTCTGCAACTGCGCTGTGCAGCACCCTTCAGAGAACCCCGACGTCTGAGCCAGCTCGGTGCTGGCATCTGCTGCTCACTTCTCGTCCGGGCTGTGCTTGCCCCAGAGTCGGTGTGATGAGTGGTTCCGACTGCATCTGTGCATCCGGGTGTTGTGTAACGAGTCTGGTCCTGGGTGCTCTACCTGGTTGCCGGCAGGCAGTCCTTTCAGGGGTACTATGCAGGCCTGGGTGGGGGCCTTCAGCACCCTGCCTGACACCTGAGACAGCACCCAACTCATCTGACTCACTGACTCAGGCCACCTGGTTGCCCATAGGTGAGACTTGAAGTTGTTTCCCCCTCGACTCGCCAATGCTACCCTGTAAAAAGCCTCTCACTAACAGGCCTGCCACCTCATCACGGGGTGATGCGGGGAGGTCAGCTCCCACCTGGGACTCACGGCCTCACACTTCCTCACAACGCTTCGCACCACCACGCACTGCCTCGCACCACCACGCATGACTTCACACCGCCTCACACATCTTCACACCTCCTCACACCAACTCACAGAGCCTTAAACTACCTCACACCTCCTCACACAGCCTCACGCCTCCTCACACAACCTCACGCCTCATCAAACAGGCTCACACCGCATCACATGGCCTAACACCTCCTCACACCTCCACACACCACCTCACAACTCCTCACAATTCCACACAGAGTCAGATACCTCCTCACATCTCACACCTCCTCACACCACCTCAAATCTCATCACACCTCCTCACACCGCCTCACACCTCCACACCTCCTCAGACTGTCTCACACAGCCTCACAACGCCTCACACCTTCTCACATGGCCTCACACCTCCTCAAATCTCCTCACACCACCTCATACCACATCACACCTTCCAGACCTTCTCAGACCTCCTCACTCCGCCTTTCCCCTCCTCAAACAGCCTCACACTTTCTCACACCACCTCACATGTCCACACATAGTCACACACCTCCTCACACCTCACACCTACTCACACTACCATATATATCCTCACAACCTCACACAACCTCACACCTCCTCACACCACTTTACAACGCCTTACATGTCTTCACACTTCCTCACACAGCCTCACACATCCTCACACCACCTCACACTGCCACGCACCACCTCACACGGCCACACATCTTCACACCAACACCTTAGACCTTCTCACACCACCTCACACATCTTCAAACCTCCTCAAACCACATAATATATCCTCACACAACCTCTCGCCTCCTCAAACCACCTCACACCACCTAACACCACCTCATACTGCCTCATACCTCCTCAGACTGCTTCACACCTCTTCACACTGCCTCACACAACCTCACACCTTTCACACCATATCACACTTCCTCACACCACCTCACACCTCTTCACACCATATCACACTTCCTCACACCACCTCACACCTTCTCATACCACCTCACACCTCTTCACACCTCTTCACACTGCCTCACACAACCTCACACCTTTCACACCATATCACACTTCCTCACACCACCTCACACCTCTTCACACCATATCACACTTCCTCACACCACCTCACACCTCTTCACACCATATCACACTTCCTCACACCACCTCACACCTTCTCATACCACCTCACACCTCTTCACACCTCTTCACACTGCCTCACACAACCTCACACCTTTCACACCATATCACACTTCCTCACACCACCTCACACCTCTTCACACCATATCACACTTCCTCACACCACCTCACACCTCTTCACACCATATCACACTTCCTCACACCACCTCACACCTTCTCATACCACCTCACACCTCTTCACACCTCTTCACACAGCCTCACACCACTTCACACCGCATCATACCTCCTCACACTGTCTTACACCTCCTCCTGTGGCCTCACACCACCTCACATGACCTCACACCTCCTCACACGACCTCACAAGGTCTCACACAGCCTCACACGGCCTCACTTGGTTTCACACGGCTTCCAATGGCCTCACACCTCCTCACACCTCCTCACACAGCCTCACACCACCTAACACCACCTCACACCTCCACACACCACCTCACATCTTTCACAACTCCACACAGTCACACACCTCCTCACACCTCACACCACCTCACACCACTTTACACCACCTCACACCGCCACACACTGCCTCACATGGCAACATACCTCCACACCACCATGTCAGACCTTCTCACACCACCTCACATGGCCTCACAATGCCTCACACCTCCTCATACCACCTCACACTGCCAAACATCTCCTCACATGGCCTCACACTGCCTTACACAGCCTCACAATGCCTCACACCTTCTCACACCACCTCACATCTCCTCACATGGCCTCACACAGCCTCACACAGCCTCACAATGCCTCACACCTTCTCACACCGCCTCACACCTCCTCACACCCACTCACACAATGCACACAGCCTCACACGGCTTCACACCACATCACACGGCCTCACACCATCTCACACCTCCTCGCAGGACCTAAAACGACCTCACCTATCCTCAAGCAGCCTCACACCACCTCACATAACCTCACATGGCCGCATACCTCCACACACCACCTCACATCTCCACAGTCACACACCTCCTCACACCTCACACCTACTCACACCATCTCACACCTACTCAAACCTTCTCATACCACTTTACACCACCTTACACGTCCTCACACAACCTCACACTTCTTTACGATGCCTCACACGTCCTCACACCACCTCACACTACCTCACACTGCCTCACACTTCCTCACATAGCCTCACAATGACTCACACCTCCTCACACCTTTTCACACTGCCTCACACAGCCTCACACCTCTTCATACCACATCACACTGCCACACATCTCCTCACATGGCTTCACACTGCCTTAAACGGCTTCAAACATTCTTACACTGCCTCACACTTCCTCACACTGCCTCATACCTTCTTTTTTTTTTTTCCTGAAGCTGGAAACAGGGAGAGATAGTCAGACAGACTCCCGCGTGCACCCGACCGGGATCCACCCGGCACGCCCACCAGGGGCGACACTCTGCCCACCTCAAAACTCCTCACAACTCCACACAGAGTCAGACACCTCCTCACACCTCACACCTACTCACACCACATATATACTCACCACCTCACGCCTCCTCACACCACCTCACACCTTAAATCTCCTCACACTTCCTCATGCTGCATCACACCGTCCACACCTCCTCAAACCTCCTAACACAGCCTCACACCTTCTCACACAACCTCACACCTCCTCAAATCTCCTCACACCACCTCATACCGCATCACACCTTCCACACATTCTCAGACCTCCACAACCTCCTTTTACCTCCTCACACCTCCTCACACCCCCTAAAGCCCCTCACACGGACTCACACCGCCTCACACGGCCTCACCCATCCTCACAAGGCCACACACCTCCACACACCACTTTACATCTCCACACATAGTCCAACACCTCCTCACACCTCACACCTACTCACACTACCACATATATCCTCACACAACCTCACACCTCCTTACACCATCCCAAACCTCCTCACACCACTTTACAATGCTTTACACGTTCTCACACCTCCTCACACCGCCTCACACCTCATCACACCACCTCGCACTGCCACATACCGCCTCACACAACCACACACCTCCACACCAACACCTTAGACCTTCTCACACCTCACACCTCCTCAAACCACCTCACACCACTTCACACTGTCTCACACCTCCTCAGACTGCCTCACACCACATCACACCATATCACACTGCCTCACAGAGCCTAACACAACCTCACACATCCTCACACTGTCTCACACCTCCTCATAAAGCCTCACACCACCTCGCACCATCTCACACAACCTCACTCGGCCTCATACGGACCCACATAGGCTCACATCTCCTCACACTGCCTCACACCTCCTCACAAGGCCTTACAACTCCTCACAAGGCCTCACACTGCCTCAGATGGCCTCACAGGGTCTAACACGGCCTCACACCTCCTCACAAAGCCTCACACCTCCACACACCACCTCACATCTCTTCACAACTCCACACACAGTCACACACCTCCTCACACCTTACACCTACTCACACCACCACATATATCCTCACACTGTCTCAAACAGCCTTATACCTATTCATACATCACACCGCCTCACACTGCCACACATCTCCACACATGGCCTCACACTGCCTGACATGGCCTCACACTGCCTCACTCTGCCTCACAGCTCCACAAACATCCTCAAACCTTCTTACACCACCTCACATGGCCTCATGCCTCCTCACATATCTCACACTACCTCATACCGCATCATACCTCCACACCTTCTCAGACCTCCACACACTGCCACTCACCTCCTCACACCCACTCACATGATTCACATGATTCACATGGCCTCACATCTCCTCACAGGGCCTAACACGACCTCACCCATCCTCACACATCCTCACACAACCTCACATCTCCACACATAATCACACACCTCCTTACACCTCACACCTACTCACACCACCACATATATCCTCACACAACCTCACACCTCCTCACACCACTTTACACCGCCTTACATGTCCTCACACCTCCTCACAAATCTCGTACTGCCATGCACCGCCTCACATGGCCACACACCTCCACACCACCACCTTAGACCTTCTCACCCGGCCTCACACCTCCTCACACGGCCTCACATTTCCTCATACGGCCTCACACTGCCTCACACCTCCTCTCACCACCTCACACTGCCACACATCTCTTCACATGGCCTCACACTGCCTCACAACTCCTGAAACGGCTTCATACCATCTTACACCACCTAACACCTCCTCACACCACCTCAACCACCTCACACTTCCTCATAGCACCTCACAACACCTCATACTGCCTCACAACACTTTACACCACCTCACAACTCCTCACAACTCAACACAGTCACACACCTCCTCACACCTCCCACCATCTCAGACAACTCACACCACCACATACATCCTCACACCATATCACAGCACTTCACACCTTCTCACACCTCCTCCACTTTACACCAACTCACACATCATCACACCTATTCACACAGCCTCACACCACTTCACACTGCCACACATCTCCCCACATGGTCTCAAACTGTTTCACACCACCTCACACAGCCTCACACCTCACACATAGCCTCACACCTCCCCAAAGGGCCTCTTACAGCCTACATCTCCTCACAAAGCCTCATTCCTCCTCACATCACATCACACCTCCTCAAACCACCTCAACCTCCTAACACTGCCTCACATGTTCTCACACCTCCTCACAAGGCCTCACACCACCTTATATCTCCTCACATGGCCTCACACCAGCTCACACGGACTCACACTGCATCACATGGCTTCAAACCTCCTCATACCTCCACACACGACCTCACAACTCCTCAGAACTCCACAGAGTCAGACACCTCCTCACACCTCACACCTACTCACACCACCACAAATATCCTTACACTGCCTCATTCTCCTCACACCTCCTCACACCTCCTCACACCCCCCTAACACTGCCTCACACAGCCTCACACCTCTTCACACCACATCACACTGCCTCATACTACCACACATCTCCTCTCATGGCCTAACACTGCCTCACACTGCCTCACTCACCTCACACCTCCTCACACATCCTTATACCTTCTTACATCACCTCATACCTGTTCACATGGCCTCACACTGCCTCACGCCACTTTACACCACCTCACACATCCTCCCACCTCCTCATACTGCCATGCACTGCCTCACATGGTCACACAACTCCAAACCACATCAGACCTTCTCACACCACTGCACACGGCTTCACACCTCTTCACAATGCCTCACACCTCCTCACACTGCCTCAAACCGCCTCACACCTATTCACACCACATCACACTGCCTCACATCTCCTAACATGTCCTCAGACTGCCTCACACTGCCTCGCACCACCTCACACCTCCTCACATGGTTTCACACTGCATCACACGACATCACTAGGCCCCACACCGCCTCAGATCACCTCACACCTCCTCACACCTCCTCACAGAGCCTCACACCTCCTCAAACATCCTCACACGGCCTCCCACCTCCTCACATCTCCTCTCACCTCCTCACAGGGCCTCTCACCTCCTCACAGGGCCTCCCACCTCCTCACATCTCCTCCCACCTCCTCACAGGGCCTCCCACCTCCTCACACGGCCTCCCACCTCCTCACAGGGCCTCTCACCTCCTCACAGGGCCTCTCACCTCCTCACAGGGCCTCTCACCTCCTCACACGGCCTCAGACCACCTCACATGGCCTCAGTCCACCTAATGAATGCTGTGTAATTGAGGTGGCCATTCCCCTCTCAGCTGGACCCCCTGACACTGCTCTGGGAGGGGGGTGACGACTGGGCATGTGGGCCGCTCACTTGGTCTTGTGCTGCTGGTTGGGTTGGGGGCGAGCGCCCTGCTCACTCCTTGTGTCAGGAAGGCACATTTTCCTCTGGTGCCTGGCTGGCGTAAGGTGATATTTTGAAAAAGATTTTGTATCTGCTAAGCTGTCCCGTTCCCTTTGGCTACAAGGAGCAGCCTCCTTGGGGGGTTTGTTTGTCCCCCTGTCGGTGGTCAGGGCTGCGCCCAGGACAGGGTGTGCAGGGGCATAAAGGAAGCCTGGGACCCGCTGCCCCGTGCTGTCTGATCACCTCCCCCCGCAAGATCTGGAAACCCGTCCACAGAGTCCCCTCACTGGGCAGTGCCCCACTCTCACTGGGTCCAGGTGTTGGCACGCGGACACCTTTGGCGGCCATTATTCTGCTGACCATGCCAGCTCCCGGCCCACCACCGAGTGTGACGTGGTCTTTGCGTGGTCTCAAGGAGCCCGGCACCTAGGTCGGGAGGCAGAGAGGTCCGAGCTCCACCTAGGGTCCTCCGGCACCAGGACTGGACTCCTGCGAACCCTGTGTGTTGGGGGTGGGGGTGCTCAGTGCAGAGCCATGATTCTGACGGGGTGTCCAGGCCCTGAGGCGTCAGTCCCACGAAGGGCCCGGACACCACTTGCCCTGCATATTTGGAAAAGTGTCCAGAGCACTTCCCTGAACCAAACCCACACCAGCCACTGAGATTTTACAGGCTGTGTGGACCCCCGTCCCGTGTGATTACAGGGGGTCCTCGGGTTACAACACAGTTCTGTTCCTACGACAGTGATGTAACCCGGGTTTTTGTGTAAGTCGAAACACACCTTAGCCTAAGTCACTTGCCTATCCTGACACAGTTGTAAAATCATAATCTTCTAGAACATAAAAACACAACTAAACCACAGAAAAAGAAAAAGGACATAAATATACCATATTGTACACTGTAGCATAGCAACAGAAACAATGACAAAAAAATGAGTGTAAAAAATGTCCTTACCTTTGTTCCTGTGGTTGGCTTGCACACTGGAAGGGGCATTGCAAGGTGGGAGAGAGGGACCTATGGGGAGGAGGAAGCTGGAGAGGCAGGAGAACCTGCAGCAGGTGCTGGAGACACTGGGTCAGGTGACTCAGGACTGCCTAAGGGACATGCAGGAGACACTGGAGATGGTTCTACCTGTACGACAGGTGTTTCATCTCGAGAAGCAGCTGATGTAGAGGGTTCAGGACCTGATGCAGGCCTCTCTACCTTCTTAAAGAATTGTTCCAGGCTAGTCTGGAAGGCTGATGCCGTCTTCTCTTCCAAAATCTGCCTACAGCATTGCAAGGCATCCCTAACAGCTCTGTAGACCTCACTGAATCCGTCATCGCTGGGGTCCTCAGCCTGACATTTTGCCAACCCATCCTCTACCATAGAAAATCCTTCTGCCAGAACCTTGGTGGTAAATCTCTTGGATTCTGGGGTTTCTAATTCTTCCTCTTGACTCAGTGGCTTCTGCTGAATGAGGTCCTCACAGGCAGCTCCTCTGCATGGGACTTCATAGTGGCTGATCCCTTCACATGCTCCAGGATCCGGTCTTGATCCTTGATGGTTGTTGGTACAGAAGAGCGACTGAGGCCCGGCACGTGGCTGATGTTTATCTCCGATTCTCCTTTTCCTGATCTCTTTACAGTGTCTAATTTCACTTCCGTCGTGATGGCTTCCCTCTTCTCTGAAGCACCACCATCCGAGGACCCTGACTTCCATCTAGGAGCCGTGATAAGGGCCCAAAAGTCGCCACGCAAAGCAACACAGACGGAACACTTGCGCGTTTAACCGTCCAGAACGGCGTAGGTCCGCGTCCTGGGGGAGCCCGCCCCCTCACTGACGTTATTGGCCCCGTTCCTGCGTAACCTTCCCCGCGCAGCCAGACTAGTTTGCCCTGTAGTCTGCAACTACAGTGCCGATGGCGTAAGCCGAAACACTCGCGTCTCAGTTTCTTTTATGTTTTCATGGGAGTGAGCCTCGTCGTAAAGATGAGACGTCGTAGGTCGAGACTGTCGTAACCTGAAAACACCCTGTACTAAGTGCGGTTACAAGATTCTGGTCACCGTAAAATTTAACAAGTTGGAGCTCACCTTAGGAAAGGCCGCCTTCCCCGCAGAGATGGGGAGGCCCCCCACCGGGAGCCCGGTTTCTGGGCTGAGCGGGGAGCAGGCATCCAGAGGGACAGCCCCTGTCCCCACCTGGCCCTCGGGTGTGAAGAGCTTCAGGCCCAGGGCTCAGGGCATTATACAGAGGAGGGCAGGGCCTTCCTGCTGCCAGCAGCCTGGTCTCTGCCCGAGGGTTTTCTTTTTTTTTGTTTTTTGTTTTGTTGTTTTGTTTTTTTTTTTGTATTTTTCTGAAGCTGAAAACAGGGAGAGACAGTCAGACAGACTCCCGCATGCGCCCGTCCGGGATCCACCCGGCACGCCCACCAGGGGCGACGCTCTGCCCACCAGGGGGCAATGCTCTGCCCCTCCGGGGCATCGCTCTGCCGTGACCAGAGCCACTCTAGCGCCTGGGGCAGAGGCCAAGGAGCCATCCCCAGTGCCCGGGCCATCTTTGCTCCAGTGGAGCCTCGGCTGCGGGAGGGGAAGAGAGAGACAGAGAGGAAGGAGAGGGGGAGGGGTAGAGAAGCAGATGGGCACTTCTCCTGTGTGCCCTGGCCGGGAATGGAACCTGGGACTTCTGCACGCCAGGCCGACGCTCTACCACTGAGCCAACTGGCCAGGGCCGGGTTTTCTTCAAGACTGTAAACATCTGCTGCACCCACACTGGCCAGAATGGGGGGGGGGGAGTTAACACCCCTGGCTGCGGCAGCCCTGAGTGGAGACACAACTGTGCCAGGTCCCTGCCCCTGTCCCCTCCTGTGAGACTGCTTTGAGCATGTGCTCTCTCTCCCCTGACTCTCGAGTTCCCAGGGGGATTGCACCTCAGTTGTCCCCGGGGGTCATGTGCTTGAATGAAAACGTATCCTGTCTCCCATCTTGGTGTTTCCAGAATCACCTTCCCAATAAACCTGCATTGACACCTTCCTCTCTCAGGGTCTGCCCCTGGGCAGCCCAGACTGAGCCGGGAAGAGAGGGCCCTGCCCTCTGGAGGCTCGTCACCTCAGAGGTGCCTCTAATGGCTACCGCGGGACACCAGGGGCAGCTGCAGAGCAGCCGAGTGGCACGAGAGCCCCGGTGCCCGCTCGGTGCCTGGTGCCTGGGGTCCCGGGCCCCCGAGGACGCTGGGAGCTGACGTGAGGATGGGGAGAGTGGCGTTTCCTGGAAAACAGGCCGCTCTGCCAGCGCACTAATCACAGGAAAAATGACAACCAGCCCAGCCAATTGCTGATTGGGGTAAACACAGTGGGATGAAAAGAAACCGCCAGGATTCCAGCTCGTTAGAGCCGAACCGTCTCTGAGCTTGGAATGTCATCCCATCAGATCCCTCCAGTCCCGGCCAGCCGGTGGAAAATCCGGCTGCTTCCAAGACTATGGGGTCCGCCCTGTCCCGGGCCCTGCAGGACGCAGATCCATCCGGGGTGGTGGTGGGCCCTTGACCATCATGATCCCACCCAGCCCTCCCCACTCCCTGTGAGGGAAGGGCCATCCCCCCCTGTCCGAGGTCTGGGATCACCCAGAGAAGGCCAGGGGCTGGCCCTGGTCACACAGCCATGAGCTCTTTCCTCTGCGTGTAAATCAGTGCCAGCTCCCCCCGCCCCGCCCCCCAGGGTGGCAACGGAGGGACAGTCCCACCTGCAGCTCTCCCCTGTGCAGAAAGGGCTCCGCACACGTTTCTGTAAAGGCCCACGGGGGAGGCATTTTAGGCTTTGCGAGCAGCCTGTGGTCTCCGGTGTATATTCCTCTTTATTTTTCTATAAGCTTTCAAACGTGTAAAAACCTTTCTTAGAATTTGGCCGCTGGACTGCCGTTTGCCAACCCCTAGTCCTCAGGGATACAGATGTTCGTGCGGCACTGATTTCTCCACCTCTCCCGCTCTTCAACTCCTGCTCACCCTTCACCGCCCGGCTCAAGTGCCCCCTTGGCGCGAGGGCTCTCTGGCTTCCCTCCTCCGGGTGGGTGTCTGGAACCCAGAACCGCCCTCCGGCCCAGTGGGGCTCCAGGGCGTGGCACCCAGCCTTGGTGTCCTCTCGATTTGTCCTTCTCACTAGTACCGGCACGGGACGTCTTCCAGGGACCAGCTAGAAGGGACACGCTGACCACACTGCTCAGCCTCAAACTCGCAAGGTTCCAAAGTGCGTCTGCGCAGGGAAGTGGACGCTCTTCAACTCCTGCGTAGTGGTCCTCACCATGTCCGACTGGCCCCGCGCAGCCACCGCCTCCGCTGTCCCCCTACCTACACCTTTTCTGACCAGCAGGGCCTGAGGCTGGTTCGACCCAGAGATGAGGTCTGGGGCCCTGGGAAAGGTCCAGGCTTAAAACCCACCAGGGGCTCATCTGTGTCTCAGGTAAAGTCCCTGAGACTAGGCTTCAAGACCCTCTCCAATGGGAGATGCCTCACTCAACAGCTGCCTCTAGTGAAAAAAAAGCACGGGCCCCTCTGTGGTCAGCAGAATGGCCCTGAAGATGTCCACATCCTAAGCCCTGGAGCTTGTGGGCGTGTCCCCTTCCAAGACAAGGGGACTCTATCGATGTGATTACGTGAAGGATCTCCAGTGGGGGAGATGGTCCTGGATATCCGGATGGGCCAGTGTCATCACAGGGTCCTGATAAAGGAGGAAGAGGAGCAGGAGGGTCCAAGTTAGAGAAGACGTGCCCGGGGGGGGGGGGGGGGGGGGGAGCAGCACGAGGCAACACAACCTGGATTTCTGACATCTAGAACTGCGAGCGAATAAAGAAACGTGTGTGTCTCAAGCCGGTAAGTTTGGGGTCATTTGTTACAGCAGCAATGGTAAACTCATACACCCTTTCATCACTGTCCCCCCCAGTTCCTACACAAGGTCCCCTCCAGCTCCTGCAGGAGCCCCTGCCCCACCCAGCCGCCCAGTGCCCAGGATCTGCTCGGACAGCGTCCCTCAGCCGGCGAGGCCCGATGACTTCTCTCGTCCCATTGTCCAGCTGAGTGGGGCCTGCACGCCTCTCTTCTCCCGTGGTCACATCCTCAGCTCTGTCCGATACTCCTGCTAAGTGCCAGGACTGGTACTCCTGCTGTGACAGGGTGCTCACTACCTCTTATAGTCTAATTCACTTGCCCTCAGGACTGTGCACTTTGTTCCTGGCTCACAGGCCCAGGCTGGAGAGCGGAGTGGGTTGCAACCCAGGTCCAGATGGAAGTGGGGTGAGGGGGGGGGGTTAGTATCAGGCTCTGGTTCTTCCCAGCTGTGTCCCCGTACCCCGCCCAAGAAAGGAAGCATGTGATGTGGCCCTAAGCCAAAGGCTCACCTCACATCTTCCCCCTGTAGAGCCCACGTCCCCATCAGAGATTTAGCAAACAAAAGAACACCACATTAAATTGGAATTTCAAATGAACAAAGGATACTTTTTTAGTACAACATTCCCCCCTTATCTACGAGGCATACATACGGATGCCTGAACCTGTCAGATAATACCAACTCCTAAAGAGAATATCGTTTCTCCTGCGCATACGTACCTATGATAAAGTTTAAGTTGTAAATTCAGCACAGTAAGAGATTAGAACAATACCTGAAACAGAACAAGGACAACAACACACTGGGATGTTATGTGAGTGTGGCATTCCTCTCTCTCTCAGCGTGTCCTACTGAGTGGCCCCCCACCCTGGTGACAATGTGAGACGACAGGTCTGCGTGATGAGACAGGTGAGACGGACACGCTGGACACGGGACGGTCCGCGTCACGGGCCAGACAGAACAGGATGCCCTCGAGACCTCAGCATGCTGCTCAGACGGCGTGCCGTGGAGAACTTACCAGCTGTTGGTTTCTGGAATTTTCCATGTCATCTTTTCAGACCGAAGCTGGCCACGGGTAATTGAAACCATGGAAAGCAAAACCTCAGCTAAGGGAGGACCGCTGTACAAGTGTGTGTCCCAAGTGTCGCAGGAACATACTGTCACCAATCAACCACGTGCTGGTATCTGGTATTCGGTTTAACCGGTGTCCTCTGTCTTACCTGGCGATGCCACATTGTCCTCTTTCCAGAACACAGTGCCCAGAACTGGGGCCCAGAGGGGACGAGCAAGAAGTGGGAACACCTCTCGACCTCAGACGTGGGGTGCAGACACGGGCCACCTGCTTCCCAGATCCCTCTCTGTGCAGGAGGCTGGGGGCCACTGCAGGGCGGCTCCGGTCTCCAGACTTAGTGAGGGCCGGTGGCGTGAGGTCCTCAGGTTAGGACACCAGGTTTTGGGGTGCCAGCCCTGGCCCGTTTGTTACTCTGTAGAGACTCTGCCATGGGCTCAGGCCACGCCCTTCCCTTGCGGGGCTCCGTATCCTCGCTTACAGTGGGGAGACCGGGCTCAGTCACCCGGGCTGCCTATGGGATTCCAGTGACCTCTGTCACTTAGATCAGGGCGACCCTCATTCCCCCCTCTGCCACCTCATCCCGTGTGCCCCAGGCTATTCCTAGAGTTCGAGTCCATTGTGAGTGACAGTGAAATCAGCTGGAAAGTGTACAAGGGCTGCTGGTGGGGTGCGGGGAGGGGGAAGTAGGAGGAAGCTGACCTACTGGCCGCCACCCACCCTTGGCCTTCCCCTCTCAGAATTCAAAGGACTTTTTATCACGTAAAGGTGACACCAGCCACCAGCTGCCACCAGCCAACAGTTGGCACATAGTAGGTGGGGTTGGCACATAGTAGGCACTCAAACGACTGAGCCGCCTTCGCTTCACCCGTCCTCCCTTCTCTCTGTTTACTCCCCTTTCCCAACAGACTTACTCGCCACATGAAATCTATGATGACAACGGCAGGCAAACTCCCGCCTGAGACGGGAACTCAGCTGTTGAGCGGCAAGCATCATTCATTTAAGGACTTGCCCCACAAACTTCCCCGTGTGGCAGGACCGCAGCCGGGGATCTGCGATAGTTCCCCACCCTTTAACAGCTCCTTTTCTAACTGGAAGTTCACATTGGCCCTGGAGTTTTCATCCTGGGACAGCTCTCAGGAGGCAGAAAATCCAGAGAGGCTTCCTGGAGGAGGGAGGTCTCAAATCTGATTGTTAAGGATTTGAGCTATTGCTCCTGCGCGGGGGCGGGAGGAGGGGAGTTCTCTGGTCCCCAGTGTGTGTAACAGTTTCAAAGCTTGTTGAACAGAACACAAGAAAGTACGCAATATGATGTATGATGTCCTGTATAAAACTCAATAACCAGTTTTAAAAAAATGTGTGGAGAGGAGGATAATGACCACCCCCTGGGCCCTGAGGGCTGCTGACCCGAAGAAGGTGTGCTGGGAGGTGTCTGGGGTGCTGGAAAGATTGTGTTTCTTTATCTGGAGGAGGCTGACGTACAGGGGTGTGCCTCTCACCTTCTGAAAATCTAATATCGTTCCTGTGATCTGTGGGCTTTTCTGCCTGCGTATTATACTCCAATAAAAAGTTACAATTTGTTGAAACTTGAGCTCAGGGGACGGGAGAGTTTGCACATTATTCTGGAGCCGGTGGGCCGGCCCGGGGGGCCTCCGAGTGACAGCCCTTCGTGACCAGAGCTGTGTTTCTGGGTGATGGATCTAGCTGGCGGTGCGCGCGCCGGCGGATTAGCGCGGCGCGGGGGACGTCTGGTGATTGCTCAGAGACTGTCGCGGGTGCAGGTGAGAGTAATTCACAGCCACCCCGGGGAGGAGGCGCCGTGCGCCGGCTGTCTGAGGCTTCATTAGAGACCAGAAAGAGAAATGAACCAATTTCGCAGCCCTGGTGGTGCCTTCTCCCAGGATGCGGGGTCAAAGGGCATGCGAGCGAAGGCTGGTAGCAATACGATTAATTCCCTTGGATAAAGCCTTAATCTAACACATAACAGCAAATTCTTGTTTTTCCATTAAAAACAATACCTCAGCCCCCACGTCGGGCTGCCAAGGCCTTAATGAGATCCCTTTCCCACCCGGGAGGCTGAATTGGACCTTTGTTCCTCCCAGCACGGGGTTCGGAAGCTTGCTAGTTTGGCGGTGGGGCCGGTGGGGGCGTCGGCCTCGCTGGGCGCGCAGGGCCGGGATGTGGCAGGAGGGGCACGGAGTCCTGGCGACCTCAGCTGAACTGCCGGTTGGCCTAACTCCTTGGAAGAATGTGTGGGGACGCTGGCCGGCCGGGGCCGGGGTGGGGTGGGGAAGGCCCTGGGCTGCAAGGTCAGAGGCCTGGCTGGGGACAGTCTCGTCCCCAGTGTGTCACTAACTTGGTGAGTGACCCTGGTACGGGCTCGTCCCTCTCTGGCTCTGTCTTTTCCCGTGTCGGTTGAGACAGTAGGCCTCTGGGGAAGAAGGCCAGCGACCGATGGGATCAGGTCCCCGGGTGTGGAGGACTGAACCTGACCGGGGGCAAGAAGGTGCTGCTCTGCCGACCTCTGGGGGGCAGGGGGCGGGAGCACGTCCCTGGCACCTGGATGCAGCTGGGGACACTGAATGGTGTTGCACAGGAAGTGCTCTGGTGGCCTTGCTCCTGCAATATGGTGGAGGAGAGACCTGTTCCACTTGGACCCCAAACAGAAGGTGACTTGCCACCAAAGGAGGTGACAGAAACACTGCCTGCCTCCCAGAATGAGTGACGAGCTCATCTCGGTCTGCCCAGAGCATTCCCGGTGTCAGCTCGGAGGGCCCCGCATCCAGGAAAGCCCTCATTCCCTGGCGGCCTGGGGTGGTGCTCACCCTCCTTGTGGCGCTCGAGAAAAGCATGGCACTCGATGTAAGCTGGGAACTACACCTGCGGGCTGAGGACTCGGTGCACAGCCATCTCGGGCCCCGCAGCGCCGGGGAGATGGGCCCAGAGCAGAGCCCGGCCTCTGGTCAGTCTTGGCCACAGCAGCGCCTGGGCGATGGCCCAGAGCAGAGCCCGGCCTCTGGTCAGTCTTGGCCACAGCAGCCCCCCCCCCATCCTCAGAGAGGGCATCTGGAAATTGCTGTCGGAATCCAGTCGGAGCTGGACTATTGGACAGAAGAGAACTGTCCCCTAAAGTCTGCATACTGTCGAGGAGTTTGCTTTGGGTTCGATGGACCAGTACCCTTTCCGGGCCGTGGTCTCTCTCAGCTCCCAGTGAACATGCAGCTTAACTCTCCAGAGATCCGGAGTTAACAGCATCCCCCTGCCCCCTAGAGGGGCCTGCGGAGGGCTCCCTGGCCCGGGGGCCCCGCCTGACCTCTGTGGTCAGTCTTCGGAAACCAGACGGGCCAGACCAGGTGAGTGACCCGCCCCACCCCCAGGATCATGGCTCAAACAGGCTTAATTCCGATTGGAACTGTGCCTGTCACAACCTCACCAGCTGAGACCTCCGAGCCTGGCCCACCTCACGGGGCTCCTTGAGCTCCAGCTGCCTCTGCTTCCAACAAACAGCCAGGCCCCGGGCCAGGGGGCAGCCCCCCAGCCAAGCCGGAGGATCTGAGAGATCCCTCTGGAGGGAGTGTGATGGTCGCTCTACCCGGTCACAGTATCTGGGGCTGGAAGTCTCCTCTCTGTTAATGAGCTGTCCCTGGAGAGGTGTCCAGGGCAGGCCTGGATACCCGGCAGCTGGGTAATGCCAATCCAAGCGGGATACCTCCCGTCCAACGCCCGGCTAACCGGGAGGCCACCTGTGGGACCCGCCACCGACGGAGGTGACCTGGGCAATCAGGAGCAACAGGATGAGAAGGACCTCGCTCACCGAGAAAATATGCGGATGCTTCCTTAGGACCACGTTGGTCGGGCTCTGGTAAAGTAAGCACAGTGGGCCGCATGTGGCTACAAGGACGGCCTCCACACAGAGGCCAGGGGGGTACGACCCTGTGGTAGGGAGCTGGGGGGGGGGGAGGCATGAAGAAGGACGGCGGGATTAGCTCCTTGTGCTGTGAACTGGAGAATGCAGAGATGGGGGGCACCACCGCGGAGGCCCCGACTTCTAAGTGAAATTTATTATTTCTGTAAAATCTGGAAACAACATCTTCGGGGATGACAAAGAGAGGGGAAACATGATTTCAGCCTTGATATTTGGTCTCCTTGCAGATGGTTTTCATTAAAAAGGGCTTTATAAAAATGATAAAAATGTTACAGTTTGCTAAATTAAGTCTGAAACGGCTTTATGTAATCATCTGGTGCGTTTTAATCTTTTTTTTTTTTTTTTTTTTTTTTTTGGAAAGCCTGACATATTGAAAAGAACCTCGATCTCGGGCACCACTGAACCGGAGGAAAGAAAAATGAAAAGCAACACTCCACTCATCTCGGGTTGTTTTGCACATTTCTTCACTTAAGTTTGTCCTCCTCGGTAAGAGTCGTTTGCGGAGCGAGGACGCCTCTGAGACCCAGCACTACAGACCTCCGAGAGCTGTTGTCGCTGTGATGGGGCCAGAGGACAAGGGGCGTTGTGCGTTCGGCTTCCTCTCGGGGGCCAGACAGAAGAGGATAACCACTCTGCTTCCACCTCCTGGGCCCCTCGGGAGCGTGGGAGGGCCCGGGAGGAGGCAGAAAGAACACACCCCACAGAGAGCCTCGTATAAAGCTCTCCTGGAAAGTGTCTTTAAAAAAGAGCAGCAGAGAGCGCCTTCCCAAGGGGCCTCAGGAAGGGCCTCGGTTCGGGAGGAGGAAGTTGGATTTGAGAGGCAGCGACGGGGAGTGGTGAGAGCACTGGGCTCAGACTAGATAGAAAACCAGAGCTATGACAGCATCAGGGCCAAGGATGGGATGGATGAAAGGATGGAAGGATGGATGCGTGGATGCATGGATGGAGAGAGAGATGGATAGGTGAGTGGATGGATGATAAATAGAGAGATTGATGAATGGGTAGATCGATGGATGTATCGATCTACAGACAGAAAGCAGACAGACCCTAGATTTGGCAAGTTTGGCTCAATGGACTCTGTGACAGTGTTAGCCGGAGATGCTTTGAAAGTACCGGGGGCCCAAGAGGGTGTCGTGACCAGACCTGGACAGGACGTGCTCATCCCTGGCCAGCCCCTCCCTGGAAACAACATGGCCATGTGGTTGCCCCATTTGCTTTTGTTGTTTTTTTTAAAAATGAACTTATTAAAAATTACTTCACTGCAAAGTGAAACCATTCCCGAGCGACTAAGTAGGATATGACTCTGTGCCCAGAAGCAGGGTGGCCTGTGGGTGGGCAGCTTCTACAGGGTCATCCATCCTGGTGTTGGCTTGGAGCAGATGGCCCAGAAAGAAGCAACCCCTCCTTCTAGAACAGACTTTCCCCTCGTCCTGTGCAGTGTGAGGGCAGCCCTCACTCAGCTTATTGAGACGGAGATCCCTGTCGTACACACACAGATTTAGACCTGCTAAGACCACCGCTCCGCCCGTACACAGCTGGCCAATCACCCGTGAGGTGAGGTTCCTTTCTGGCTCTGGGTGCTGTCTACCCTCTGCCCCCAAGTGACCGAGGAAACTGCTGGACAGAGCAGGGCAAGGTGGCCTGGAGGCCACACCTCGGGCCAGGATCCACGCTTATAACCTCGGGCACAGTCCCAGATCCACAATTCCTTTCTGTGATTTTACGGAAAGACCTCAGGTTCCCATGGCTGCCCAAGGGACCCTGACATTGCATTCCTCACGAAAAGCCGGAGACAATCTGTGTGGGCCTGTCCTCTGGCCACCGGGTGAGCAACCAAATCAAAGCAGACAACAGGCTGGATGCTCATGAGACACCTGTCCCGTCCCAAAGGGCTCCCGTGCTTGGTGCTACAGGGAGCGGGGCAAGGTCCAGTTCCTGCCCAGGTGTTGACTCACCTGAGAGTGGCTAGCAGGAGGGAGGCCCCAGGGACCTGGAAAAGGGACGGTCATTTCTGGCACAGGGTCAAGGTAAGCCAAGAAGGTGTAGGGATCATTCCCTGGAGAAGATGCTCTCTGCTCTGGGTCTTCAGGGGCTGGGAGGTGGTGCTGGTAGTTCTGCACTCAGCTGGTGAGCACACCGAGTCAGCCCCACGTCCGCCGAGGCGGACCAGCCCGGCCACCGAAACGAGCCTCCTGGAGCCGGGGGACAGTGTTCACACTGGCCTCCCGGCTCGCCCACTCTTGGGGCCACAGGAACCATGACAAAGAACACTCTTTTCAGTCAACAATAAAGTGGTCTGGGCCATCTCCTCAAGAAGAAGGCTCCAGGAAGAGAGTCAGGTAGACAAAGCAGCCTCCAGGGTCTGGGACACGACCTCACTGGCACGTCCCTTAAAAACGACTCGTGTTCCTTTGTCATCGGTTATTACCAATCACTCAGCGTTCTTCTGCCACAAACGTCCCTGTGTCTAGATTTAATGAACTGTAATGAAAAAATGGGATGCCTCCCGCTCCCTGCAAGATGCATTCCTCCTGACGCCAGACCGCATTCTCCCGGAAGGCCCCGTTTCTGGGCTGACGGGCGGGGGGCAGGGGGGCAGGCAGGGGGAGCCCTGACGGCAGCTCGGGAGGGGGATATGAGCGCATGTCCCCAACACCCGACAACACATGCTTGACCTGGGTCAGCTGACACGCTGGGGTCCTGGGAAAGCTGGGTCTTGTCACTGCTCCTGTGCAGAGAGCGGCACGGGCGGCTGATCGTCCACAGCTGTCTTCCGAAGCAGCGAGCCCTGAGGATGAGGGACAAAGGGCCGTTTTGACCCAAAGCCCCTCTGCGTGCACCCGAGTCTTTCCTTCCACAGCAGCTGCCGGCAGGAGCACCCTGTGACAACAAGTAGTCCCCCTTTGGGCCGGTGTGCTCCCACACTGGGGCCTCTGGCCGTCTCCTGGTGAAGACAGGCGGCCTAGGGGAAGCACCGCCTGCAGTGAGCATCGGTGGGTCAGCGCTGGGCGACCCCGGCCTCAAGCCCACGGAGAGCTGCTGAGGGCCAGCGGCTCCCGATGCGTGCTGCCGTTTATAAGCGCAGCATCCCAGGGGCCCATGGGGAAGTAGCGCTGTGGGTGGCTGGGATGTTAGTGTGCCAAAGAAGTTTGACTATGCCTGAACCTCGAGGTCAGGCCCCAGGATGGGAAGGTCCAGTCAATGCAGGTCTTCCCCAACCTTGAGGTGACTCAAGGAAGCCCAGCCCTAGGCACAAATCACTTCTAATTTACCCCTGGTGTTGGATAAGTCAATAAATGGAGGATGGATGGATGGATGGATGGATGATGGGTGGATTGGTGGATGGGTGGATGGATGAATGGATGGATGGATGGCTAGGTGGATGGATGGATGGGTGGATGGGTGGATGGATGAATGGATGGATGGATGGCTAGGTGGATGGATGGATGGATGGGTGGATGGATGGATGAATGGATTGTTGGATGGATGAATGCATGGATGAATGGATGGATGGATGGATGGATGGACAGATAATGGATGGATGGATGGATGGATGGATGAATTGGTGGATGGATTGGTGGATGGAATGGTGGATGGATGGATAATAGATGAATGGATGGATTGGTGGATGGATGGATGGATGATGGATGGATGGATGGATGGATGGATGATAGATGGGTGGACAGATTGGTGGGTGGATGGATGGATGAATGGATGATGGATGGATGGATTGGTGGGTGGATGGATGGATGGATGCATGGATGGATGGACAGATGATGGATGAATGAATGGATTGTTGGATGGATTATAAATGGATGGATGGATGGATGGATGATTGGATTGGTGGATGGATGCATGCATGGATGGATGGATGATGGATGGATTGGTGGATGGATGGATGGATGGGTGGATGGATGGATGAATGGATTGTTGGATGGATGAATGCATGGATGAATGGATGGATGGATGGATGGATGGACAGATAATGGATGGATGGATGGATGGATGAATTGGTGGATGGATTGGTGGATGGAATGGTGGATGGATGGATAATAGATGAATGGATGGATTGGTGGATGGATGGATGGATGATGGATGGATGGATGGATGGATGGATGATAGATGGGTGGACAGATTGGTGGGTGGATGGATGGATGAATGGATGATGGATGGATGGATTGGTGGGTGGATGGATGGATGGATGCATGGATGGATGGACAGATGATGGATGAATGAATGGATTGTTGGATGGATTATAAATGGATGGATGGATGGATGGATGGATGATTGGATTGGTGGATGGATGCATGCATGGATGGATGGATGATGGATGGATTGGTGGATGGATGGATGGATGGATGGATGATGTATGAATGGATGGATGGATGGATGGATGGATGATGTATGAATGGATGGATGGATGGATGGATGGATTGGTGGATATATGGATGAATGGATGGATGGATGGATTGGTGGATATATGGATGAATAGATGGATGGATGGATTGGTGGATGAATGGATGGATAGATGGATGGATGAATGGATTGATGGATGGATGGATGGATGGATGAATGGATTGATGGATGAATGGATGGATGGATGGATGGATTGGTGGATGGATGCATGCATGGATGGATGGATGATGGATGGATTGGTGGATGGATGGATGGATTGGTGGATGGATGGATGGATGGATGGATGGATGAATGGATTGGTGGATGGATGGATGCATGGATGGATGGATGGATGGATGGATTTATGATTGGACTGGTGGATGAATAGATGCATGGATGGATGGATAGCCAGGGTGCTCCTCTGCGCTGGGTGCTTCGAGCAGCAGAGGCCATAGCTGGGCCACTCATGACTTGAGGTAGGAGGCATAGGGCTTCTTGTGAGTACCCTGAGGGGCCCCCCAGAGACAGGGAGTGAAGGGGAGGGACCGAAGCCCATAGGGGCTGATCTCTCCCTCCTCTCCATGCCACCGTCTTGGGTACCAGGCTTCCCACGCACTGCTGACAGCTTGGGACAGCATCGTACACAGGATAGGCTTTGACCCGACACTAAGTATGTTCAAGTTCAGCTCAGCTTTTCTGTCTACCAGTTTCAGAAAGGTCATGAGTCCCTCTGAGCCTCAGTTTCCTCACCTGCAAAATGGTGGCAGTAATTACAACATTCTAACAGTGTCTCGGCGGGCGGTTGGAGAGGCTCAGATAAAGGAGCCATCGCCTGCGGTGCCCGGATTGTCACAGACACGCTGGATATGGAGCCTTAGGGAGGCTCTTGGTGTGGACCTTGGCCTCATAGCCTCAACATCGAAGCCACAGGACAGCCCACATTTGACCTGTGCTTCTGAACAAAGTCACTAAAATCGAGGGCTCTTCCTAGCAGCGGTGCCTACATGAGGCCACTCTTTACAAGGAAGGGATAGGGTGAAGAATGACCGCACCCCTCTTTTCTGCCAGGCTGCAGCCGGCTCCAGCTTTGTCCGCCTGCGCTGAGACCCCGGAAAGGAAGGGGCATGGCCCAGGCATCTAGCAGGGGGCCCCAATCCATCCACCCTCCAGATGGTTCTGTGGATGACACTGACTGCTCCAACAAGAACCCTGGCCAGCCCAGGCTGTTCCAAGATGCCCAGAGATACGTTCAAAGCAGGGAGGATGAGGCAGACTTTGCAGGGACCAGAGACTTCTCTGGGCACCACCGGCCATTCGCCCTACCCCATCCTCAGAGCCTGGCGCACGCGGTGGGAAGAGCTCGCCTCACAGGACCTGTCCTTATGCCCCGCTCCCCAGGCCAGGAGGTGTCTGTCCCTCTGGAGGAGTGTGGGGTCCCTGTTCTGTCTGCCACAGACACACTGCCGATCACAGACAGCTGAGTGCTGGCGTGCACAGTTTTCTGGGGACAGGATCCAGTTTTTATCATATTTCCAAAAGCCTCTGTGTGCAATGGAGGAGTCACCTCAAGGAATGTTCTGGTCTCCAGAGAGGCTGTGGGGCGCAGTGGGAAGGTGTGGGGTCACACCAGCCTGGATTCTCATCCTGGTCAACTAGGTGATCACCAGCAAGCTAGGTGGTCTGCCTGTCTCACCTGTTCAACCGGCTGCCCAGGTTGTCAGGACAAAGAACCCCGGACGTTGTCTCCGTACAAACGTTCTGCAGTTTCTACGTGGGAACGTCACAGCTCTTGTTCCCGAGCTCACCCAGACCACGTGCCGGGAGAGCAGAGCATGCAGATAGGACCTTGCGTCCTGGGAATCACCCCATCCTTCTGGGGCCACTTCCGAGCCTACGGACCGTCCTTGGCTCCGTTTCTCGTTGCATCCTCACAGAGGTCTCATCGGGCCGGGCTCACTGAATACAAGCCTGGGTCCCGAGAGGCCCTCATCAGAGGAACAGGCGCTGCCCGGCCGGCCGCCCCACGCCCAGCATGCCGGGGTTTTGGGCGTGGGCACCTCTGGTCGCCCAGACAGAAGCCATGTTTGCTGGGACTCTTCATCTTGCACCAGACAGGCCGGTGATTCTTCCATCCCGCTTTCCCTGAAGCAGAGGAACGCTGGGGCCTCGTGCAGGAAGAGCCCCAAGAGGCTCGTTAGGAGTCTGGGGCATAACGAGCGCTCGCAGCACCGGGCCACGTGGCCGGCGGGGCGCCCGTTACCTGCACCCGCACCTCACCTCGGCATCCGACGGCCACATTAGAGCTCCCGCCATGCGCCCGCCCCCTGCCACAGAGCCCTGACAGACAGCATGGCGTCCGACTCCGAAATGCCCCGGGTGTCTGGGGCAGGCGGGAATGATCACATCTGCCCGGTAACAGGAGAGCCCTGAGTGCCAATCAGCGAGCCAGCCGCCACGGCGGGGGTTGAGAGCCTGAGACACGGCACCTCCATCCTCGTGAAGCCCCTGCGAGGGGCTCCTGTCTGAGGCTCATGAACTCTGGAGTCTCCCCTCCCCCGGGTGGCCAGTGGCCAGGCTGAGCCGAGCGGCCCAGCCCGGCCTTGGGCCGACACTGCGGATACGTGAGCTGCCGGGACTCTAATGGCAGTCCCGCCCGAAGCTCCCCTTCACCGCCCGGCAGGACAGGACAGCCTCTGGGACAGGGAGGACTCTCCGCCCGGCTGGCTCGGAGGATGCGACACTTTTGGAGGCGAAGTGGGAACTGGCTTTCCGGGCCCCAAGCACATGCTCTGCCGTCCAGGATCGCACAGAGGAGCCTTCTGCGGATGGTGGCCGCGGGCCGATGGCTAAGTGCTCACTGGGGCGGCTGGTGACAGGGAGCCGACAGAAAGGACAGGAACCCCAGAGGGAACCCTCCCGAAGACGGCACCGCGTGTCCCCAGGAGCCCGTGCCCCTGCTCGCTCCCAGGGTGGCAGGAGCCGTGTGGGCGCCCCGCTGCCGCTTCGGGGGAGGCAGGTGGTCCTCAGCTGCGGCAGAGAGGGGCGGGGCGCAGGGCGGAGCCCACGGAGGACCCTCATTCACGGGCCCGTGTCTCCTCACGGGAAGGTGGGGGACAACACGATGACGCGGTGTGAGCTCGAAGGGGCTCCGTGCTGGGCGCACAGGAGACATCCCCGAATTCCAGAACCTTCTCTGCCTACTGCCTCTGGAGCTCTGCAGATGTGAGAGGGCCGTCCCCATCTCTGCCCCTGCCTGCTATACACGCTGCTCTTGCTGTCTTCAGGGTAAACACCCCAGTCCTTTAACAGATCCCTGCTCTGGTGTCACTGCCCGTCGGGGCCCCAGGCCCCTCTGACAGGAGCCACCCCCGGCCCCACGCAGGCTGTCATCTCCCCTCCTCGCCGCTTCTCTGCCTGCCGGAGCCCGGAACGTCTGACGTGTCTTCCCGACACGTGCCTCTTGTTTCTGAGTGTAAACCTGGCGTGTCAGAGGGGGTTCCGTGTTCTTCTCCCCCACCCCCACCCCCCCCCCCACGCTCCTCTGGAGAGTTCTGCCTTCTCCTCGCAGAGACGAGCGTCTCTAAAGTGGATCTTGGGTGGCTGCTCTCCAATCACTGGCCCGAGGAGCTGACAAGAAACAAGCAGGCCCAGTCCAGGCCTCTGGCAGCTTCGGTTCCTGTTGACGTTTCCAAAGAGGTTTCTATACAACGGGTGTTTCTTGAGCTGGTCGGGTTTTCTCTCCTCTGTGCTGACGGTAGCCTGCAAGTCACCACATTTCTCATGGGGACAGGTCGGGCCCCACCCAGCTTTCCACCGGTCACCGAGCCCAGCCCCCCGCGCGGACGCCCTGCCCTGCCCGGCTGCCCTCAGCATCCAGCATGGACACTGGACTTGGGGCTGTGAGTCGGATCTCCCGCCCCCCTGAGAGGTCCACTTTCCAGCAACGGTGGCAGAAAAGGTGAAGGGGACAGAGGGCGTGGAGCCGGCTCGGAAGCCCAGCGGCCCCGGAGCTCGCCTGGGAAACCTCAGGGCAGTTCACCGCCCCGAGCCTCCATGGTACCGTCCCCCGCAGGGAAGTGGTCATAGTGCCCACTTCTTCACGTCAGGACCGCGCGGGCCCCGTCAGGTAGTCCCACGTGCTGCTGGGAGCTCCTGTGTGTCCTGCGGCTCCAAGTACACAAAGCCCCCACTTCTCTGCCTCCTACTCATTTCAGCTGCCAGCGTCTCAGGTCGGGGCTTACTGAGAGAAAGGGTGTTCACTCCTTGTGGATAGGAGATAGGAGACAAACTCATCTTGGGTGAGCTATGGCCCGTCTCTGTACAGGGGTCTCCTGTGCTGTCTGCCTCCCAGGGGCCTAAAGCACGGTGACACGGTGACGGCTTCGTGGCTGGGCTGCCTGTGGTCGGGGCAAGAGGCGCAGACCCCTGCCCACCCTTTGCCGGGAGACATCTCGGACCACACTGTGCCTTCCTGCACATGTTTAAGAACTGGAGCCCAGAGTACCCCTACCCCGCTCACTGGGTCCAACTTAACTCATTACCAAGACGGGGAAACTGAGTCTGGCCGTCCCCAAGGCCATCAAGGAGCCGAAGGCCCCAGCGGTAGGGCCTGGCCAGCTGTGGCAGGGTCGCCTGGCCAGCCGCCGGCAACAGCTGAGGCCTCCATCGCTGGCTAAAGGTCAGACCCGCTCACCCGGGAAACGCCGACGGCGCGGCCCCCTGACCTTCCTGGGTAACGAGGAGGAACAGCGATGCCACACAACACTTCTCTATGAAAGGAGCAGGAAGACCTCCACGAGGCACTGCCAGCAGGCTTGCTCGGTGAGCCTGCACACGGGCACCCTTCCTCTCCAGACCGCCCACCCTGCTTCCGAAGGCAGAGAGGCCTGGCCCAAACCGCAGCCGGCCAGTCCACCGGGCCGGGCCGGGCCGGGTGTGAGAGCGGCTCTGCAGGGCCTGTTTGTCCACGGGCTGCCCCACCTACCCCGGCCGTGAGCTGGGCCCTGGGTCCGGGAGGTGAGCGGGAGTGATCTGGTGGTGGGGAGCTGGTAGGTGGATGTGGGGGAGGCAGGCGGGCAAATCTGTGCTATAAGGAATCACAGCGGGCCAGGGGACGGCCCAGCTGGGGTCTCAGGAAGGCTTCCTGAAGGGAGGACACGGTGGGAACTGAGTGTCAGGGGAGGCCGAGTGGAGGAAGCTCAGGAGAGGAGTTAGGTGGAACCTTCTGGAGGCCAGGGTGCGGCTCCTGAGCTGGCTCGGCCCATCGCCTCTGGGAGCTCCTGTTGCTGCTGGAGGCGGGCAGCGTGGCGTCGGGGGTAGCAGCTGGGTCCCCACTGCGCCGCTGGGGCCTGGCTGGCAGCCTGTCTGCCCCCCAGAGCTGCCCCCAGTCCCTCTCCACTTTCCCCCACCTGCAGGGACTGACCGGCCTCCTGCACCCTCTCCGTCTCCCTCCGAGGCAAGTGCCCAGACCTGACCCAGGTCCCCTCTGAGCTGAGCCAACCTGTGCTTTCCTCCACCCACCTGCACCACCTGTGCCCCCTGCATGCACCTCTTCCCCTGCACCCACATGCACCACCTGTGCCCCCTGCACGCACCTGTGTCCCCCTGCACCCACCTGCACCACCTGTGCCCCCTGCATGCACCTCTTCCCCTGCACCCACCTGCACCACCTGTGCCCCCTGCACGCACCTGTGTCCCCCTGCACCCACCTGCACCACCTGTGCCCCCTGCATGCACCTCTTCCCCTGCACCCACATGCACCACCTGTGCCCACCTGAACCTTCTGCACCAATCTGTGCCCGCTGCACCCACCCATACCCACCTGTGCCTCCCTGCACCCACCTGTACCATCTGTGCCCCCTGCACCCACCTGTGTCCCCCTGTACCCACCCGTACTCACCTGTGTCCCCCTGTACCCACCTGTACCACCTGTGCCCCCTGCACGCACCTCTGCCCCTGCATCCATATGCACCACCTGTGCCCACCTGAACCTTCTGCACCAACCTGTGCCCGCTGCACCCACCCGTACTCACCTCTGTCCACCTGTGCCCACCTGCACCCACCTGTGCCTCCCTGCACCCACCTGTGCCCCCCTGCACCCACCTGTGCCCACCTGCACCCACCTGTGCCCCCCTGCACCCACCTGTGCCCACCTGCACCCACCTGTGCCCCCCTGCACCCACCTGTGCCCGCTGCACCCACCCGTACTCACCTCTGTCCACCTGTGCCCACCTGCACCCACCTGTGCCTCCCTGCACCCACCTGTGCCCCCCTGCACCCACCTGTGCCCACCTGCACCCACCTGTGCCCCCCTGCACCCACCTGTGCCCACCTGCACCCACCTGTGCCTCCCTGCACGCACCCACACCCACCTTTGTCCACCTGTGCCCACCTGCACCCACCTGTGCCCCCCTGCACCCACCTGTGCCCCCCTGCACCCACCTGTGCCCACCTGCACCCACCTGCACCCGCCTGTGCCCCCCTGCACCCACCCATACCCACCTTTGTCCACCTGTGCCCACCTGCACCCACCTGCACCCACCTGCGCCCCCCTGCACCCACCCATACCCACCTTTGTCCACCTGTGCCCACCTGAACCTTCTGCACCAACCTGTGCCCGCTGCACCCACCCGTACTCACCTCTGTCCATCTGTGCCCACCTGCACCCACCTGCACCCGCCTGTGCCCCCCTGCACCCACCCACACCCACCTTTGTCCACCTGTGCCCACCTGCACCCACCTGTGCCCCCCTGCACGCACCCACACCCACCTTTGTCCACCTGTGCCCACCCATACCCACCTTTGTCCACCTGTGCCCCCCTGCACCCACCCACACCCACCTTTGTCCACCTGTGCCCACCTGCACCCACCTGTGCCCCCCTGCACGCACCCACACCCACCTTTGTCCACCTGTGCCCACCCATACCCACCTTTGTCCACCTGTGCCCACCCATACCCACCTTTGTCCACCTGTGCCCACCCGCACCCACCTCTGTCCACCTGTGCCCACCCGCTCCCCTGTGAACCAGAGCGCTCCAGTCTCGTGCACTGGCCGCACACAACAGTAAACACAGTTACAAGGAGAGGGAGGCTGGGAGGCCAAGTTTTGTCATGTAAACTTATTTCCTTGGAAAGGGATCAACAACACGTGTATTTTCTTAGTCCTCATAAAAAGGACCCCGGCCGCCACTGTGGGATGTGCTGACTTGTTCGTTGCTGCCTGTGGACAATGTCTCAAACACAAACTTGATGCCCCCCCCCCCCGCCCTGTGAGCCCCGGAGCAGACCACAAGCCAGGGCCGAGATCAAGGGGGGAGGCCCGGGCCTCCCTGCACACCCGCGGGACACAGGGCCACACGTCAGGCCTGGCATCCAGCGCCCACCCTTGTTGGCCCGACCTCGACTCCTCACTGTCGGTCTCCTTATGCCCCTCCCGGTGGCACTGCCAAACCAGACAAGCAGACCCCCCTGCCCGATCCCACCTGCGGGCCTGTGCACAGGTCCGGGGCCCCCACCTGTCTGCGGCCCTCCCTCCCCTCCTCAGCCCCTCCCTTTCCTGAGAGGCGATTCTGGGAGAGGCGGAGTGGCCCCTGCCGGCAGGGCAGCTCTGGAAGCCCAGGAACACGGTCCGGCCCCGTCTGTCCGGCCGTACAGCCAGGACGCTGCCCTGGGCCAGCACCGTGTGGGTTCCTTCCTAATCCTCTGGTCGGGGTGGGGGCCGACAGGGATGAGAGCTCCTGGGGAGGGAACAGGGTCCTGCCTCCAATGACCTGCTGTGGGGTGGGTGGGTCTGAGCACAGCTGATCAGTGACTGCCACACCAGGTTCTCACCTTCCTATAAGAGGTGGCTGGCTCTGGAGCACAGAGAGGTCAAGCACCTACCCCAGGTCACCCAGCACAGGGCAGGGCGGGAACTCAGCCTCAGTCCTCGAGGCTCCTGCTCTCGTTCCAGCTCTGCCCCCGGCTGCCTCCCCCCCCCACCACCCCCGCCACCGTGCCGGGAGGGGCCCGGAAGACTCTGTGTGTGTTTGGGGCATTATCCTGGAGTCCAGATGGCTCCTCCGGGCCCCCGCACCCCCCCTCCCAGCTGAGTCTCTGCGCTCCGAACCTGCAGAACGCCTCCTGGGACGCAGCACAGCCAGGCAACCTGTGATTAATTTTCCCGTCCTCATTAATTCCCGGATTTCGCCCTCTCATTCCGAGGCGGTGGGCGGCGCGGCTGGGGCCGCATGCCTGCCCGGCTCCGAGGAGCGCTTACGGGAAGGCCTGGCACACTCCTAATTGCCTTGCCTGGCCTCCGACGGGCTCATTAGAGGTAATGAAATCTGTGAGCCCAGGGCCCAGGGAAGATGAGCAGGCAGAGACTCTTCAGAGGAAGACACCCCCCCAAGAAGCACGGGGGTGCAGAGCAGAGGCCTGGCTGGGTCGGGCATGGGGGGTTCAAGCCAGTGGGGCAGCAGGACGAAGTGGGCCAGCGACTGGGGGGGCCAGACCTGGCTTTTTCTCACCAAGCTGCACCCTCACCTTTGCGGGGAAAACGCCCCCCCCCCCCTACAAACACACACGTCTCTGTCCCACGGCCCTGAGTGCCCAGGCCCCCTCGTGGGCTTTGTCTCCAGTCCCACGCCTGCCCAAGCCGTGTCTATTCAGAGCACCCTCTAGAACCCACCTGGCATTCGGGGGGACTGGGAGACAAGCCCACAGACCTGGGCTGCACGTTCCGTCCCCATGGCCGGCCCTGGCTCGCAGGACCCTCCCCACGGCTCAGCCTCCGGTCCAGCCAGCTTCCCTCAGCCGTCGTCCACCTGCGTCCTCTGCTCGGGCCGGGCTGGGCCAGCTGGGCCCCACTCCCCTGCCCGTCTGTCTCCCGGGGGAGGCGTGTGACCACCTCCGCAGGCTCCTGGGCACTCACCTGCCCTTGATCGGGGGCCTCTCACGTGCCCACCCGCCTGCCCCGCGCTGTTCCTCTTTGTCTGCTGGCCTCTCCACCCCTAGCTGGAGAGTTTCTTTCTGGACGCCCAGTGGTGCTCAGCCCAGGCGGCATACACAGCAGGAGCATAATAAGTGCACGCTGGGCTGAGCTGGCAATGCCTCCTCCTCCCTGTCCCCTTACGTTCTGCCATGGCTCCTGCCGACCGGGCCTCGGGGCTGGCCACACCCAGCGTGGCTTTCCTGGGGACGCGGGCAGCTCCTTGTCCTCCAGAGCCTGGAGGACGGTGAGAGTGTGGCTGCTTCTCAGGCGACAGTCAAGCCTTCCGAGGAGCCCAGACGGGGAAGATGTGTGGGTGAGGGGTCAGGGCAGGGCTCGGCCACCCCCCACCCCCCACACCCCCCCAGGGCCTGGGCTGGAGAAGCTGGCAAGCGGCCAGGGGCTGAGTGTGTGACCAGCTCCGGCCCTGGTGATGGTGACTGACGGCCACTTCCCCTCAGAGCCCCCATGGGAGCTGGGCGGGGAGGGAGTGACCGGTCTCCCAGGCCTGGTCTCGGTGCCTCCCCGGGCAGTCCTGCCTCCGCCCGTGGCTTCCTGGGCCGGCGCGCGGGTCGGTCTGCGGGTCAGCTCCTCGTGGGGCTGTCGACGGCCCCGCGCTCCCGGCACCTGACGGCAGGGCAGGTTTGTGGCCCTGCCGTGCGGGAGGTCAGCAGTCTGAGCCGGTCTCCCCGAGCGGGCGTCCAGCCTTTGGCCCGGCTGCTTCTTTCTGGAGCTCGGGGGAAGCCGTGCAGCCTCTGCCCGAATCCGGCGGCCCCTGCTCACCGTGGCTCAAAGGCCCCTCCTCTGGCAGGTCAACCTCTCTCCGGCCTCACCGCTCGAACCCTGACTGCCTCGCCTACCCCTTCACCTGGTAAGGACCCCGGCGGGGACACTGGGCCCACCCGGAGTCTCCAGGATCAACTTCCCACCCCAAGACCCTCCAGTATTCCGCCGGCCCCTTCCCCACAGCAGGTAACATAGGCACAGGTGCCAGGAGTGAGGGTGGGGACCTCTTTGGGGCTATTCATCTGATGACCACAACCTGCCCCTGCCTGGAGCTGTCTCAGGAAGGCTGGAGGTCTGGGGGAACTTGGGGAGGGGCTGCCCCAGGAACCCTGGTAACACAGACCCACGCCCCCCGTGCGTTTGAGCCGGCACCGGTGTGGGGATGTGGACTGGCCGGAGTGCCCCCCCCCCACCCCGTCAGTGCTGTGTGCTCCTCTCCGTGAGAGCAGAGGGAGGGGCCAGAAGACAGAGAAAGTTCCCGTCTGTGGAGTTGGCCGCAGCCCTGTCTCCTGGCCTCAGACAGCCCAGGTGGCCCCCAGGCCCCAGCTGCTGGGGAAGGTGGGGGGCCTGCCGGGAACTCAGGGCTCCAGCCCCCCTCACTGGCTGGCCCACCACCACCCTGGGCACACTGACAGCTCTGCCCCACAGTGACCTGGGTTCCCTCTCACCCCTACTGCACTGCACGTCGATCGGACTTGCACCGTCTGGTCCCGACACCGGGAAATCACTGTCCTCCGGGGCAGCTTGATTTCGTGTGTTATAGGCACTGTGTCCAGGGGGGTCCAGGCAGCAGTCCCTGTCGGCCCTTCTGTGGGCCACAAGCTAGTCCAAGGTCAAGCTCCCGGGCTGGCTCCTCACTCTGCCTAGAACACTTGTTCATGGGCACACACAAGCACACTTTGTTCCTGAGGCAACTTCTGTCTCTCCTCTCACAGACCAGTGAGATGTGACCTCATAACTGACTCTGAACCACCTCCTCCAAGGGTCCCCTGAGCTCCTCCCGTACCTCTGACGACTCCAGACTTCTTTGCCCTGCTGTCTAAGCAGGGCCAGGCTCCTGCAAGCCGGCCCTCGGCGGCCGGGGGGCTTGGCTCGGAGGGGGTACCCAGTGTGCGTCTGCAGACTGGTGGCAGAGACAGAATGTCCTCAGAGCTGGCTGACCGTGGGTTGACTAGGTGGGCTTGTCTGGGTGTCTAGGGCCGTATCCACATCTGCAGGGAGAAAGGGCCCCTGAAATTTCAGGTGGGAGAGGCTGAGCAGGTTGACAGGAGTGGACAGGGTGACCAGGCCAGGCCGCCACCCAGACTCCCAGCCCCAGAGCCTGTCGGGCGACCCCCGGCCTTTCCAGCCGGCACAGCGCTTGGCTTTAGAGGGTGTCCCCACTGGGCGTGGATACCGTGAGTGTCCCCTCTCCCTCTGCGTTACATCCCGGAGGACCACAGGGTCAGGCTGGGTGGTCGCCCAGTCAGAAGAGAAGCAAGAAGCACACGTGTTGGAGCGGAGAAGGCACACTCCCACGGAGGCCGCGCACACGTCGGGGCCTGGTGGCGGGGGCGGGGCGCTCGGGCTGTCTCCACGTCCGGCTGGGACGAATCACGCGGCTGTGAATATCGGAGTACACGCTTTTGTGTGGCTGTGTGTCCTCAGTTCTCTCAGGCATGCACCCAGGAGTGAAATCGCCACATTTAAATCCAGGCGGCCGCGCCAGGTGCCGCCCCCACCAGCTGCGGACGAGGCGGCAATTTCTCCACAGCCTCACTAACACTAGCGTTGCCTGTTTCCTTTCCTTTTCATTTTTTGTTTTTATTTATTGGTTGATGCTTTGAGAGAGAGAAACATTCATTCTTTGTTCTGCTTACTTATGCATTCGTGGGTTGGTTCTTCTATGTGCCCTGACTGGGGATCGAACCCACAATGTTGGCGTATGCGGAAGTGGCCGCTCGCTGTGGTTTTGATGTGCATTTCCCTAATGATCAATGACAGTGGGCATCCTTTCATGAGCTTGTCGGCCATTTGTAAATCTTCCCGGAGAAATCTCTACTCAAGTCATTAGCACATTTTTAAATTGGGTTATTTGTTCTTTAATTATTCAGTAGTAGGAGTTCTTTATATATTCTGGACGCTGAAAACTTATCAGATAGGTGATTTGCCAATACTTCCTCCCACGTGATGGGTTTCCTCTCACTTTCTTGACTGTGTCCTTTGGAGCCCAATTCATCGACTTTTCCATTGGTTTTTGGTGCTTATGATGTCATAGCTGGGGTGGTGAGCACATAAGACAATATACAGATGATGTATTATAGAATTGTACACCTAAAACCTTTGTAATTAACCAATGTCACCCCAGTAAATGTGATAAAAAATTTTTAAAAAAATAAAAGATTAAAAAATAAAATAAAATGCTAAGAAACCATTATCTAATTCAAGGGTCAGAAACCTGTTTTCCTCCAAGAGTTTCATAACTTTAGATCATCTTAAAATTTAGATCTTAGATCTCTTTAAACTAATATTGGATATAATGTGAGGTGGGGTCCCAATGTCGTGTTTTTGCAAGTGAACATCTAGTTCTGTCAGCACTATTTGTTGAGAGATTATTCTCTGACCACGGACTTTTGGGGGGCACCCTTCTGAAAAGTCATAAGTGTACCTGTAAGGGTTCATTTCTGGACTCTCAGATCTATTGTTATTGATCTGTCTTCCTTCCTAGTCCTGTATCAGTACCACACTCCTGATTACTACAAAATTTAGAACTTTGTAGTAAGATTTGAAATCAGGGAGTGTGAGTCCTCTGACTTTTTTTTTTTTCTTTCAAGATTGCTTGGGTTATTCTAGGCTTTTGAATTTCCACCTGAGGTTTTTTTAGGATCAGCATGTCATGTCTGAAAAAAGCCAAGATTTTGATAGACATTTCTGTGACTCTGTCTCAATTTGAGGAGCAGTACCATCTTAACAATATCGACGCTTCCAATTGGCGGACACGTGGTGTCTGTCTCTCCATTTATTTAAGACTTTTTAAATTCCTTTCCACAATGTGTTGTAGTTCTCAGCGTATGTTTATAAACCTTCGATTTCTTTTGTTAAATGTCTTCCTAAGTAGTTTATCCTCTTTTGCAGATGAAATCGCCTCCTCAATTCTCATTTTCGGTTTGTTCCATGGTAACAACAACAAAAAAATCTGTTTTTGAATTTTTGCAGATTGGTTTTTGTATCCTGCAACCTTGCTGAACTCATTTAGTCTAAGTGTGTGGAAGTGGGTGTGTATACCTTAGGAGTTTCTATGAACGGGGTCATGTCATTTGTACATGCAGTTTTTTTTCTTTCTTTACAATCTAAGTGTCTTCATTTTTTCCTCTTGCTTAATTTCCCTGGCTGACACCTTCCAGGACAATGTTGCTTGGAAGTGGAGTGTCCTTGTCTTGTTCCTGACTTTATGGAGAAAACTTCCCGTCTTTCACCCTTAAGCATTATGTGAGGTATAGGGTTTTCATAGATGTTCTTTATTAGCTTGAGAAAGTTCTCTAATATTTCAAACTCATTGTGTGAAACATGACAAGGGTTTATAGAGAGTATTTGTTTTGTTTTTGAAATTCTCTTTTGAGATTTATCTATTGAGATGATCATGTGGTTTTTTACCCTCTATTTTAGTAAAATAGTATATTACATTTATTGTCTTTGGGATGTTTCTTGAACAGAGGTAGACCTAGTCATATTCATTCTTCTATGTGTTTCAGCAGATTGTGTCTTTCAAGGATTTGGTTCATTTCATGTGGGATCATGAAATTTTGGGGCATAGAGTTGTTCATGGTATTTCTTCATTGTCCTTTTAAGGTCCATGAGATCGGTAATGATGACCCTCTCCCCTTTTCTGATATTGATCATTTGTGTCCTCTTTTTTTCCTTAGATAGCCTGACTAGAGGCTTATTGGTTTGATTGGTCTTCTCAAAGAACCAGTTTTTGGTTTCAGTGATTTTTCTCTATTAGTTTCCTAGTTTCACTTTCATTGATTTCTGATATAATTTTTTATTATGTCTTCTTTTCTGCCTACTTTGGAATTAATTTGCTCTTCTTTTTCTGGCTTCCCAAGATGGATGCTTAGATGATTGATTTTAGACTATTCTTTGCACTCACGCACGCGCGCGCGCACACACACACACTCAGTGCTATAAATTTTCCTCTTAGCATGGCACTCACTGCATCTTGCAAATATTGATCAGTTGTGCTTTCATTTTCATTTAGTTCAAAATATTTTAAAATTTATATTGGGATTTCTTCTTTGACCCATGTGTCATTCAGAAGTGTGTTGTTTAATCGCTGTTTGGGGACTACCCAGCTACATTTCTGTTATTGATTTCTAGTTTAATTCTAGTGTGGTCTCAGAGCAGACATTGTATATCTATTTTTAAAATTTGTTTAAGTGTGATTTTTGGCCCAGAATGTGATCTATCTTGGTGACTATTCCGTGTGAGCTTGGGAAGAATGGGTGTTCTACTGTTTTGGGGTGAAGTAGTCCTTTCTTCAGTCTTCTTTTATTTTTCTTTCCTTCTTTCTTTTTTTATGTCTTAATTCTTTTAAAAAACTGGACATTTTAAATCATACAATGAGGTAACCATGAAAATCAGATGCTCCCCCTCTCTGGGGTTTGTTATTGCTGATGTTTGCTGTATTTTTTGTTTTGTTTTGCTTAGTGACTTTAAAAAAAAACCAAAAAAAACAAATTCCAGAAAGTCTAGTCTTTGTCATTTGTGGCCACTGAAGTCTCGACTCACTTAAGTTAGCATTCAGCTAATGATTGGACAGCGTTTCCCTTAGGAGACTGGAATTCATGAGTCTCCCACTCTTTGCCAAGGGGGGTTCTCTTGTGAGTTTGTTGGGGGCACTCAGCCAGGCAGCTGACAACCCTGCCCTAGCCTTTTTACTTCCTGGCCTCAAGGTCAGCCAGAGGTGAGAGCTTAGGGCCTTCTCAGGCTGTTCCTAGGCAAGTACATAGCCACCTGCGACCATCTGTGTCCCAGGGGTATGCTGGGACTTCAGATGCCCCCAGGGGCCTCTTATTCCCCAGTTTATCCATTCAAGCTTTGTTAGCCTATTGCTTGCTCACCTGTGACCCACCTCCTCAGGCTGCCGCAGAGCGAAACATTTGCCTGTGAGTGATTATGACAAACGCTCTGGAGAAGAGCTTTGTTTTTTATATTTTGGTTTTTTGTTTGTTTGTTTGTTTGTTTTTTGTTCCAGGAGAACCCCGCATCAAGTCAATACAGACAGCTTTGCAATGAGGCTTGGAGGTGGCCCCCACTCCATGTCTGGCCTTCCTCTCCATTCAAGGCTATAGCCAAACCGGAGATGGGGGTGGGGGAGGGCGAGCTGGGAACAGGGTAAATTAAAAAGCTACAGAGCTTGTTCTTACAAGATCCAGTCATTTTTCAAGAACGGTTACAAGCTTTTGGCTAATTTCCAGAGCCCTGGAAGGGCTGGTCCTGCTAATTTTTGCCAGCTTGCTCATTGTCTTCGTGGAGGAGAGAATTTCCGGAGGTCCACTTTCACGGACATGATCACATCTGCCTCTTACACGGATGCCTCCTACGTCCCAGGAGGAGGCCCGCGGCAGAAGCCCACTGGGTGGCTGGGGGAAATCGTCCCAGCTCCAGGAATTTTCCATAGCTTTCAAAAGCGACGTGCAGTGGAGGTAGTCCCAGAGGGCATTCTTACCGCAAGCATCCTGTCTCTGTGCCTCGCCTGGAGGCACCGTGTTCTACCCAGCAAGCCCCCAAAGCAGCGGCTTTCAGATGTCTTTTCCACACCCATGCTGAAATCATGACCCAGCCTGCAACCCCGCAGACACATCGGTTCCCAATGCGCCGCATGTGGGACAAAGATCCTGCCCGACAATAGGGACTGCTTCCACTCCTAATAGCCACACACAACACACAGTCTACACAAACACACCACACAAACCCACACATACCCATCCACACACAGTATGCATACACCTCACCACACACACAACCCCTCTGCCATTGGCTGACATACACACACGCTCACTGAACATATGCACACACTCACACTCACACAGCATGCCGCCACCCCCAGACACATGTGCACACCGTTCCATAAAGGCCCAGTTGAGTGATCTGCAAGCTGGTGTGGGCAGTCCTCAGAGCTCAGGACACTCCCACTCCCGGCCAGGTCCGGACCTCACTTCTGAGGCTGGGCCTCTGTGTTTTTGCTTTCTGGACTCCTAGCTGAAGAGTGTCATCTTTGAACAGGGCAGAAGTAAACTGGTACACACACAGAGTTGCTGTTTTTGGAGTCGGCGCAAAGGAAAGGACGCCTTTCAGCTGATGACATGGAACCAGATGGCTCTTGAAACGCTTCTGGCCGAGCAAGTGGTGGCCGGACCTCAGGATGGCTTTTGTCATCTGAGACACCCCCAGGCTTGGGCTCCTGTGCTTCAGCAGATAGAGCTAGAGAGGCAGGATGGAGGGGTGCTTCTTGGAAGAGCCTGCCCTGCCCCCCTATCTCTCGAGCAAGGGCTAGAAGTCAGCAATGGCGGGTGAGCCACCATGGGTGTCACTCAGAGGGGCCCCGAGTTCCCTCCGTGGTCTCAGATCAGCATCACTGGAATCCAAAATGCAGTCCAAGTGAAGCCGGAGCGATTTCAAAAACATCTGCAGCAAATGTTTGCTGCAGCTTCTTAACACATGGAAACAATGACATCCCTTCCTCAAACAAAAATTTCTTAAATTGACATCAGAACTCTCTGTAGAAGGCTCCACAGGCTCCGCGGCAGCCCAGCTTTCCAAGGGAAAGAGGAGACCTGTGACATCTCCGTCAGGGGCCTTGCAGCCGGCTCCAGCGGGCACGAGCTGAAGGCTGTGCTTCCCCACGGACATCTGGAAGATGTCACATGACCTAACACAGAGTCTCACACGAGGGGCAGCGGTCCAGCCGCTGGCTGTGACACCGGCCAGGCCAGGACCGCAGCGGGGCTGGGTCACGGAAGGGCTGTGGACGTGGGGGATTCCGGACTTTGTGGCAGGGCCGGATTGGCTGACCCCCCCAGCCCTGCCCTGCGGCCGTCTACGTGATGGGGAAGGGGGTGGGGCGGGGGACTGTTTCACCCGACGCCCTCTGAAGATGGTGCTCTGAGCCCGCTCTGTGGCGGAGGGGGGAGCCCACCATGTACTGTTGATAAAGAAGAGGGAGGCACTGCCTCCCCACCCCCACCCTGCCCCCTGGGGCATCTCCCTGCGTCAATACTAGGTCTGAGCCTTTTGGTTTTACCGTGCCAGGTGAGGGGCCTCCCGAGACTTGGAACCGAACGCTCACACCTCTGAGACGACCTAGAAGACCCCCCCCCCCCCCACGCTACGAGCCCTCTGCTTCTTCCTTCTGCCCTGCTCTCTACAGCTGCTGTGACTCTCCACGCCTGGTCCGCTCTGCCAGCTCCGTGAATCCTGCCCGTGTTTTCCCGTGAGGCAGGGATAGTCTCTCTGACATTGGAGCAGAAGGTTTCCTGCTCCGGCAGTGACTGGCCTACGGTCATACCTCGTCACCCTGCCTTTGAGCTGGAGGGCCTGGGAGCCCGGGGCCAGAGAGTTGGGTCACGGGACCACAACGCTGTTTTCCTCGAGAGAGTCAGCCTGCACCCAACGCTTGCTTTCGCATGCTACCTTGGCCCAGAAGGACCCAGAAATGACCCAGAAGCCTCCACAAACCCCACAGGCCCCAGCAAGATGAACACAGTGATGACACCATCATCCCCCCCCAGCCCCATGCTGTCTCCACAGCCCCGCCACGGTGGCCAGTCCCTTCAACGCTACCGACCGCCCGTCTGCCTCAATGAGACCAGCTTCTCTTGCCCACCAACGGCCCCTGAGATCCGGCCCAGCCGCTGCATCGCAACAGTCGCTTCCTTTCTGGGGCTGCGTGGTATCCCACGTCCACTCAGCCCTGCTGTCCGGCGGTCCGTGCCATGCGTCAGCCCCGAGGGGCGGGCGTCCAGCCGGTGAGCGCTCGGTGCCACGGACGCTCCATGCCTTTGATCATTGCGGTCGTCTCCTCTCCCGAAAGGCTGTCCTGAGTCAGGCTCTGCCCGGCACGGTCCAGCAACACCAACACTAGGATTCAAGCAGGCTCCTTTTCCTGAGCCGGCTCCTCCCTGGGCATCGCCGTGTGCTGCCGACGGACCCCACGGAGAGAAGCCCATGGCTCCACAGTTCGAGGCTGGCCACACGAATGGCAGCACATCCCTTGATGCTGCCAGCCACCTACCTCCTTTTTAAAGAGCGCAGCATCTTTTAGAGGTGCAGGTGCACAGCCGCTGAGTTTGGGGTGCCGGCTGGGTCTTGTGGGAAACCGCTCGCAGGCGTGATGCAGTTCTGGTTCCCCCTCCATTTTGCATTTGCTCTTTGCACATCGGTTCACCAGAGCGGGAATCGCAGAGGAAAAGACAGGAGCATCAGACAGCAAGCACGGACACCCGCCGCGGGGGTAGTGACCGGGGACAGACACTGTCAACCTACATGCACGATCCTGACACAGTCCCTTCGGTGTGAACACCGCTCTGAAGCACATTCGTGCCCACTACCGGGTGGCTGTACACAGGGGCCAGGTGACTTCTGCACCACCACCAAGGTTAAGTTCCGTAAGGACGGACTCGTCCCAGGTGGAAGGGCTCATCAGGAGGAGGTGTGCCCTTTGTTGACCGGGCTCAGCTGCAGGGGATGTAGCCTCAGTTACAGACAAAGCACTTCAGGGACCACAAGGCAGCTGGTTCTGTGGAGCAGCCCGTAAAGGACTGGTTCATCCGTCCCTGTTAATGTCTCCTCTTCACCTTCAGATGGTTTGCCAACAGAGACCACGGACATACTCCAGAGAGGGTTTGTAACATACTCCAAACAAAGAGATGTGATGGCCTGTGTCTTCAGATCCTTCTGTCCTCAGCATCCATGTCACCAGATGGCTGAGCAACACACCTCATCCCCGTGTCTTTAACACAGCGCCCCCAGCGGCTGAGCGACACCCCTCATCCCCGTGTCTGAGCGACACACCTCATCCCCGTGTCTTCAACACAGCGCCCCCAGCGGCTGAGCGGCACACCTCATCCCCGTGTCTTCAACACAGCGCCCCCAGCGGCTGGGCAACACACCTCATCCCCGTGTCTTCAACACAGCGCCCCCAGCGGCTGAGCGACACACCTCATCCCCGTGTCTTCAACACAGCGCCCCCAGCGGCTGGGCGGCACACCTCATCCCCGTGTCTTTAACACAGCGCCCCCAGCACCTGAGCCTGTCAGCCTCCCGACCTACCCCCGCAGGATTCAGAAGCTGCCTTCCAGCACTGGGCAGCTCAAAATTATCTTTCAGAGACGCGTCTTCTAATAAGAAAAGAAATGCATGCGTACGTTGAGCAGTTACCACTTCTAACAGTCTTCATTTCATTCACATGGATTTCGATATCCACCTGGTCCATTTACTGTATTTCCTCATGTATAAGATGCATCCTTTTTCAAAAAATTTGGGTCTAAAAGCTGGATGCGTCTTGTACAGTGGTTGTAGATCTCTTTTAACCTGCATTTCCCGCTTTTTGGTGCTTGTTTTTGGCGCTCCTGGTTGAAGATAGTGATTTGTCATCAGACACAGATGAGGACAAGCTCATGGATGGGAGTTTTGACAGTGATGAGGACTTGTGTAAATTTTATGATGAATAAAACTTGAATTTAATGTTATGTAATACATTTTTCCCCCAAATTTTGGGCCCTAAAATTAAGGTGTGTCTTATACGTGGGAACATCTTATACATGAGGAAATATGGTACTTCTCCCAGAAGGACCTTTGGAAATACTTCTTACAGGGTAACTCAGCTGATCATGAATTCATTCAGCTAAATAAGTCTTTATTTGCCTCCATTTTGAATGATATTTTTGCTGGGTATGGAACAGCAAATTGACAGGTTTTTTTTCCTTTCAGTCCTTAGACATGAGTCCCCACTGTCATCTCTCACTGTTTCTGCTGAGAAATTTGACCTCGTCTCTGACCTTGTTCCTCTGTCATACTATGTGCTCTCCTTCGCTGCTTCGAGCTTTTCTCCTTGTCGCTGGTTTTAAGCAGTTAGGGTAAGGTGTGCCGTAATGTGGTTTCCTTCACATGCCTTGTGCTTGGGCTTCATTTGTTTTCTTAGATCTCGGTGTTTTCCTAAACTTTGTAAAAATTTCCTGCTGTTATTTTTTCCGAATAGTTTCATCTGCTCCACTTCCCTTGCTGCAGGGACTATTTCTCATGGGCATCAAGCCATTGGAAGTGACCCCACAGCTTTCTGATGCTTCGTTTATTTTTTTCCAATCTTTTTTTCTTCTTCTCTATATGTTTTATTCTGCATAGTTTCTATTATTATGTCTTCAAGTTAACTAATCTTTTCATCTACGAGTTTAATCTTTTGTTTATTCTATCCAGTGTATTTTTCATCTTGGACATTGTGTTTTCACCCCTGGACGTTTGACTTGTGCCTCTCTCTCTCTCTCTCTCTCTCTCTTTTTATTAATCTCTCACACTTCTACTTCATTTGTCCAGTCTTTTTATTTATTTATCTTTTATCTTCTAGAACAAAGAGAACAGTTATATTTTCCTCCTTCTCCTCTATCTCCAGGTCTACCTTCTCCATTTAAGAGTTATAGTAACTGTTTTTACACCCTATTTACTGAACCAATCATCTCTGTGTTCTCCTTATTACAGTCATGCTGTCTTCTTTCTTTGCATGCCTCGGTAACTTTTCACTGGATCCTAGACATTGTAAAACTCTCAACCTTTTCAGGTGCTGGCTATTATGCTTCTATCCCTATATTGTTAAACTCTGTTCTTGGACATAGTTACATGGAAACACTTTGCTCCTCCTCAGGCTTGGTCTTAAGCTCTGAGATAGGTAGGATGAGAGCATCACGTAGATGGAGTCTAGAGCTAATTTTACCCCAGTCCTGCACCAGTACCCTTCTGCATTCTCTACCTACCCCATGCCCAAGGAGATCGGAGACTTTCAATCAGGCACGTGGGAATAGGCACTCCTCCCGGCCCAGCGTGAGCACAGGTGCGGTTATCTCTAATCTTCTTAGGAGGTTCTCTCCCCACCTGTGGTGGCTTGCTGACACGTGCACTGATCACTCCTCCACTAATACCCCAGGGGGACGCTCTGCTGACCTCCATTGCTCTGACTGTGGACTTCAGCAGCGTCAGCCCACTCAGACACCCAGGCCCACCTTCTCTGCTCAGGAAGCCCCCGGCTCTGCCTGGGCTCCCCTCCCCCATGCCGTGGCCTGGAAACTCCTTCCAGGCAGTCAGCTGGAGCAGCCACGGGGCTCACAGTGTTTGTTTCCCGTCTCTCCAGGATTAACCGTCTTGAACTGTTTGACATCTAAGGTCTGAAAACAGTTGATTGCGTATATTTTGTCCAGACTTTGACATTGTTTCAGGCAGGAGGATAAATCTAGTTCTTGTTATTCCATCTTGGCCAGAGGTAAAAGTTTATCAAATATTTGCTGAATGTCAAATATTTACTAAGTGCCAAGGATTACTGAATGTCAGGCGGTCTTCTGTGCATTTGGGGATGCATCAGAGGACAAAATCCAACATCTCTGACCTTGGAGAAGGCAGTGGTGGTCAGAAAATCAAGGATGAACTTAAGAAATCAGTAACTTGCTCATAGTGTTGCATTTGTCTGCTCGGGCTGCGCTGAGCGCTACTACAGACTGGGGTGGGGGTGGGGGGGTTCCACAACAGAAATGCACTTCCTCAGAGTTCTGAAGGCAACACATCGAAAATCAAGGTGTCGGCCGGGTTGGTTTCTCCTCTTTGGCTTATAGATGGCCACCTTCTCCCTGCCTTCACATGGCCTTTCCTTCATGCCTGTCTGGGTCTTTATTGCCTTTTCCTATAGGAACCCAGCCATATGGATTAGGGACTGTCCCTCTGATCTCATTGAACCCTAACCACCTCTTGAAAGGCTCTATTTCCCAAAAGTCACATTTTAAGATAGTGGGGTTTGCCACCTCAATAAATAGATGGATTTGGGGAGGGATACAATTCATCCCGAAACAAGTTTCTGAGAAGGTCGTAAGGGCTGCAGGAAAAGGGAAGAAGCAGAGTAGGTGTGGAGGGTCAGGGTGCCTCCGCGGACATTTTTAAATGAGGCAGTTAGAGGTCTTTATGAGAGGGGGCATTCCTTCTCCCTTCCCTCTGCTCCGGCCCCGATCCGAACGTGACCACAAGGATCTGAGAGTCCCTGGCGGCCAGAGCAGCCTCCCCGGAGAGTCTCGGATTCCTGCAGGCCGCCCCTCGGTCCGCTGTGCCCGCTGCCCGCCCCCCAGGAGAGCACCGGAAGGAAACGCTGACCGCAAGCAGGCTCCTCTGACGGCACGCAGCCCCACGCCCCGTATACATGTTCCCAGAGTTTACAAGTGTTTATTCTACAAATTCTAAGACTCGGGTCCATGAGAAAACGTATTTTTCCTGGTGAGCGTTTGGGTCTGATCAGGCCTCGTGGGACGGAAGGCCGCTGAGCAGACTGGCTCACACTGGTCAAGACAGAGCACCCAGAAAGCCAGCCTGTGTGTCCACGGCGGAGCCCACGGGGGCGGGTCCCCTCCGGGTCCCCTCCCTTTGGACATGGGCATGGCCCCAAGGACGTGAGCGGTGTGGCCACACACCCCTGCCCGAGAGAGAGCTGTGCGGCAGGGTCACACTCGCCGGGGTTTCTGCACGAACACTGCGGCTCCTCCTTCCCAGCGGCACCGACCAGTGCGCCCTGTCGCCACGTCCCTCACTGTCTGGGTCCCTGCCAGGAGGGCAGGGGCCTCTGTCCCGGGTCCCAGGGTCCCAGTCCGTCTCCCACAACGTGCCGATTCCCACCTCTCCTGCCACACATAAGCTTCGGGGGGCAGAGTCCCCAGTTCCTGACGCTGCACCAACCCTGCAGATACCCCCGGCCCCACACCCAGCTACACCCGGGCTTGCTGACCTCCTTCATGCCGCTGACACCCCAGCCCCTCCGCCCTCCGTCCTCGCCTAACGCTACCTTCCGGCACCAGCCGCTCGGCCTCGCCGGAACCTTCCACACAAGCCTGCCATCTGGATGGGGCACCTGGAGGCTGGGCCCGTTTGACGGGACAGCTCTTAGGAAAGGGAATGACCACCACCTGGGTCTCGACAGTCAGCTGAGGGCATTTCACAAAGAATGGCTAAGGCACTGATATCACAGCGTGCCTGGGTCCCCGCCCCCCCCAGCTCACCCAGAAACTCACAGCACAGAGGCTGGGAGAACCCCAGAACCCCAGGGCTCAGCAGTCTCGCTTCCAGAGGCCAGAGTGTCCCCCCAAACCCCCTGGGGGAACGGCTACCCCCAGGATAAGGGGGTGGTTAGTGGGGAGCAAGAAATCTGTTCTTTATTTGGGGTGTTTTAACTTCAATTTGTGGATTTTTTTCCAAATCTTTTAGTTACGCAAGGACCATTTCCTAAAGCTTTTATAAAACTTCCTTAAAACTCAAAAAAAAAAAAAAAAAAAAAAGTGAGCCTCTCCTCTTTCTCCCTCCTTCTCCGCACAAAGCCAGGAGTCACAAAACAAACACACTAGCAAACTCCGTCCTTGACCCTCGGGCAGGGCTGGACCTCACAGAGTGGTCCGGCTCCCAGCAGAGGACGTGCCTCCCACCCGCCCGCCCCGCAGCACCGGCCCTGACCTGTCTGCACCGGCCCTGACCTGTCTGCCCCGACCCTCCCTGTGAAGAGGAGACCTCGCCCTCTGCTCGCTCCCTCCCCACCTCTGCCTGAACATCCTAGAAGCTTCTGGAATGAGCTGGAGCCAAATTTCCTCCAAGTCAATTCTGTTCAACAAGCTTAGTTTAACTTTTCCAAACTGTCCCGATTAATCAATGTTAGGCACAAAATTGTATATGCAAGGCTCGTAGGAAATAGCATATAATCTGCTTAAGGGAAGACGCCAAGATGGTTCAGAAACGCCTCCCTGGGCCCCTGTCAGCTCTTCTTGGTCCTGAACACGAGTCTGTTGGACATGTGGTCAGGCCTAGCTTTTGTTCTTGAAAGTATGGAGGCAGGAAAGGATGTGGGGCTTACCACCCCCCCAACACACACACATACACACACGCACGCACGCATGCATGCACACGCACGCACACGCACGCACCCCCCCCCCCCCCCCCCCCGCAGTTTCTTTATTTTGTAGGAATTGTTCATGGGAAAATAGCAAGAAGGTTTCTTTGATTCACTATGGGAATATGATTTATTACATGTGAATGTCCCTTGCGCCCACACGGAATAAAGGGAACTTTGACCTTGCTGGCTCCATGTCACCCCTTCTCTGTCCCCCCACCCCACCCCCTAGGGGAGAGCGCTCTATTTGCCAGCTGGGTTTCCAGCTTTTTTATGATGCAGATTTGGTCGAAAAGGCACAAAGAGAGAGGTCTCAGGAGGGGAGAGAGGGGGCATTCTCACTGTCTGGGCGAGTTCCAGGGCTCCCCTTTGTTGGGAGAAACACGGAGCACGGGCAGTGCAGAAAGGAAACAAAAGGGAGGCACAGTTCCGGCTCATCTTGAGGGGCCTGGAGAGGGGGCTGTCAGAGAGAGACTGCCCTTGAGTAGAGGCGAGGAGGGGTTTGAGAGTGCTGGGGGGGGGGGGGACTACAGACTGTCAGAGAGTGGGCGGAGCTGGGGTGGGGGTGGAAGCTTCGACACTGTTGCTGAGACCATGAACTGCAGCTCCTAAAATGTTGCAAAGACTGGGATCCCTTCTAAACTCTTTGGTTACTTACTGGACTGCTGCTTCTGCCTCTGACTCAGTATGCCGCATCTGACACATGGGGCCCTGGGTTTATCCCAGTTACAAATCCATCAGGGAACATTTCCACTAGGTCTGTGCTGGGTGTCACATCAACAAAGGGATGCTCTGAGGGCCGAGGGCAACATTCCCACCCCTAGAGAAGCATGTCAAGGGGTGGCCCACCAGCTGCATTCAGAAGGATGAGAATATATTGTCTGCAAAGGAATGAAGTGGGGAGGAGGGGCATGTGCAGACATTCTTCTCTGAAGGACCAGCACGTGCAAAGGCCCAGTGGTCAGAAAATATGCGAGAAGTTGGTCAAGACTCCAGGCTGACAGTCTCTGACTTCTAAGTGCTGGTAGTAAGAGATAGGAGTTTGTATTTGATGCTGGAGGCAAAAGGAGTCGGTGGGAGGGTTTAAGCCCAAGGCTGTTGGGATGGTCGGTTTTCAGTTAGAAAGTTCGCTTTGGTGGCATCAAAAGGAAGAACACCTGAGGGGTGAAGACCCCCACCACAGTGCACAAAGGTGGGTTCTTTAGCTGCAGCTACCTCCACCAGGTTGGTCTGTGTGTGTGAGATGTCTGTGTGTACATATGCACAAGAGTGTATGAGAATGTGTGTGCATGTATGTGCCTATGGTGTGAGTGTGCGTGTGTTTCAGCTCTGGGACTGCAGACCGGGGAAGGGACACTGAGTCAGAACCCCTCCCCAGGTCCGGGAACTCCCTCCCCAAGGATCCTGAAGAAGCAGAGAAACCGTGAAGGGCCTGTGACAGGAGAGACACGGCAGAAACAGCCAGAGGGAAACCAACTGCCACAGACCCAACCGGGGCCTCAGGGCCGGGAGAAACACCCCTGAGCGCACAGGTCCGGCACGTCGGTCCTGGGGCGGGAGAGAGTCCGCACTGGCAGGAGGTGGCTGAGCCCGCGCGCAGTCTGCTAGCTGCCGCCCTCTGGCCCCTGCTTGGTGGGAGAGAGCCCGCACTGGCAGGAGGTGGCTGAGCCCGCGGTCTGCTAGCTGCACTGGCAGGAGGTGGCTGAGCCCCCGGTCTGCTAGCTGCCGCCCCCTGGCCCCTGCTTGGTGCGAGAGAGCCCCCGGTCTGCTAGCTGCCGCCCCTCTGGCCTCTGCTTTCGTGCACCTGAACACACAGGTGGTGCAGAGGGCCTCAGCCCAAATACAGGCTTTCCTGCCTCAGGGCCTTTGATCGTGCACATCCTGTCTTCACACCGCTGCCCCTGGCCTCTGCAGACCTGTCTTCCAGCCCCACCTGGCCCAGATGCCCTCCTCCGTCTCTGCCCCACACCGCCTTCACACCACCTGTGGCTGACTGGTGGCCAGTGGTGGCTCCAGCAAGTGCACTGGGAGGACTGGGAGCCACTGGGCCTTCACTCCAGTCCAGCTGGGCCTGCAGCTGCGGAGTCAAATCTCTCTGGGCTTCCCATTCACACTCGCGTGAAGGAGTCACCCGCACGCCACGCTGGAGCCACCAGGGTTAAACAAGGCATTGCCCCCCACAGGCACTGAGGACCAGGAGCCGGCTGGTGAGGAACCCCTGGTGTGACCTGCCTCAGCTCCCTGTCATCTCGAGACCCCTCCCCCCACAACCATCGCCGGGCCCCCCAGGGGCTGCTCCTCGGTGAGGCCACGACTCTGCCCCTGCCTTCTCTCGCCTCCCGCCCCGGCTCTGTCCAAGCCCAGAGCCTGGGCTCCTCCCAGCCCTGCTGGCTCCTGGCGCCTGGACAGCTGGGAGCCATCCTTGCGAGGGTCCCCTGTGGGCCATGGGGCCCTGTTTTCCAGGAATCAGCATCTCGGTTTCTGCTGGCTGAGATGACTCAGCCGTTGCTGCTGGGGGCTGAGGTTCCTGGAATGGGCTTCTCAAGGAGGCGGGGTACCCTAGGGGTGGGCCGCTGGGGGGGCCTGGCTCTGCCTCCTTGGGTGCCTGGTTAATAGGCGTGTGGTCCTGTGTCCCCGTGTGTAGCACCACCATCCCCTGCCTGCCCCTGTGTCCTGGACCTTCAGCACCACCCCACCTCGCCCTGGTTTCTCGGGCACCGAGTGGCTGTCCCCACAGCAGGGCCCAGTCTGACTGCTGGCAGGCTCCCCCCCTGCCTGTCAGTGGGTCAGGAGGGTGTAGAAAGGACTCGGGGCGCTGGTGTGAGGGTCAAAAGGGCCCATCTTGTTCCCCCTTGCACACTGGCTGCACGACTTTCTCCCGCTCAGGTGGCTGGGACAGGGGCACGTGGCCCTGAGACTGGGAGTCTTTCTCCAAGTCCGTGTGCGTGCGTACGTGCGTGCATGCGTGTGCGTGCGTGCATGCGTGTGCGTGCGTGCGTGCGTGCATGCGTGTGCGTGCGTGCGTGCAGGGTCCTGCCTGGACCCGAAGGGACTTGTCTCCCTGTGCGAGTCTGTGTGTGCGCACGCCTGCCCAGAGGGCGGACATGTTGTGTGCTGAGTCTCCTCCGACCCCCGGGCCCTGTCCGTCGGTCTGTCCGTGCAGCCCCCTGAGCTTGGTCTCAGCTCTACTCCTGCTTCCCACGGGGACAACAGGGGGCCCTGGAAAGTTGTGCCCTGTGCTGAGATGGAAGCAGCCTCCCCGTAGCTCCGGCCGGTGGGTTCAGATGCTGCGTGTGGGCGGGGTCAGTCCTTTGTCACTGTCCTGACCTCCAGAGCCCCCGAGTCCTTTCTCGGGTCTCCAGTGGGTGAGCAGGAAGAGATAATAGTGGGAACCACCGAGAAGGAGAAGCAGAGGCACTGAAACACCTCCTCCTAGAAGCCCCGGATGAGGTCTCCCGGGGGAGCATTCACGGTCCTAGGGCCTGTCCTCGGAGCGAGCGACCGGCCTGGGGGGGGGGGGGGGCAGGGGACAAGAGGGGACGTGCGCCAGGGGGTGGAGCACCGGAGAAACATCAGGGAGACACCTCCAGCCTGAGATCTGTCACTCCCACAGCCAAAGGACAGGGGGCAGACACCCCTTCAGGGACGGTCACAGACAGTGTCACTCACACCGGGACCCTTTCTCCGTGGGGCCGCAGGGGTCATGCAGCTGGTGCCAGGCTGGGCTGAGCTGTGTGGGGCCTTGAATGCCGACCCCAGACCCAGGGAGGAGCCTTTAAGCGGGATTGTGAGTAGGGGTGGTGGTGGATAATCACGCATGATTCAGAGATGTCTCCCCAAGTTCACAGTGGAGGGTGCACACCTCCTTGGTGAACTCATGGTGGAGTGGACCAGAAGGGGGCCACACGTGTCCTCTCGTGAGTGACATTTCCAGAGCACTAGCCTCCCACCGTGTCAGACTCCAGCGCTGGGGGACTCTGGGAAGTGTCAGCATACCCCAAGGCACCGGGAGGCCAGGTGGAAACGCTCACGCCACAGAGAGGTTCTGACTGCTGGCCAGAGGGGTCAGCACAGGGACGTGAGCCACAGATACAGGGCCTGGGTGCGTAGGTTCAGCCTGGGGGCGCCTTCACGGGACCATCGATCAGGCAAAAACGTGACACAGAAACTTGGAGTTTCACTGCATCCCTGGAGGCTATAAAGGGGCCTCCACTCCACAGCCCCTTCCCAGGTTCCCCCTTCTCTCGGCTTGTTTACATTCCTCAGCCCCTCGGGGGGCCACCCAGCCGCCAGAGCTCCCGCTCACCCCATCAATCCCTCCGAGCCCTGACCCCTGCTCTGCGTCTTCTGCTCGTCCTGCGGGACCTTCCATCACCTCTCCCTCCCTGGGGGGGGGGGGGGTCCTAGGCCTCCAGCCCCACCCAACCCATGTCCCGGTCACCCCGGGAGGCTGCGGGACCCCCATTTCCCTGTAGATGTAGAGCCCAGGATGCGTTTGTTTTACCATCAAAGGGGAAAAGATCATGGGAAATGGCAACTGAAATTGCCCCCCTTGTGCCAAGGAAGCCCTTGCTGCTGCTGCTTTGGCATCAGGACAGCTTGTCTATCTAGTGGCCGCACCAGCCCCCAGGATTGGGCATGTGGGCCCCAGGTTCAAGGACCGGAGCCTCAGGAGACCCTGAGCCCCTACCTCCTGCTGGGACATCTCTGGGGCTCCCACGCCCACCCTCAGCAGCTCCCCTCTGGCCTGCATGTACAGTGCCTTCTCCTTCCAGAATGTTCTTTCTACCTTGCTTGCTTGCCTGGCAAACTCTTCCAACCCTACTTGAGCCATCTGTGGCCTCTGCCGGCCCTCATCCAGAGGATGGATGTTGATGAGAGTGGCCCCTCCCTGGGCAGCTCCTGTCCCTTCCTTGTAAGGACCTCGCTTGCAGTCCCCAGTGCTCTTCTGTGTCCCCTCCTCTAGACTGTGACCCCCAGACGGGTGAAGACGTCCGAGCCTGGGTTTCCCAGTGTGGTCATTACTGCCTTGCTTGTGCCTGCGTCCAAGTCTGAGAAACGGAGGTAAAGGTGTGGTTGTGGCTAAGACAGGCTCACTCCAGGGGGGCTTGGCCTAGACCGGGCCTGGGCAGGGTTTGAGGACCCTGTCCGAGCAGACGTGTGGCATCTGAGCCTCAGCCCTTTGTGAAGCTGAACCGGTCAGTAAAGCTCTCACCCCGACGGGCATCGCTGGAACCCCCACCCACGGCAGATAACGCCCTCTGCCACCCGCCTGGCTGCCCAGCTCTGAGCCGTCTTCCTTCCTGTTAAAGTCACAGCTGGGCATGGGCCACAGAAACCTACCAGTGACCAGTAGTGCCAAGAACCACCTTGCCTGATGTCTTCAGCAAGTCACAGAGCTCCAGAACCACAGCCTGAGTGGTGCACCCCAGGGTGACCCCCAAGTCTAGAGGGTACAGGCAGGAGCGTGAACAGAGCCAGCTGTGGGGTCCCGGAGCCCTGGTGTGAGCCCTGATCCTGCCACTCACGGCGCTGTGATTCTGAGAGCCGAGGGGCTGACACAATCCAGGGAATGGGGCTCCCTCCCCTCCCCGAGGCCTGCACCCAGTAGGTGCTCGGCGAAGGCACCGGAGCCCTGCGGCTCCCTGCAGGTGGCGTGGCACCCAGCTGGGTGTGCAGCATGGCGCCACTGGGAGCTCGCTGTCCTCTGGCAGGCTCTGCGGTTTGGAAACGGGCCCTCGGCTTCCTCCCAGGGCAGCGACAAGGAGCAGTTTCACGAGACTCGGTGCTGCATTTGCTGTCCAGATGCTGTTGGGGACATCATCCACTCTTCATCTGCAGGGCCACCTAGATGGAGCCTTGTGGGAAAAGTACCTTTCAGAGCCAAGAATGGAAAAATGAGCTCTCCAGAGCACGGAATGCCCGCCACCTTTGAAGGAGCCTTTCTTCTCGTGGAGGTGGGCAGAGACGCTGCTCCTCTCAGCCCTCAGGGCGGTCATCTCCACACCGACCGGACTGGCCTTGCCTGCCTTCCCCAGGGGTCTCACATCTCTGCGCATCGTGGTCGGAGGACAGCTGAGAAGCCCTGTCCTAAAGGATAGTGAGGACAGCTGAAGTGGTCCTGTTTCTCTTTTCGCTTCGGCTGCCAGGAATCTCACAGCCAAATTCTGGACTCCAGGCCAAGCCACTGGGAAGGACCTGTTAGCCTGCGTATTTGCGGTCCACTTTTCTCCTGGTTATTCAGTTCCTCTTGTCACTTGTGTGGGCTCTTGCCTGGGAGCTTCTGAGGGTTGGCATTTCACACGTTGTTGCTTTTTCTTTCCTGTAAGCTGAAGTTAGTCTTCTGTGAAGTAAGGCAAGGTTTGAAACAGACCCTACTGCTGTCACCAAAGCCCCACGGCCCATGGCCCCTCCTGCCAGGACAGACCTCGAGGGTCATTGCACGGTCAGAACGCGGGTTAGATCTCTACACAGCAACCCCATTCCAAGGAGGATACAGAGACCCACAGTCCAGAGGGGATTTCTTAGTCCTGGAACTTCAGAGCCCACGGGGACGTGTGGCCGGGCCCTTCGTTTTAGGTGGCAGGAGAGCCACGGGAGGGTGGGTGGCAGAAATCAGGTCCCACAGCGTGAGGGCCGGCTCTCTGGGCTTTCCCCACCCAGGACGCGCACCAGCTCATCCACCCCCCCGTGCCCAATGAGGCCACAGTCTCCTAGGCGGACAGTCTACATAAACATGAGATTAATGTGTTATTATTGATTGAGTGTCAATTGCTTTGGCTAGAAGTTTGGGACCAGGATGAAAACTGTAGACAACTGGAGGTTTCTGCCCACCAAACCTTCCAGCAATGTGGGAAACCCCATCCAAAACCAGCTACCAGGCCTCCTCACTGCCCATGGACAGCTGCCAGGGCCACCGGCAAAGTCCAGAGACAGGCAGAGCCTGGCTAGCCGAGGAGGGAAGAAAGACCTTCCCAAACAACGCTTGTGGAATCCACCAGCCCGCTTCCCCGCTTGTCAGACATGGCGGAAGGCTGCGTGACATGCTGCCGTGCCTGAGCCCAGTGCACACAGACACGTGTGCTCACACACGCTGTGCGTGCCCACTCACATGCAGGTGTGCACACAAAGCAGTTCCTACACACATGTGCACCCACACACTCACACAGCCATTCACCACACACCTACTCACACACATGTGCACACACAAAGCAATTTATACACACGTGCACCCACTCACATACACATGTGTACAAAGCATATTCATACACATGTTCACACACACTGTATGTGCCCACACACGTGTACACATACTTGTGCACACCTGCACACCCACACTCACATACCCACCAACACAAATGCATGCACACACATAACAATTCATACACACATTTGTGTGCACCCACTCAATACACATGTGCACATGCACAGCACATTAACACACACATGTGCACATTTGAACACACATACACCCTCATATGCTCATGAGCATGTGCACCATACATACACAATCACATGCATATGTATGTGCATACCCACTCACACATACATGTACACACACTGTCACACACATGCCCGTACACACCAAGTCCTGTCTGATGGAGCCTCGGTCCCCTCCCAGGCCAACAGCAGCGATGGACGTGGATGTACTAATGGGCGCGCTCAGCCCCAGGGCTGCTCTGAGTCTGGCCATGCAGCACCCACAGCCCAGTGCCCAGGACCCGGTGACAGTTGTGCCTCGCTGTCAAAAATACTGGCCACTGGAGAGCAGAGCCCACAAAGTCCAAGAGAACTGTGGGCACTTCTCAGAGCTGTGCAAAACGGGCCACAGTGCGCCCTGCTCCCAAAGGCTGCCGGCAAACGTCCCCTGAGGACCGCCTGGGCCCCGAGCCCACACAGACCTCCTCGCTCCTCCCCTCCCCGCACTGCTCCTTCTAGCACCTTCTGGCTCCGCCCCCGAGGGGCTGCTTGTGACGGATCCTGGTAGGCATTTCCTAGGGGACGTCCGTAGGCCCCCCACAAGTCCCAGCCCTGTCCCTGCATTGTGCCAAGCCACGGGCAGCCCACCTCCCTGAGCCCACCCGGGACTCGGATTGAATTTGGTGAAAATATTGATAGCAAAGGATCAGAGGTCTGGGGGGGCTACTGTCCGGTGGGGGCTGGGGGGGCTACTGTCCGGTGGGGGCTGGGAACACTGAAAACCTCACATCAACGGCTTTGGGACAGAGGCGCTCACAGTGGCACTTGAAGGAAAACCTCGGTCTGGGTTACTGTGCTGATAACTTACAGCCGTGGGAAGCAGGGAAGAGCAGAGCTTACCCGGCCCTCCCCTCGCCGGGGTGCACCGTGAGAGGGGCCACAGCCCTGACTGCGCATGCGTGTGGCCCTGACTGCGCATGCGTACCATGCTAGGTGCCCTGCATACACTCTACAGCTGGCAGCAGCCCCCAGGGGCTGGGTAACGTCCCCACTGTGCAGAAGGGTGGGGCAGAGACCAAGGAGCCATACACCAGGGAGGACCAGAGCCCAGCCTACCTCCCACCCTCACCCCGGGGGACCCCAGCCCCAAGCGAAGGCCCACAAGGCACACCTCATCCCAGGTAGGGATACGGGGCTCTGGCGGCTTGTCTGTTATGTCCGGCAGTTCGGAGGTTTTGGGCCCCAAATTTTCTTCATGGGCCAAGGCCATCAAGTCCAAGAGGGGTACGAGAGCAGGTGGGCGGCCCACAGCACCCGGATGAGAGGGAGTGACCTGCGGTCTGCAGGGGGCGGACCTCAGGGCCCCCTCCACCCTGTGTCCAGGCGGATGCAGGGGGAAGATTCCGGGTAAAACGAGGAGGAAGGAGCCGTAAGGGGTGGCGAAGAGGGCGGAGAAGCGGAGCGCAGGGCAGGAGAGAAGTGGGGAGGGGCCGTGGGTACTGCCACCGCCGAGGGTGGAGAACCGGAGCGCAGGGCAGGAGAGAAGTGGGGAGGGGCCGTGGGCACTGCCACCGCCCCGGCTAACCAGCTGTGGCCCAGGTGTGAGGGGCCTCCCCGGTCCCTGTGCGGGAGGGGCAGGGGCTGCACAAGAGGAAGCTAAAATCGGTCCACATGGGCACAGAGGGCGCTGTGGGCAGGAGAGCCGCGTGGAGGTCAGGGAACGCTGCCTAAGGGTGGGCTGCAGGGACGCTGGAGGCCGGAGGCGCTGCTGGTGGGGAGAGGCCCTGGGCAGGGGCAGGGTGCCCAGAGACCTAGAGGACCCAGCGGGGCGAAGAGGGAGCCCAGTGGTGCGGCCTACACTTGGGGGTGGCTTCCCCGTGAAGCGGTGGGGCCTACCAGGACCCCCGCTGGGCTGAGCCCCACTGGGCTGCTCTCAGGGAGAAACGGAACACTCACTCACAATGCGGCCTTCCTAAGCCAGCGACCAGTGCCTCTGTAACTCAGCTGGGCCTGCATGTGAGGTGGTGGGGTCACGTGTGTGTGTGTGTGTGCACGTGTGTGTGTGTGTGTGTGTGTGTGTGCTTCTATGTGGGAATGTGTGTGACTATGGGGAGGGGCTGTGATCGTGCACATCAGGAAGGCTCCCAGTGCCCTAACAGAGCAAGAACACTGACCCAAAGCCCCCTTGGGTGGGAAAAGCAGGGTCCTATGCTGACCCACCACCCAGGGGCTTCTCATCCTCCCATAGTAACTGTCTCCTCCTGAGCCAGATCCAGCCAGCCAGGCTCAGGGGGATCTCTGCCAGGTGTCCTGGCTCGCACTGCCCCCTAGTGGTCATCCTCAGTGCCCAAGGACTTGGGGGCTAGAGCTGACAGAGAGCCGGTGGACAGACCCCAGAGTAGCCAAAGCCTAGCACCCCTCTAGGCAGGTCATCTGGCCTGAGCACAATGGGCCTGACCAAGATGGTGCCCATCGCTTCTACCAGCCTTCCAGAGGGAGGGACCAACCCTGCTCAGCGTCCTCCAGTTGGACAACAGATCAGTCCCTCAACATAGTCAACCAGGGACACTTCCCATCTGCCCGCAGCTCCCGGTGGCCTGACCCAGATCACAAGCCCTGCCCGGACCCCAGGCTGCCCCTCTGGGCTACCATGGCTGGGGGTCCTCACCACTCACACTTATACTACAACGTTGTCTGTTGGTCTACGGTGAGTTTGGGACTCCAAGGTCTGCCTGGAGAGGTAGCCCTCAGCGGGCCCCTTGGGGGTCCCCTGAGGTCCCTCCAGGGTTGGGCTGTGGGCGCACTCCCCCCAGCTCCAGCGGGAAGGGTCCCCAGAGCTATCCATCAAGTCCTGTTCAATCTTGGAGGGAGGAAAACCCTTCCCTGAGCCCATGGGAACTCAGATGCCCGAATGTGGGGGCTGAGCCCAAGGTCCCCCACCTGGTGCATTTCCAAGAGTTGCTATTTCGGGGAAAGTGAGCTTGCCTCACCAGACGAGTGCTTGTGAGAGGGAGGCACAGGGTGAGGGTGGGGTGGGGGCTGTCCTCACTGCACAGCGCCCACACGGCAGCCCCCACGGCATGGCAGAATGCAGCCCCCTTACAGGGCTGCCAGATAAAATGTCAGCTTGTGAGTAAACGCACCATTGGGGACACACTTATACTACAACGTTGTCGGTCACTGGACACTCAGATGTATCTGGGCGCCCTGTGTTTCATCTGCCGAATCTGGTTGACGAGGGCACGGTCCCCGTTCTGGGCTCCTGGTGAGGTTTTCCCTGTCCCTGGCACAGAGGAGGCCACCCGGGAATGTGGGTCCTTCCATCTCGGCCCTCCCCCCCCACATCTCAGACTGAGGGACGGAGGGACGGGCATCCACCGTGCAGAGTCCTGTGGATGACCACACCCCACCCCTTGCTCGTCAATAGAAGAGAAGGAGCTGACGGGCCAGCCTCCTGCCCTGTGGTGGCTTAGCCTGCCCTCTAGCAGTGCCACAGGGGGCCTGTAAGCACTCACTCCCTCCTCACTGAGGAGCAGGCAGGGCTAGTGGCCACGCCACAGACCGAGCCCTGTGTGGTCAGCAAGGCCGCCCCGCCCCCGCTCCACAGCACTCCTGGACCTAGTCTTTTGCATACTGCCCGAAAGCCCCCAGGGTTAATCACCAGGTATTGGTCTCCCAGGTCAGTCCTGGGCTGCCTCAGCCCCAAAGACTAGCTGCTGGCTTTGGTAGAGGCTCTGAGCTTCCCAAGGAGCCGGCCGCTTGAAGGGGCCTCAGGTCCCCTTTGGTGGCAACGGCCACCCCGCATAACAGGACAGGACAGTGTCTCCTTTGTGCAGAAGCGGATGCCCTCAGTGGACGAGGGGTCCTCTTGGCACCGCCTCTCTTCACCCGCCCCTGCTCAACTGCCCCCTCCCAGGACCAGGGAAGCTCAGTGGTCACTCCCAAGGCCCCTCTTCGGGTCTGACCCAGCCGTGCCCACCAGCACGGAGCTCCCAGTCTCCCAGAACAGCAGCCCCGGGCGGGGCCCACACCTGGGCAGGCGAGGGCTGCAGGCTCTGGCCTAGAGGGAGGCTCCGGAGCTGCACCATGATGGCCAACAGGAGCTCACCCCACGAGACCGGGGACTTCCAGGCTGAGGAAAAAAGGGGGACACGTTAGGGTATCAGCGAGCCCCTTCCGTGGGAGGTGGGAGACAGAGGGGAAAGGGAAGCCACACACATTTCCCGGTGTATGGGCTGCCGAAGCCAGCACAACACACACACACCTTCTGTAAGGGCCAGAGTCGACGCTGTCCACGTGGAGGGCCAGAGGGTCTCCGGCAGCGACTCAGCTCCGCCAGAGGGTCTGGCAGCGACTCAGCTCCGCCGGAGGGTCTCCGGCAGCGACTCAGCTCCGCCGGAGGGTCTCCGGCAGCGACTCAGCTCCGCCGGAGGGTCTCCGGCAGCGACTCAGCTCCGCCGGAGGGTCTCCTGCAGCGACTCAGCTCCGCCGGAGGGTCTCCGGCAGCGACTCAGCTCCGCCGGAGGGTCTCCGGCAGCGACTCAGCTCTGCCACCAACAGTGGTCCCAGATATGCACAGATAGTCCCAGTCCAGCTGAGAGATGCTGAGGAGGGAGAAATGGCCTGCGGTTGGGACAGTGAGTGTGGGCATCTTTGGGCGTGTTGGCTTGCCCGGCTTCTGGACCACACGGGGCTGGGCGCCGTGACACTCACAGAAGCTGACTGAGCCCTGTTCCCAGCGCCCCTGTCTTTCCGGGCGGTTTGGTCCGAGCATTTGAGAAAGTGAATGTGGGACAAGGGAGAGCACTCCCCTCCAGAGGGGAGGCTGCACCGTGGACAGAATCCATCCTGGCAAAGGAGTGACGAGGTGGGGTCAGGTGAGGACGTCAGGAAAAGGAGGTGGTGAGGAGCCCATGGGTCCGGGAAATGGGAGAGAAGGAGGTGATCGCCCCCCGCCCAGGTTTTCTGGGAGAGGAGGTCAAGAGCATCCTCAGCCTGGCCAGCACCTGGTCTAGAGAGAGGCCATCGTGGGGACCAGACCCCCAGTGGGGAGGGTTGGGCTGCTGTGCTCCCCACTCCTCGAGAGGGGAGGCCCTCTCCTGGGAACATGGCGGCCCCCGCTGTGCTCCCCACTCCTCGAGAGGGGAGGCCCTCTCCCGGGAACATGGCGGCCCCCGCGGGTGCTGCTGTTCTGACCCCCTGTGCTCCCCACTCCTCGAGAGGGGAGGCCTCTCCTGGGAACATGGCGGCCCCGCGGGTGTTGCTGTTCTGACCCCCTGTGTTCCCACTCCTCGAGAGGGGAGGCCTCTCCTGGGAACATGGCGGCCCCCGCGGGTGTTGCTGTTCTGACCCCCTGTGCTCCCCACTCCTCGAGAGGGGAGGCCCTCTCCTGGGAACATGGCGGCCCCGGCGGGTGCTGCTGTTCTGACCCCCTGTGTTCCCACTCCTCGAGAGGGGAGGCCTCTCCTGGGAACATGGCGGCCCCCGCGGGTGCTGCTGTTCTGACCCCCTGTGTTCCCCACTCCTCGAGAGGGGAGGCCCTCTCCTGGGAACATGGCGGCCCCCGCGGGTGCTGCTGTTCTGACCCCCCACCCAACACCTCCCAGCTGGTTCCGGAAGAGGCATGCATCCTAACTTCCGCCTCTTCCCAAAGTCGGGGCAGAGATGAGACACATTTTTGCCAAGTTGGCTGAGTTCTGAGCTCAGAGCGCTGGCCACTCCTGTCCAGACCTAGCACCATCTCCCAGAGGCCTCAGACTGGACCCGGCACGGGAACACCTGTGCCCGCCACTGCCTTCAAGAGGTTCCAAGTCACCACCCTGGACACCCTTCCCCCTCACTCGAACCCCAGAATGGTGCCCACCTCCACAGGACAAAGGCCAAGCTCCTTGCTTGGCCCTCCTGGCCTCCAAGACCCCCGGGCCTTCTACAGCGCAGGTCACCTCATCTCATGTCCACGCTGCACACCTTGGGGTCTCCATGCCTCTGGTCCTGGGCACTCAGCACCTGGGGGCGGGCTGCCTATGCTGTTTCATTGCGCAGCTGCTGTGTGCAGCCAGGCCTGGCACGGAGGAGGCACTCGGTACCCACCGTGGTGGGCACAGGCCATTGTCTCCTGGGGAAGCTCATCTCCGATGGCCCACCCTGCCGCAGAACTCCTGTGCACTCTAAGGGACCTGGGTGTCACCTCCCTTGGAAAGCCTTCCCTGACTGCACAGGACAGAGCCATCATAGGCTCCTCTGGTCTCCACCTCCCTGGGCGCAGACCTCACCTGCGGCAGCACTGGGGAATAATAAACAAAATAGTTGCTATACATCATTCGTATATTTGATTATATTTTAATATTATGTATGTATGTATGTATTTTATTTCTAATACATTTTATTAGGTTTTATACTGTACATCAGTGGTCCCCAACCCCCGGGCCGCAGACCGTACCGGTCTGTGGGCCATTTGGTACCGGTCCACAGAGAAAGAATAAATAACTTACATTATTTCCATTTTATTTATATTTAAGTCTGAAAGATGTTTTATTTTTAAAAAATGACCAGATTCCCTCTGTTACATCTAAGACTCACTCTTGACACTTGTCTCGGTCACGTGATACATTTATCCATCCCACCCTAAAGGCCTGTTCGTGAAAATATTTTCTGACATTAAACCAGTCCGTGGCCCAAAAAAGGTTGGGGACCACTGCTGTACATGATACACATAATTATTATGTTAATTATATCATATTTTATAATCAATTATAACAGTTATAATTTTATATAACATCTATTATAGGTAATGATGCTAAATTATATATAAATATAATTAATTATATTGTTATATTAATGGAATGATATAGATAACAAATACATATATTTTAATATCTTAATTTTAACAATAATATAATTTAATATAGTATAATATCAGTATATATACTAAATAATATAGTACTATATATTAAACAAAATAAAGGATATTTTGGGGACTCTTCAGTTTTGAATACAGACTGCCTGTTAAGTAAAATCGTCCCACCAAAGTTGGATAGCTGAGTTGTGACTGCAGGAAGCGTCCTCTGTCGCGGGCGGTAACTGCTGTGCTCCGCTGTCCCAGCCCCTGCCCTGCCCCGCCCCCAGGAGCCATGAAGACCCTCGGGAAGGGCTGGGTTTGCCTGTGAACTCCACGCCCGGAGGCTCCAGAAATCGCCGGCTCCATGCACAGGACCGGACAGACCACAGCTGCCGCGTCAGGAAAATGAAGGAGAGGCACATTTCTGGAAATGAGTGGGTGTCATTTGGCCTCAGACAGAATTAGGAGGTAGGTCCCTGAGGCGAGGCTTTGATCTTGGGCAAAGGAGGCCAAGGCCATGTCCCGAGAAGGAGGAGAGGCAGCTCAAGGCCAGCGGAGGGGAGAGAGAGACCTGGCCCCCGCTGCAGCCGGCTCGAGGCCGGGGCGCAGGACGGAGCGCAGGGGCGGCCGGTGGAGAGGGGCCCAGCAGGCCTAGGAGCAACTCAGGCTCATTTCCGGAAACTGATAGGGAGCGTCTACGCGGGTGCAGTGAATGTACAGGAGCTCAGGTCTGGAGTCAGAGTCCCCAGCGCCTCGGGAAGCCCCAGCATGGGTGTGGGGTGGGGGGAGCGTGGGTGAATGAATAACAGCGGCTCTGGCTTCAGAAAGAGTCACCTGCTCAGGCGCCATGTCCCCGACAGGGCAGAGAATCCTCAGGTGCCGAGGAGCAGGGCGCCTTACGCCCCGCTGTCCAGTGAGAAGCCCCCACGTGAACAGTGGACAGGACCACCAGGTCCATGCCGTGCCCCTCAGGGCTGCCGGACCTTCTCTCTCGGCATCTCTGTGTGCTTTCTTTCCTCATGAGGACACCAGTCCCACCACCTCCAGTGGGACCTCACCTCATTTTAACCAATTCTATCTACAATGACCCTATTTCCAAATAAGGTCACATTCTGAAACACTCGGAGTTAGGACTTCAACATATCTTTTTGGAGGTGGGGTGGGGGAGACATAATTTAACCATAACATCCTCCTTATTCACCCCATCTCCGTCCTACTTTTTGTTTTAAACAAGAAAGTCTATTTCCAAAACCTTTAAATAAGTGAAGAAATGAGCTGCACGTTCCAGCTTCCTAAGCGCACTGCGTTTCCAAACAGAGAAGACAGCGCCTTTGCAGTGAGAGCCGCACCCAAGGGGGAACTGACCCGGAAGGAATCTGCTGATCACGTTCTAGCAGCAGGAACTGGCTGGTCTCCTCTTGACCCTCAGGCTGTGCCGCCCGGTGGAAGCGGGTCTCCCAAGAGTGGTCCCGGCTACTCGGGACTGAGTCGGGGTCCACGGGCAACTCCAAGGGGCACCAGGATGCCATGGGCCAGGAGAGGCCAGCAGAAGTCACTCAATTATCAAGTAGAGGGTGGTGCCCAGAGACAGAGAACCCAGGCCAAGCCAACAGCAGGAGTGGTGGGCACCAGGTGGGTAGGGGGTGGCAGCATTGTCATCCCAGGATGTCACCTTCCTTCTCCCCAACCATTAATCAATTTTCCAGGGCTGGTGGCATCTCCTTCGTTCACGTGTGTCCTGCAGGGAGGCCCAAGGTGCTGGTCGTTAACAGGCATACAGAGGGAGGATGGCCCGTGGCCTTGGGAATAAACAGAGCGTCTGTTATTGGCCACATTGGTTTTCTTTCTTTCTTTTTTTTTTTTTTTTTTGTATTTTTCTGAAGCTGGAAACGGGGAGGCAGTCAGACTCCCGCATGCGCCCGACCGGGATCCACCCGGCACGCCCACCAGGGGGCGATGCTCTGCCCATCCGGGGCGTTGCTCTGTAGCGACCAGAGCCACTCTAGTGCCTGAGGCAGAGGCCACAGAGCCATCCCCAGCGCCCGGGCCATCTTTGCTCCAATGGAGCCTCGGCTGCGGGAGGGGAAGAGAGAGACAGAGAGGAAGGAGAGGGGGAGGGGTGGAGAAACAGATGGGCGCTTCTCCTGTGTGCCCTGGCTGGGAATTGAACCCGGGACTTCCACATACCAGGCCAATGCTCTACCACTGAGCCAACTGGCCAGGGCCACACATTGGTTTTCAAGTCCAAAGTTTCAGGTAATGTATTCAGGTCAAAGTTGAATGCAATGCTTTTTTCTCACCGATGCTCAAGGAGCCATTTTCATAATTATTCAAAAGGTTTGTGTCTGCAAAGCACTCCACAAGTGACGTCTGACATTTTCCACTGCCTCTCTCACGGCTTCACATGGACTCCTCGCTGCTGAGCACCACAGTTTCTGGCACGAGGCAGCTTGCAAGAAGGGCTTGATGAATGGATGAATAAATCCACAAACAAGGGTCGTTTATCACACACGGGCTGCACGGAGCAGCTGCCTGCCTGCCGGCTGTCGCCCCCCTCAGACTGTGCACACCTGGAGGTCAGGAAACAGGTCTCATGTATCTGTTACCTCCCACCCCGGGGTGGGAGGGGCTCCTAGGACAGCAAATCCATATGCCTGGAATGAAGGCGTCCACAAAGACACACCTGTGGAGACAGGTACATCACACCCATTCCATGGATGAACCGCCAAGATCCCAAGTGACTGCCTAACCGAGCTCCAGTGAGGGACCCATCAGGACAAGTCCCCTCTGGGACCGAACCGGGAAGCCTGCTCAGTGCTGACCAGGTCTCTGGAGTGTGACAGGAGGAGAGCCAGCCTTGCCGGAGGCCCTGGCCCCTCACGTTTATACGTGCACGGTCCTCCCCTGCGCTCCGATAGCTCTGTCCCTTGATACACACCCTTCGGAGCCATTAAAATGGGCGGTTTCCCAGCAAAAGGGAGTAATGTGCCTTTTGTCTTTCGGGGCTGGTCTGTGAGACGCACGGAGGAGCCCCAGGTTGGGGAAGGACTTGATGAAGACGGAAGCCCATCCCCTATTGCGGGGGGGTGGGGGGTGGGGGGGGGGGGGGGTGGGGGGGTGGGGGGGAGGCTGCTGGTCTCCCCGGGAGGACGTGTCAGCCCATCCTGTATATGGGAAGTGGCGCCCACATGTGTGTCTCCCTGGCCCCTGCCCGGACCGGCGTGCGCCGGCTTCAGAGGGCGAGCTGGAGGCTCAGGTGCAGAGGCAGGTGCGGACGCCACAGCTCCGGGAGCCGCAGACTGCACCTCCTCCCACGGCTTCTCTCTGCAGCTCGCTCCTCCTGAGAAACGGCTTCAGAAAAGCAAATAACTGAACCATTAAAATCACATCAACAGATCCTCCCCCACACTCTCTACTTTTTTTTTTTTTTTTTGCTGAGAAAGTCAGTTTCCAAAAACTTTAAAATTAATGACTAAATTAATTGCATGTTTCAGCTTCCTAAAAGAACCGATTTAAAATATGTGAAATTCACTGGTTTGTTTTTTTTTTGAAATGCCCTAAAACATTTGCATGTCACCCAAATCCCCGGTGCAAATGGGAGAAGGCGGGCAGCAGCAGCTCGAGAGCTGGACAGATACAATGGCTTCAAGCCCCCGTTTCCAGACAGGTCGCCTCAGGAGCGTCCCCTGGCCCCTATGGAGCCTGTGTCCCTCAGCTGTCAAAAGAGGAGGGTGATGCTCTCAGAGGCCAGGAAGAGAAACAGGTGGACGGGTCCAACAGAGCACCCGGAGCCCTGCTCCAATGACAACAGAAATTGTCACGAGGTCAGAGGCCACTGTTCCCTCCCACATCAGTCACCTGACTCCAAGGGCTGGGAAGGACCTTGGAAATCGTCTGGCCTGTCTTCTCACATGAGGAAACTGAGTCTCAGTCACCCAGTTATTCTATGGTCAACAGAATAACACCCCCCCCAAAAAAATGTCACACCTAATTCCAGGAACCTGTGAATATGTCACCTCACCTGGAAAAGGGACTTTGCCGAGGTGATGAAGAAAAGCTTCTTGAGATAGGACATTATTCTGGATTGTCTGGGGGTGGGGGGTCCCAATCTGATCACAGGAGCCCTTAAGTGGTGGGGAGAGGCTTTGTTGGCGGTGATCAAAGACGTGTGCCGAAGGCAGAGGGTCAGAGAGATGTGACGTTGCAGACCTGTTAGGTGGAGGAAGGGGCTGTGAGCCAAGGACTGCCAGGAGCTGCAGAGGGACCAGGAAACACACGTCCTCCCAGAGCCTCCAGGAGGAGCCAGCCCTCCAACACACTGACTCCGGGGCAGGGAGACCCGTGTCGGACCTCTGACCTCTGGAACTGCAAGGTAATACGTGGGTGTGCTATGCTAAGCCACTGAGTGTGAGGTGATTGGTTACAGCAGCCACAGAAAACGGATTCGGTTTCCTGAGTGACAAAGTCCACGGGCCAGCAGGGCCAACGTGACATGGCCAGAGTCTTGGCACCCAGCCCTGTGACGGTCCTCCAAAGCTCTGCAATTTTTTTTTTTATTTTTGTCCCCAACAGTGGCTACAGACAGTGGTCTTAGCAGCTGCTTTCCGAGAGCTCAGAACACAAGTGCTTCCATTGTTACTCTTAGCAACCACACTCATTCGTTCGTTCATTCATTCATTGCTCAGAAAATATCGTATTTACTGAGCACCCACTCTGCACCGGGCACTGTCCTAGCCCTGGGGACACGGCTGTGTGGTGCCCACACAAAGTCACTCCTCTTCATGAAGGCTTCTCAGAATGAAGGGGAGCCCTAGGGGCCCCGGACACTCTAGGCAGCCTCGGAGGATGAACACCACGGAATACTATGCAGCTGCACAAGGAATGACGTACGGATACAGTGTGGACAGACAGACAACAGCAGCATGCGGAGGGGAAGTGGCAGGCACGAAGGACCACCTACTGTGAGGCCCCATGTGTGCGAATGTGCAGAGCAGCAAACCCACAGAGACAGGAGACAGGTCAGGCGGAAGGAGGGAAGTGAAGAGTGATTGCTTAGAGCAGGGGTCCCCAAACTTTTTACACAGGGGGCCAGTTCACTGTCCCTCAGGCCGTTGGAGGGCCGGACTATAAAAAAAAACTATGAACAAATCCCTATGCACACTGCACATATCTTATTTTAAAGTAAAAAACAAAATGGGAACAAATACAATATTTAAAATAAAGAACAAGTAAATTTAAATCAACAAACTGACCAGTATTTCAATGGGAACTATGCTCCTCTCACTGACCACCAATGAAAGAGGTGCCCCTTCCGGAAGTGCTGCGAGGGCCGGATAAATGGCCTCAGGGGGCCGCATGTGGCCCGCGGGCCGTAGTTTGGGGACCCCTGCTTTAGAGGCTTGGGGTTCTCATAGTCAGGGTTCTCTCGAGAAGCGGCACCAATAGAGCGTCTGTGGAGATGTAGGAAGGGACTTATTACGAGGCATTGGCTCAGATGACTACAGAGGCCAAGAAGTTCGGTGATCTGATGTCTGCATCCCAGAGACCCAGGGAAAGCGGTGACGCTGCTGAGCCCAGGGGACCCAAGGACCAGGGGCGCCAGTGTCCACCAGTGTCCGAGCGAGCGAGGCGGCGCCCCAGCTCAAGCCGGGTGGTGGATGCGCCCTCCTGCGGCTGTTTTCCTCCGTTCCGGCCCTCGACGGCAGGCACGCTGCCCGCTGTCGCCGGCGAGGGTGATCTCCACTGCTCAGGTGCCGGTCTGTCCTGCAGACGCCCTCTCACGCGCCCCACCCGGAGACGCCATCTGACAGGCTGTCTGGCCATCCTGGGGCCCAGGCCGAGTCGACACGGAAAACGAACCATCACAGGGGTTTCGTTGTGGGTAATGACAAAGTTTTAGATGTAGATTAGTGGGGACCGTCGCCCATGAATGTGAGCGTATCTAATGCCCCTGGATGGTCCCGTCAAAAATGACTAAAATGGAAGATATGCTCCTGTCGGGCGAGGCATTGGGTTAGTTCTGTCCTGACGGCATCAGGGGGCGCCCAGAGAGTCGGCAGGGTCCTCACGTCTCACCTGGGAGGTGAAGAGTCAACCTCCGCTCCAGGGGCCCGCATCTACCCAGAGCAACCTTCTGCAGGAGGCTGACCCAGCCCCTCTCGCACGGCTGTGTACAGGTGGTCTGTTACTCACGTCTGTTTCGCTTTCTAATTCAGTCCCCGAGACGAGGTCTTACAGCAGATCCTGACGGCTACGGCAGAGTTAGGATGGAGCTCAAAATATATAACGGACCCAGAAGAAGGGGTCAGAGACAGGGGGAGTCACGCATGTCTGTGCACATGCCTGCTGCCCAGTCGTGGGGGAGACACCTCTGAGGACAACGTTGCACACACGGGACCCGGGGTGACCTCGTTCTCTCCTCCGGCTCACAGCCGGAGATTCTAAGACGTGAAGATGACATATATATATATATATATACCCAACAATGTATCTAATGTTGGGGCAAGGGCCGGGTAGGAATGCTTCCAGAACTTTCATTAACCAATTTAACCGTCTGTCTAGAAGAAGGACCAAAATGTCAAAATGAAGGGAGGGCCTTACTGACCAGTGGCGGGAGGGCGGGGGGTCTTCACCTGCGGTCTGCAGGCAACGCCCTCCTGTGGGGGTTCAGGGCTCTGCCTTCACACGGCTCCACGTCCTTCGCCAGCCTGGCCGGGGGCACACTGGCCCCTGCTCCAGCAAGGGCGGGGTTGCCTGAAGGCAGGGCAGTCAGCCCGCGCCCTAGACGGCCCTGTCCAGCACGTCCTTATGAGTTGATTGTTTTACATAAGGCAGCCATTTCTCCAGCTAATGTGAGGACGGCGGGATCAATTGGGTACACAGAAACAGATTACCAAGCAGGTGGCTTCGGGCTAAAGATAAATTGTGTCCTCGTGTAACTTAGGAGAGTGGGATGCAGTGAGCTCCTACCCTGCAAAGCAAGACTGTTTCTTCCTTATTTCTGCCGGGAAGGCCAGGCTGCAGCTCCCAGCCCGAGGGGCCCCCGAAGACCCTCCTCTGGCCACAATGTCATTGCTGAGAGCAGGACTCCTGGGCTCCAGCCGGGATTAGGGCCGGTCTCGCAGGGTATGTGCGTGGGAAGTGGGGGCAGAGACACGAGACCCTGCCGCTGCCCCTGTGAGCCGGCCCCCCACACCGCAGAGGGCAAAGCAGATCAGGGGACACACTCTGCTCAGGGATAGCAGGTCCCAGTCTGCTCCGGGCAGGCGAGGACCCTTGCTGGGGGCCCACCCTCTCCTCCTTCCCCGAGTGAGCCTTCCCCGCACACGTCCGACCTGGCAGAGCAGCCTGGACGGTGGAGCCCACCGCTCGCCGCCGGTCCTGCCCGCTGCCCGTGCCTCTGCGGTGCTGGGCCTTCGTCCGGAGTGTCAGCGCTACCAGCACCAGGCCTCTCCCGAGCTCCTGTTTACTTTCTCTGTTTTGGAAATCATGATACGTTGACAGGAAGTTGCAAGAAGAGCACAGAGACGTCTCACGCGCCCTTGCCCGGTTTCTCCCCGGATGATGGTTGATGCCGCCTTGCGTCACCACCGCACAGCATCAAAATCGGGAAACTGACCTCCGCGTGACTGAGGGACCTCATCTCACTTTCACTAGTTCTACACACTGTCCTAGTCACCTCGGGCGGCTGTGGCCCAATGCCGTGGGGGGAGGGCTCTTAACAGCAGACGTCTGTGGCTCACAGTCTGGGGGCTGGAGGTCCAAGGCCGAGGTGCCAGCTGGCTCAGGTCCTGGTGAGGACTCTCTTCCCGGTTTGCAGGTGGCCGTCTGTCTTCTTGCTGTGTCCTCACAGGGGGACAGAGGCGGTCTCTCTGGGGCGTCTTCTGTAAGGGCACAAATCCCATCATTAGGGCTCCACCTCCTACAATCATTATACTGAGGGTTAGGGTTCACCATATACACGGGGGAAGGGGTGCACCAGCAGTCTGCAGTGCATGCACCTGGTGTGTGTGTGTGTTTCGTTCTCTGCCAGCCTGTCACACGGGCAGATTCCTGTAACCACCACAGTCAAGACACAAAATCATTTCATCACCTCAAGGATCCCCTTCACTCACCTTTACTGTCCCTGTCCCTTCTCCTGTCCCTCTCCCCATCTCTAACGCCTGGCAACCACGAACCTGTTCTCTAATTTCGTGATTGTTTTTTTTTGAGACTGTTCCCGGCACCCGTGGGAGCCAGCTTTCCTCACTCAGCGCCCTGTGCCCTCGAGGCCCACCCTCTCCGTTGTTTTGGATTCATAGCTTATTCCTTCTTACGGCCGGGGGTGCCCGTGGCCTGCCGTGCCAGCCTGTGTACCCACTGACCCGCTAAGGACGTGCGGGCCCTCAGTTCCGAGCTGTCCCAACGAAGGCTGCAGCGCACGCCGCGCACAGGTGTCTGTGCAAACCCCAGTCCTCGCCTGTCGGGGGTCAACGCCCGGGAGAGTGGTTTCTGGGTACGAATGTCCAAGCCGGGCGGGCCTTTCCCCGCGCCCAGCGGCACCGTAGGAGAAATTTCGTTTCGCGCCATCTCTGCCAGCATTTGGTGTTCGCGCTATTGTTTTTTGTGGGATGCTTGCTCCTCAGCTGGACGATGCCTGATGTTTTTCTCATGGTTATCCCTATTTTTTTTTTTTTAAATTTTGGCTGTTCCGACAAGCAGGTCGTCAGTCCCGCCGTGGCTTCGACTGGCATTTCCCTCGCGGCTAACGAGAGGGCGCGTTTTTCCCCACGAGCCCCTTCACCACCTGTCCGTGTCCCGCTGGGCACACCGTCTGTTCCTGTGTGCTGCCTGTTTTCTCTGTGGGTCGTCTGTCTTCCTCCTGTCAAGTTAGTTCTGAGAGTTCTTTACCCATCACGGACGCACGTCCTGTGGCAGACGTGAGGCGCTGCGTCCGAACCGGCTCTCCCGCCCTCTGGACGGGGCGGGCGGAGCCCAGAATGCTGACGAAGTCCAAGGTAGCGTGTTCTCTCCCGGACCGTGCTCTGGGCGCCATGTCTGAGAAGCCTTCCCCTAGACTTCCTCCTATGTGTTTTTTTCTAAAAGTTGTATCAGGGGTCCCCAAACTACGGCCCGCAGGCCGCATGCGGCCCCCTGAGGCCATTTATCCGGCCCCCGCCGCACTTACAGAAGAGGCACCTCTTTCATTGGTGGTCAGTGAAAGGAGCATAGTTCCCATTGAAATATTGGTCAGTTTGTTGATTTAAATTTACTTGTTCTTTATTTTAAATATTGTATTTGTTCCCGTTTTGTTTTTTTACTTTAAAATAAGATATGTGCAGTGTGCATAGGGATTTGTTCATAGTTTTTTTATAGTCTGGCCCTCCAACGGTCTGAGGGACAGTGAACTGGCCCCCTGCGTAAAAAGTTTGGGGACCCCTGAGTTGTATAGTTAAAAGTTCTTGTTGATTTTTATACAAGATGTGAGGTGTGGGTTGAGGTTCATTTGGGGGTCTGGGGGGGGGTCCAACAACTCTAGGACCTTGGGTTGAAATCTCCTCAAGTTTCAATACATGGAACTTTTTTATCTGCTGTGCTCCCCACTCCGGACCCAGAAACCCACCCACACCTGTTTCTTGGAACCTCCAGAACTCTCTCATACCTCCATGGGCTCCCCACTGAGCATTCCTACCCCTCTGGAGTGTACCCGGCCTTCCCCCACCCCCAGAACCCTGCCCACAGCTGTCCCATTTCTGGAGGCCTGCCACAGGGGCCCGAGTCTCCCTTGGAAGAGAAGGTGGGCACGGCCAAGGTTAGGGGAATGTCACTGAACAGCTTGGGAGGGGTGACTGGGGGCCCCTGGCTCTTCTCTGCCCCCCTGAGGGGGGCAGGGCCGGCGATGTGCCTCATGGGGTCCTGTGAGGCTTCCTGATAGGAACTTTTAAGACAGTGTCAGCAGTGCAGCCCTTCTGAGAATAGGGCCATGTGCTATGTCCCCAAAGCCGGCCCAGCTTGAAAACCCCAATGACAGATTTGCCTTTCTGCCTAAAATGATGGACGTCAGCTGATACAGAGGGCCTCCCTTTGATGCCTTCTCCATCACCAAACATTCTCCATCTAGAAGAGCCTCCTCTGGCTGACACGAAATTGTAGAGTGTGTGGAGCCGGGGAACCCTCGACATCCTTCCGTGGGGTGTCACTTGGGGAGACGCCAACAGCTCCATGACGTGGGAGGCCTGGGCCCAGCTGGAGCTGCTCTGGCCTGCTGGACCGGGCTAGCGTGTCCCTCACATCGCCCTGGCTCGGTTGTGAAGGCAGGGCCTTAGGGGCCACGGGGAGCCCAGCCCTCCCTGCCCAGCCGGGCCCTGACCCTGTCCTCCCACCCGCTGGCCCTCACGCTGCATTCTGTTGTCCTTTCCTCGCATGGTGTTTTTAACAAGGATCCCACATACTTGGACCAAACCCGGCTGTTACCCTGGAGGCCGCCAATAAATTTCGTAGGCAAATAAAATTGACTGAAAATTAGCATAAGAAGCCTTAAATTAACAGGATGTAATTTTATGAGTATCTCACAAACTAGTCAAAGATGTATGTCAGCCCGGGGTGAGTCAACCCCTTCAAAGCTCTTTCATTATATAACGCTGCTAAGTTTTCTCAAATGTAAGCAACGTGTTTTCTTCCTAAACATCGTGTTCTTTGTTCCTGCCATTTGGAAAAATAAATTCCCTTTAAGGCACTGCTTTGTTCAACCACAGAACAAGGCAGGGAGGCAGGATCAGAGGTGCCCCGGCCACCCCTCTGTCTAGGAAGCACCCAGCCACACGCTGGAGGAGACTTCCAAGGCCAGGGTAACCCCCGAGGCGGCCAGTGGGACGGATGCGCCCAGGGCTCCAATGGCGGGTGGGCGATCGCTGGAAAAGGTGGCCGTCCCTCGTCTGCAGAGCACGGCTGCTTGGCCCGGGGGGCTTGGCCGCAGGCACTGGGCCGGGAGATGCCACCTTTACATGCCCTGTGCCAGCTGCTGGGACACAGTCAGGTGAACCTGGCCCACCTCGGAGATGCCCGTGTAGCGTGTCCAGGGCTGCCTGGAGCCCGCGCCAGGGGCCGAGCGCCCACCCAAGCCTGCGGAGGCTGCAGCGAGAAGGGGAGGGAAGGGGGCCCTACGGACCCGGCCTGCAGAAGGTGTCGCTGAGGTGAGAGCGGACTCGGGGCTTCTGGAGACTCACGGGGCGGAGCTGGGAGGATGTGACTGAGGTGAGAGCGGACTCGGGGCTTCTGGAGACTCACGGGGCGGAGCTGGGAGGATGTGACTGAGGTGAGAGCGGGCACGGGGCTTCTGGGGACTCACGGTGCGGAGCTGGGAGGACGTGACTGAGGTGAGAGCGGACACGGGGCTTCTGGAGACTCACGGTGCGGAGCTGGGAAGACGTGACTGAGGTGAGAGCGGACACGGGGCTTCTGGAGACTCACGGTGCGGAGCTGGGAAGACGTGACTGAGGTGAGAGCGGACACGGGGCTTCTGGAGACTCACGGTGCGGAGCTGGGAGGATGTGACGGAGGTGAGAGCGGACTCGGGGCTTCTGGAGACTCACGGTGCGGAGCTGGGAAGACGTGACTGAGGTGAGAGCGGACACGGGGCTTCTGGAGACTCACGGTGCGGAGCTGGGAGGATGTGACTGAGGACACAGGGGGGTGCAGGACCCCGGGAGCCCCGTCCCACGAGCGGTGGGCTCTGGCCAGACGAGTGACCCGGGAAACAGAGCCGACCGCCGTTCAAATCCGCGTCCACCACCCGGATGGACCCCCCATGTGCAGAGAAGACGGGGCTGGCCCACCTGGGCTGAGCGTGTCATAGGTGCCGGGTCACTGAGCAGCACTCCTAGGGGCGGGCTGGAAGTTCCGACTCAGACCTGGAGGTCCAGGTTTGGTTCCCAAGGAGACAGCGGGTGTGGCAAGTTTAGAGGGCGTCGGCCTGGTGGTCCCCGAGGGACCCGGTGAGACACCCAACGCAGGGTGGGGTGGGGGCAGGGAAGAGGTGCAGGAGGAGGACACAGCACGGGGCCCGAGGGAGTCAGCCCTTCAGAGCCTGAGCAGAGGCCGTGGGCAGCCAAGGAGGGTGAACGCAGCAGCCATCTGGCAGGAAAGGGCTGGAATTCAGACATCATACCCAGGAGATAACAGAAAATGTACACATGTTGCTGGTCTGGCCTTGGTCTCCGGCACGGCGCTCCTAACCCCTTGGAATGTCTTAAGTGATAAGAGGCATTAGGAACATCTTTCATTTCTAATATTTGTCCCCCTCCCCCCAGGTTTCTGACACAGGCTGCTAAGCCCCTTGGAATTTCCTGGGTGATAACAGTGGCTTTCATCCTAACGAGAGGACTCCGAGCAGGCCCCTGGGAGAGAGCTGGTCACTAGAGAGGCCGATTCGTAATTAGAAGTTTGGAATTTTCAGCACCAACCCCAACCCTCACTCCCATGTCTTCAGAGAGGAGAGAGGGGTTGGTTGGAAATAGAGTCAAGAATTGATCGGGCCTACATGAGGAAGCTTCCGTAAAAATCCCAGTGCTAGAAGGTTCAGAGAGCTTCCCAGACTGCCGGCCTACACGTCCATGTGCCAGGACCGGGACACGACCCAACTCCGTGGGGGGACCAATGCTCCTGTACTCGGGACCCTCCCAGACCTCCCCTGAGGTGTCTGCCCTGGGCTGTGCACCTGGCACCCTTTATCACGTCCTTTCATAAACTGGTAAATGGAAATAAGTGTTTCTTATGTTCTGGGAGCTATTCTAGCAAATTAATTTAAGGGGACAGCGTCCTGGGAACCTCTGAGCTGAAGCCAGTCAGACAGAAGTTGTGGGTGACCTGGGGACCTACTTCTTGCCCCTGGTCCCTGATGTTGGGGAAAGTCGGGGCAGTCTCATGGGCCTGAGCCCTTCACCTTGGGAACCGACCATCTCTCCAGGTAGACGGTTCAGAGTGAAGTTGTAGTTGTCCAGGTAAGAATCGTCCAAACCTGTAAGAATGTCTGTGGTTTTATCTGAGCCAAACTGTCGACAATTACCAGGAAGCAAAGTCTCCACGGATTGAGAGAGTGCTCTGGGAGGTGGCGGTCACCACTTACTTTATACACCAGACTCACGGGGGAAGCCGGAAGGTGTGTGTGTGGCCGGGGCCCGGGGTGGGGGGGGATGTGAAATTGATTGGCGATAGATTAAGGAGGAGGGAGAAAGCAAAAGGGGGCAGGGAATCTCTGGGATGGGATAAAAAGTAAAATGTATCTACTCAAACCTCTTCCACAGAGGCAGGCAGGAGAGAGTCAACAATTACAATGAACGTGATGATAACATTGAGGTGGGGTTGTGCTTTCTGCTCTGGCGAAGGGGCTGTACCCTGACGCGACAGGAAAACAAGATTCCTCTTCCATTCCCAAAGTATTATTTTATTGTAGTTGCAAAAGACAGCAGACAGGCGAGCACTGACCTTCGTTAGAGAGAAATCCCTCCCTAGGACAGGACTACCCACCATGCACTGCTTTTAGTGAGAACGTTTTCATTTCAGGCTGTCCCGTGGGTCCCCTGGGGTCACTTTAGGTCTCTGAGTCTGCAAGGCCACCCCGCCAACCTCCCCTGAGCCTGTCGGGTTCAGGACGTGGCCCCTTTTCCATCCACATGGGACACCCAGCCGGCGTGAAGACTGGCTTGGTGTGAGGGTCCCCACACACCTGGTGACCAGACACGTCAGAGCGGAGTCTTGTGAGACAGTGAAGGAGACCCCACAGGAGAAAGACTGGGCGAGCTTTTTTCTTTTCTTTTTTCCAGTTACAGTTGACATTCAGTATCACGTTATGTCAGTTTCATGGGCAGGCTTTTCCCACAGAAGGGCAACCGCTGAGGGGCCGTCAGGGCGGGAGGAAGGGGAAGCCTGGATTCCATAGCACGGAGCCCCCCTTCTCGCCCCAGTGTCCTCAGGCCTAAGGGCGCCCCTGCCCTTGATGACAAGCAGCTCCCCTGGGAGGCAGGGGCAGAGGACGGGAGCCACAGGTCCCTGGGCGCCGGCCCCACGTCCGCTTCTGTCAGCTGTGGGGTCCACGGCCTCTGCCCCCAGCCCCCACCTCAGCTTCCCTTCTGCACGGAGAGGGGGACAGCGTCGCGGTGTTATAACCCCGGGGCTCCCCGAACTCCGCAGGGGGTGAGCCCTGATAAATACCTGTGTCCAGGCTCCTGCCACCGAGAACGCTGGCCCGACCTCTCTCCACCACGTGCAGGCCATCTCCTCCACCTTAGTGGCCAGTGCCAGCGTCTGGGGGCCCTTTGAAGGGTGCTAGACGGCACGGCGGACCGGACCCCGTCCTTACACGGTGTGCTCTGTGTTCTGAGGTCGGAGGGGAGGACACGTGGGCAGCGCTAATACTCCGTTCATCCCAGACCTTCACAGCTGCGATTTCCTTGGGCACCCACTTCGTGTCCGGGTGCTTCTCAGCTCGTGGGACCCCGGGACAGGGCACGGCCACCACACTCGGCAGACGGGAAGCCGGTGAGCCGCCCGGTGAGCGCGCAGGGACCGGGACGCAGACCCGCTTGGGCGTCTCACTCCCAACATGCCCTCTTGGCCCCTGAACTCCAGGCCATGAGGGAAAGTCCTGCCCAAACTTGGAAGTAAGAGGAGGACCCTCCCTTCTGAGAGTGTCCTGCGAGTGCCACGTGGGAAGATTTGGAGGACAGAGGGGCAGGCTGTTTCAGGGAGGCAGCTGGGTCCCCAAGGGTCAGACTAGAGAATGACTGTGTCATCAGAGAGAGCCTGGTCCAGAGGGAGCAGAGAGGAGGGGGCGGGTTGGCAACATCCAGCCCACCTGCTGGGGGGGGGGGGTACTTGGAGCCCATGGATTTCTGGGTGTGAGGTCAACATGAAACTGTCTCCAGGTAATTCCCACCACACTGGGGGGACCAGATGTGCTGCAATGACCCATCGTGTGTTCCCAGCAAACACTCTGCGCTCATCTGTGTCTTAATCTCCTCTTTTTTAAAAAAATTTTATTTTTATTGATTTGAGAGAGAGAGAAACAATACGTTCCTGTATGTGCCCTGACCAGGGACCAAACCGGCAACCTCAATGCTTCAAGATGATGCTAACGGTTCTAACGAACACAGCTATCCAGCCAGGGCTAATGTCCACGGGTATTCAGAACACCCGTCAGACTGGATTACGGCCCACCCTAGTGGCCTCGTTTTAACTCCATCACCTCCTCAAAGACCCTCTCTCCAGGTTCAGCCACAGCCTGGGTTCTGAGGGTTAAGACTTCAAACTAGGCATTTTGCTGAGACACAGCTCAGACCCTCACGGGAAGAGCAAGGGACAGAAAGCGCGGTCAGTGGGGGCCGGGCACCGTGGGCGCAGACAGCGAGCCTGACGGGTTAATCAGCGCGAGGTTTTCCAGCAGGACTCTCCGAGCGATAAATAAAAATGTCCATCTTATCAAGTGTGCTAATCTTCCCCGAAATTAGCTAAGTGTTCATCACAATGACGCTGATTTTTCCAGGAAAATTAAGTAATTGCAGCCCGGGTGGGCGGACCTCAATCACCGGCTCATTTTCATGTCATCAGAAGGGCCCTTGCTCAACTCCTCACCCACCCCGATGCTGGAGTCCGTTATTATGGACGCTCAGGAAGGCTCTTGTTCCTCTCTGGAGGTGGCAGGACTTGGACAGCCACTTCCTGAGTGCCCGTGGGTGGCTGTCACTATTCTACCTTCTCTGGACACGAGCTCTCTGGAGGGTTCTCAGTAAGGACCACTCCAGCAGAATGTGGGGGTAGCAGGAAAGTTGACCAGAATCTTCTCGTCCCCAGCCCCTGGGCAACTCTTCAAACTTCCAGGATAACCAAGGAGAGGAAAACGGGCCAGAGCCCCAGCCAGAGGTCCTGTGTCAGTCAGGCGAGGTGGGTTTATTGCTTTAGAAATGAGAAGCCCCCCGCAAACTTCAGTGGCTTCCAACCACACACATTTACTGATATGTTGCCCTCACCCCACACATCTCTTTTTGGTGACCTTGCTGTCTCTCCATGGTCTCTGCTCCAGGACCTGGACACACAAGGTTAGTCCCCATCCCAGACGTGGCTGGCTTCGAGGTCACCAAGAAGCAGCCACTGGCTCTGAATTCTGCCCCCTGAGAGGGCCACGGAACATGGCCCCTGCGTTTCATTGGCTGAGTCCAGTCTGGGGTCCCTCCCTGCATTAACGGGGTGGGAAAGGCAATCCTCCAGCCAAGGGGGACAGCAAACAGTCGGAACATGACAGTCTACCACAGGCTGTAAGCTTACCCCATCCACCTTCCTCACAGCCCCCCCAAAGCCCCCTCTGCAGGGGAAGGGGTGGGGCAGCGGGAAGACCACCCAGGGAGAAACGGGCAGGGTTGCTGAGGAAGAAGCGGCTTTCTGGGAGCCTCACCAGGAATTTTGGAGCTGAGAGCATCCTTGGAGATTAACCCCCGTATCTCATTAAAATCCGCGTCTCAGGTTTGGACGCTTGGGTCCGTCACACTCCTTACTTCACAGCACAGGATTATCGACAATCTATTCCTGTTACTGATCTTCACCTCCGTTCCCATCCTCACCCTCATTCGCTCCGTGTCCCCCCCCTCCCCGTCCCCTGAGGGCACTCTCTGGGGTGTGTTTCAGGAATGTTCTTGAATACGCACTGAACTTTGAAAACCCTGTAACTGCTGGGGTCCTCTTGCAAGAACTGTTTCAGTTGCAAGTGAGTTTTGTTGTGCTATAAAGCTCCTGTTTCTTACTTTCTGCCGTCAACAATATGCCTTAGAAATCTGTCGTGCGGATTGTTGGTGTGTGTGCTGGGACTTGGGCACTTCTGACAATGACAGAGAACCCCGCCTTCCCTGTGCTGGACACATGTGCTGTCCCATGACTGTCCCCTGCTCCCTGGTCCCGTGCATGTTCTAGGGAGGTGGCTGCTGAGTCACGAGCCACACAGCACAATGGGACTGTGTCTCCCAGAAATGCTGCCTGTTCACACACACACACACATACACACACACACACACACACAAACAGTGCATTGGGGTCCCACTTCCCATCTCCACCGTTTGTATTGCCTAACTAATCTTTTCACAAAATTGGCATCTTATTATTATCTTTGCATTTCCCCCGCAAAATTACTAGTGAAATTGAGCGTCTCTTCATGTACTTGTTAGCTCTTCAGATTTTTTGATTCTTTTTTTTCTCTATGATACATAATCTGCACATTGCACAGTGTGCCAGCCCCCCCCCCCAGGTCGAATCATCTTTCGTCATCATCTATTTGGCCCCCTTAGATTCTTTATTCTTTAAATGGCTCACTGTCGGCTGCCAGTCTGATCGGTCAGAGCCCCGTGTATGTGCTAGATGCCAATTCCCTCATCAGTTCCATGTTGTAAAGATCATATTACAACCTGCCCGCCCCCCATCTGTTGACTCTGAGTCTATTCCCATTGACCGGTATCTTTACTCCCAACAGAATCCAAGTCACCAGCCGCTCATCCCCCGGGCTGTGCCGGGTACAGTTCCTCATTCAGAAATCCACCCCCGCCTGAAGGTCATGAAGGTGTTCTACACATTTTTTAAAAATTAATTTTATAGTCTCACTCCTCACATATAGTATTTAATCCATTTCTATTTAACCTGCTAACATTCATTTGCCATGCGTGTGGTTAGAGGTGCTAGGGCATCAATCTAAACGGTTTCCTCCATATAGTGAGTCAGTTTTCCCGATGCTGAAAATTAATTTCTCTGTTCCTCTCTGCCTTGTGATTCCACCTCTATCAGATACTATGTTTCCTATGTCAAGAATGAGGTTTTTAAGCTCTGGGTTCTGCTTTTATTATGACAGTATCACAGAAGGCATCCCAAGATAGCCCCAAGATCCCACACGGTGTCTGGTCCCCTCCCCCGCGTTCCTAGGGTGGGGTCACTCCTGTAACTCAGTTATTAATCGGTAGCCTTTGAGTTCATCAAAAAGAGATTAATGATGTGCGTCTGACCGAATCAGGGGAGCCCTTCAGAAAGACCTGTGCCCTTCCTCAAACATCAGTTCCAAGTATCCAAGTATGGGCGGGATCGGAGTTAAGGGAATCTCCACTATCGGCTGTTAAGATGGGGGTTTGGGGGGGGGGGCACCGGGCAAGGAGCACCAGTGTCGTCTGGGAGCTGACAGCAGTCCAGGCTGACAGTCCACCAGGAAACGGGGTCCTCCACCCTACCGCCGTAAGGAACTTGACCGGCAGCACGCATTAGCATGGAGTGTCTTCTTCCCCGGGCTCCTAGAGAGGACCAAAGCAGCTGTCTGCTGGGTGAGGCCTCCACTCCCGCCCCGAGCGGAGCCAAGCCGCGCCAGGCTTCTGACCTAAAGAACTCGAGAATGACACATCACCGGGCTGGCGGTAGTTTCTGACACAGCAACGAAAGGCATCAATCCTCTATCCTTGGGGGATGAGTCCACACCAGCAGGACAAGCCACTGCCGCCCCCACCCCGGCCTCTTTCTCAGAACCGACTTAGCACTCTGTGGAGGTGATGGCTGACCTGTTGTGTACAGGTTTTAGAGCGGGCTTGACAATTTCAACATCCATTAAAATGGTCTACCTCTCTATTTTATTCATGTTTTTCGCTGTCTGTTGTGCACTAAATATTTGTCTTCCTCCCTCCAAAAAGAGAATTAGTCTGAAGCCCTCCCCTCCCCACCCCCACATGCGAGGTGTTTGGAGACGGGGCTTTGGGGAAGGGGTTAGGGTTAGGGTTAGGTCCTTATGACGGAATTCGTGTCCATATGAAAGAGACAGCAGGGAGCTGGCTGCCTCTCTCCCTCCCGTACAGGACATGGTGACAGGCAGCCCTCAGAAAGCCAGGAGGGGGGCTCTCCCCAGAACCTGACCGTGCTGCACCCTGTTCTCAGACTTCCAGCCTCCAGAGCTATGAGAAGACGCATTTCTGTTATTTAAGCCCCCGAGCCCCCCACCCCCAGTCTAAGGTACTATGTCACAGTGGCCCGTGCAGCCTGAGGCAGTACCCTTTAAATGTCTTCATTTTTTAAAGCACAGCACAGGGAATAGAGTCAGTTATATTGTAATAACTATGTACGGTCCCTGGTGGGCACTAGACTCATCAGTGGTAACACCGAGGAAGTCCTAGAAATGTCTAAACACCAGGCTGGACACCTGACATTCACATAATATTGAATCTCAACTGCAATAAAATAAAAATAAAAATAGAAACAAATGTTTTTATTTTATCTCTCCATTTTTTTCACATCTTCTTTTTGTGTTCCTTATATTTCTTAAATTGTCACTTTCCCTCTCTAAAGGGTTTCTGCATCCATTTCTGGCTGAAGTCCTGCTAGATAACTTCGCAGGTTTTGCTTGTCTGTCTGTTTTTCCTGTTGGGAGTCTGTCTTTTTCTACTATAGTATTTCTAACCAGTTAATACTGGTGTAGAGGAGAGCTGCTCATTTTAGTAAGCTGATCTTAGACTCCGCGGCCTTGCTGCTGAGTCATCCCTCGTTCCCGTCGCCGCTCTCTTCCTTCTGGTGGTGGGCTTCTGCGCGGACGAGGGGACCGCCGCACTCGACAGCTGCGCCTCCCCCCTCTGCTCTTCCTGTCCCTTCCTGTCCTCTCACTTGTCATCCGCGACCTCAGCCAGGGCTTCACATAGGAGCTGGAAGGGCCGGTCCCAGCATTAGTTGTCTGAAGTTGACACGCTGGGAGTGGCAGGTTTTCTGGGATCGTGTAACACATGCAACCTTTACTGCATTTAACAACGTTGATTTCTATTTAGAGTTTCTGGGGAATTTTTAAGACTCACGAAATGGTGCCGAACTTCATCAGACAGGTTGTTGCTAACCTCTGTTGAGAGTCACTTGCTTCCTGCGCCCGATACTGACAGAACTTCTGATGTTCAACTGTTCTTGCACTCCTAGAATGAGCACCACTAGGTCGGTTTTCAAAAGACACTGTATGTAGGGTTTGTTCATTAGCAGCTTATTTGGAATTTTGCCTTTATTTGTATAACTGAAATTGACTTTTTTTTTTTTTTTTTTTTTTTAATACAGCCCTATCTGAACTTGGAATAAATGCTATGTTAGCCTCATAAAATGAGCTGGGCAGATTTCCTTTATTTCTGGAACAAGTTCTCGGAGAGTGTTTATCTGATCTTTAACTGCTTCTCAGAAGTCTCACCTACAGCTACTATGTCAGAGGATATTGTAAGGGGAATGAACGTCTTTATTTGCTGTTTCAGTTTCTTAAGAGCTTAAGTATATGTTATTCTAACTTTCTATGTCCTTTTTTTTTGTCCACTTGATCTTTTAATCACTTTTTTTTAAAAATAATTTTATTTTTTTAATGGGACGACATCAATAAATCAGGATACATATATTCAAAGATAACAAGTCCAGGTTATCTTGTCGTTCAATTATGTTGCATACCCATCACCCAAAGTCAGATTGTCCTCTGTCACCTTCTATCTAGTTTTCTTTGTGCCCCTCCCCCTCCCCCTTTCCCTCTTCCTTTCCCCCCTCCCCCCGTAACCACCACACTCTTATCAATGTCTCTTAGTTTCACTTTTATGTCCCACCTATGTATGGAATAATGCAGTTCCTGTTTTTTTCTGATTTACTTATTTCACTTCGTATAATGTTATCAAGATCCCACCATTTTGCTGTAAATGATCCGATGTCATCATTTCTTATGGCTGAGTAGTATTCCATAGTGTATATGTGCCACATCTTCTTTATCCAGTCATCTATTGATGGGCTTTTTGGTTGTTTCCATGTCCTGGCCACTGTGAACAATGCTGCAATGAACATGGGGCTGCATGTGTCTTTACGTATCAATGTTTCTGAGTTTTGGGGGTATATACCCAGTAGAGGGATTGCTGGGTCATAAGGTAGGTCTATTTTCAGTTTTTTGAGGAACCATCATACTTTCTTCCATAATGGTTGTACTACTTTACATTCCCACCAACAGTGTATGAGGGTTCCTTTTTCTCCACAGCCTCTCCAACATTTGCTATTACCTGTCTTGTTAATAATAGCTAATCTAACAGGTGTGAGGTGGTATCTCATTGCAGTTTTGATTTGCATTTCTCTAATAACTAAAGAAGATGAGCATCTTTTCATATATCTGTTGGCCATTTGTATTTCTTCCTGGGAGAAGTGTCTGTTCATGTCCTCTTCCCATTTTTTTATTGGATTGTTTGTTTGTTGTTGAGTTTTATGAGTTCTTTGTATATTTTGGATATTAGGTCCTTATCTGAGCTGTTGTTTGAAAATATCATTTCCCATTTAGTTGGCTTTCTGTTTATTTTGTTATCAGTTTCTCTTGCTGAGCAAAAACTTCTTAGTCTGATGTAATCCCATTCATTAATTTTTGCCTTCACTTCTCTTGCCTTTGGAGTCAAATTCATAAAATGCTCTTTAAAACCCAGGTCCATGAGTTAGTACCTATGTCTTCTTCTATGTACTTAATTGTTTCAGGTCTTATGTTTAGATCTTTGATCCATTTTGAGTTAATTTTAGTACAGGGGGACAAACTGTAGTCCAGTTTCATTCTTTTGCATGTGGCTTTCCAGTTTTCCCAGAACCATTTATTGAAGAGGCTTTCTTTTCTTCATTGTGTGTTGTTGGGCCCTTTATCAAAAATTATTTGACTATATATATGTGGTTTTATTTCTGGACTTTCTATTCTGTTCCATTGGTCTGAGTGTCTATTTTTCTGCCAATACCATGCTGTTTTGATTGTCGTGGCCCTATAATATAGTTTGAAGTCAGGTATTGTAATGCCCCCAGCTTCATTCTTTTTCTTTAGGATTGCTTTGGCTATTCAGGGTTTTTTATAGTTCCATATAAATCTGATGATTTTTTGCTCTATTTCTTTAAAAATGTCATTAGAATTTTGATGGGAATTGCATTAAATTTGTATATTGCTTTGGGTAATATGGCCATCTTGATTATATTTATTCTTCCTAACCAAGAACAAGGTATATTCTTCCATCTCATTATATCTTTTTTGATTTCTCTTAACAATGGTTTATAGTTTTCATTATATAAGTCCTTTACATTCTTTGTTATGTTTATCCCTAAGTATTTTATTTTTTTTATTGCAATTGTGAAGGGGATTATTCTTTTGAGTTCGTTCTCAATTGTTTCATTGTCAGCATATAGAAAGGCTATTGACTTCTGTATGTTAATTTTGTATCCTGCGACCTTACTGTATTGGCTTATTGTTTCTAGTAGTCGTTTTGTGGATTCTTTGGGGTTTTCGATGTATAGGATCATATCATCTGCAAAAAGTGATACCTTTACTTCTTCTTTTCCGATATGGATGCCTTTTATTTCTTTGTCTTGCCTGATTGCTCTGGCTAGAACCTCTAGTACCACATTAAATAAGAGTGGAGAGAGTGGACAACCCTGTCTTGTTCCTGATTTAAGGGGGAAAGCCTTCAGTTTAGTGCCATTTAATAGGATGTTAGCTGATGGTTTATCATATATAGCCTTTATCATGTTGAGATATTTTCCTTCTATACCCATTTTGTTGAGAGTCTTAAACATAAAATTGTGTTGTATTTTATCGAAAGCCTTTTCTGCATCTATTGATAAGATCATGTGTTTTTTGTTCTTTGTTTTGTTGATATGGTGTATTACGTTAACCGTTTTACGTATGTTGAACCATCCTTGAGATTCTGGGATGAATCCCACTTGATCATGATGTATTATTTTTTTAATATGTTGTTGTATACGATTTGCTAGTATTTTGTTTAGTATATTAGCATCTGTATTCATTAGAGATATTGGTCTGTAGTTTTCTTTTTTTGTGCCATCCTTGCCTGGTTTTGGTATGAGGGTTATGTTGGCCTCATAAAATGTGTTTGGAAGTATTGCTTCTTCTTCAATTTTTTGGAAGACTTTCAGTAGAATAGGAACCAAGTCTTCTTTGAATGTTTGATAAAATTCGCTGGTATAGCCGTCAGGGCCTGGACTTTTATTTTTGGGGAGGTTTTTAATGGTTTTTTTCTATTTCTTCTCTACTAATAGGTCTGTTTAGGCTTTCTGCTTCTTCTTGACTCAGTCTAGGAAGGTTGTATTGTTCTAGGAATTTATCCATTTCTTCTAGGTTGTTGAATTTAGTGGCATAAAGTTTTTCACAGTATTCTACAATAATTCTTTGTATATCTACGGTGTCCGTGGTGATTTCTCCTCTTTCATTTTGGATTTTGTTTATATGAGTTCTTTCTCTTTTTTCCTTGGTAAGTCTTGCCAAGGGTTTGTCAATTTTGTTGATCTTTTCAAAGAACCAACTCTTTGTTCTATTAATTTTTTATATAGTTTTTCTGTTCTCTATTTCATTTATTTCTGCTCTGATTTTTATTATCTCCTTTCTTTGGCTGGTTTTGGGTTGTCTTTGTTCTTCTTTTTCTAGTTCCTTAAGGTGTGAAGTTAAGTGGTTCACTTGGGCTCTCTCTTGTTTGTTCATATATGCCTGAAGTGACATGAACTTCCCTCTTATCACTGCTTTTGCTGCATCCCATAGATTCTGATATGTCGTATTGTCATTTTCATTTGTCTGTATATATCTTTTGATCTCTGCACTTATTTCTTCTTTGACCCATTCATTTTTTAAAAGTATGTTGTTTAGTTTCCACATTTTTGTGGGATTTTTTCCCTCTTTTTTTGCAGTTGAATTCTAGTTTCAAGGCTTTATGATCAGAAAATATGCTTGGTACAACTTCGATTTTTCTGAATTTGTTGATGTTGTTTTTGTGGCCCAACATATGGTCAGTTCTTGAGAATGATCCATGTACACTGGAGAAAAATGTATACTCAGTCACTTTGGGATGAAATGTCCTGTAGATGTCTATCATATCCAGGTGCTCTAGTGTTTTGTTTAAGGCCACTATATCTTTGTTGATTCTCTGTTTGGATGACCGATCTAGAGCCGTCAGCAGTGTATTGAGGTCTCTAAGTATGACTGTATTTTTGTCAGTTTTTGTTTTAAGGTCAATAAGTAGCTGTCATATATTTTGGTGCTCCTTGGTTTGGTGCATATATATTAAGAATTGTTATGTCTTCTTGATTCAGTGTCCCCTTAGCCATTATGAAATGGCCATTTTTGTCTCTGAGTACTTTTGCTGTCTTGTAGTCAGCATTATCAGATATGAGTATTGCTACGCCTGCTTTTTTTTGGATGTTATTTGCTTGGAGTATTGTTTTCCAGCCTTTCACTTTGAATTTGTTTTTATCCTTGTTACTTAGATGAGTTTCCTGTAGGCAGCATACAGTTGGATTTTCTTTTTTAATCCATTCTGCTACTCTGTGTCTTTTTGTGAGTTTAATCCGTTTACATTTAGTGTAATTATTGACACTTGTGAGTTCCCTATTGCCATTTTATATATTGCTTTCTGTTAGTTTTGTGTCTTATTTGATCCTTCTCTTTCATTTTTCTATCTTTCTGTTTTTATTTGGTTGTATTCCATTCATCTTTCCCCTGTTGCTATCTTTTTTATCTCATGTGCTTCTGTGGTGGTTTTTTCAATGGTGGTTACCTTTAAGTAATGAAAAGGGTTCCTTCCCTGTTCATTGTGGCGCACTATTTTATGAGTACTTTTGCACTCCGTCCTTTGCTATTGTTAATCTCCATCCTCTCCCCCCCCCCCTTTTTTTTGTTGTTGTCACAGTTTAAATTTGGTTTTATTGTGTTCTTCTTGGAGCTTTTACTTGTGGCTTTTTTTTTTTTGTTCTTTGTATCTGATTGGAGAACCTCCTTTAGTAATTCCTGGAGTGGGGGTTTTCTGATGATAAATTCCCTCATCTTTTCTGTATCTGTGAATGTTTTTATTTCTCCTTCATATTTGAAGGATAGCTTTGATGGGTATAGTATTCGTGGCTGAAAGTTGCTCTCTTTCAGGACTTTAAATATTGGGGTCCACTCTCTTCTAGCTTGTAGAGTTTCTGCTGAGAAATCTGATGATAATCTAATGGGCCTTCCTTTATATGTTGTATTCTTCTTTTCCCTGGCTGCCTTGAGAATTTTTTCTTTGCCGTTGGTTTGTGCCAATTTATTATGATGTGCCTTGGAGTAGGTTTGTTGGGGTTAAGAAAACTCAGAGTTCTGTTTGCTTCTTGAATTTGAGGCTTTAGTTCTTTCCACAGGCTTGGGAAGTTCTCATCTATTATTTGTTTGAGTATGTTCTCCATTCCATTTTCTCTCTCTTCTCCCTCTGATATACCTATTATTCTTATGTTATTCTTTTTGATGGAGTCAGATAATTCTTGTAGGGCTATCTCATTTTTTTAATTTTTGAGTCTCTTTCTTCTTCTCTCTGTTGTGCCTCAAGTTGCTTGTCTTCTATTTCACTAATCCTCTCTTCTATCTGGCCTGTTCTATTAGCTAAGCTTGTTACCTCGTTTTTCAGCTCGTGAATTGAGTTTTTCATCTGTTTGTTAATCACTTTCTAAGAGGAATATTTTTAGTGCTGGTTATGATTGTTGATTTATCCAATTCTTGCCACAGTTTCATTGGTTGTAGCTTCACGTCCTCCAATGGTTTCTTTTTAGAAGAATATACGATCGTGATTGTTTTTTTCCCACAATCCTCTTTCCACTGAGGCACAATGTACATAGAACGAGGTGCACAGATTTGAAGTATGCAGGTCAGCAGATTTGGGCCAATGTGTAACCATGTGTCCAGCTCCCGAGTCAAGACCCAGAACACTCTGTAAAGTATCTGTCTAACCACTGCGCTATTTTCCTGAACCTAATACAAAATGATGTGGAATAGAGACTGTAATTGAAAAAATATTTTTTAAAGTAAAATAGAAAGAACAAAAAGAGACACAGAACATTTGTGTCACCCCAGAAAGTCGTCACATGCCCCCCCTTCCAGCTGCGGCTCCAACATGACCAGTCACGAGCTGGCCTGTCGCGGAACATCTGGTACGATGGGGCCGTTGGACAGGCACCCGTCCGTGCCAGGTTCGTCCGCTCAGCACCATGTCCTGGCTATGGCCTCATGTTCTTGCCAGTAGCCATCACCTTTGTAGCGCAGAGCAGTGCCGCACTGCGTGAAGAAACCACAATGCGTTTATCCACCTCCTGCTGGTGGACGCTTGGGGCCGTTTCTAGTTTTTAGCTAATATGAATGAAACGGCTTTGAATCATTTTGTACAAGTATTTGGTGGCTTTGTGCGTCCCTCTCTCTGAGGGAAGCGCCTGAGAGTAGAACTACTTTATCAGTGATGGGTAAGCATGTATTACATTTATGAGAGAGTATCAAAGATTTTTCCAAAGGGGTTGCTATGCTTTCATAGCAATTTATGAGTAGCCCAATTGTTCTATCTCCTTTGCAACACTTGATAGTGTCAGTTTTTGATTTTGGTCATCACGTGGGTGTAAAATAGATTAAACTCGTTGTGGTATTAAATTACGTTTCTCTGATCACTAATAATGCTCAGTACCTTGGTACAAACACATTGGCCATTCGTCTGTCTTTTTTGTGAAATATCTGTGCAAACCTTTTGCACACACTCTATAGCAGGGGTCCCCAAACTTTTTTCACAGGTGGCCAGTTCACTGTCCCTCAGACCGTTGGAGGGCCAGACTATAAAAAAGCTATGAACAAATCCCTATGTACACTGCACATATCTTATTTTAAAGTAAAAAAACAAAACGGGAACAAATACAATATTTAAAATAAAGAACAAGTAAATTTAAATCAACAAACTGACCAGTATTTCAGTGGGAACTATGCTCCTCTCGCTGACCACCAATGAAAGAGGTGCCCCTTCCGGAAGTGCAGCGGGGGCCGGATAAATGGCCTCAGGGGGCCGCATGTGGCCCGCGGGCCGTAGTTTGGGGACCCCTGATCTATAGAGCTAGCTCTTTAGTTTTGCTTTGTAGGAGCTCTGTATATATCCTGAATATATACTGTTCATATTTTCTACCAAGCTGTTGCTTGCATTTTTACTTCATAAAAGGAGTCTCTTAATGAGCAGGGCAGAAATTTTTATTTTATGAAATTCAGGTTATCATCTTTTTTATTATGCTTACCACTTTTAGAAACTCTCTAAGAATTTGTTTGAGACCACGGTCTCAAAGATTGTATCCAATGATTTATCTTTTCAATTTAGGTCTATGGTCTACATCAGAATAATCCTTGTATGATATGATGTTAGAGTCAAGATTAATCCCCCCCCCCCCATGAATATCAAGTTGGTTCAGTATCATTCATTGGAAACAGTTTTCTTTCCACATGGAATCACATTGGTACTTCCATCCAATTTCAATTGGTCATAGACGTGTGAATCTATTTCTAGACTCTGTATTCTGTTACAGTGACTTGTTGTCTAACCACATGCAGATACCATACTGAAACAATTACTGTAACATTATAGCCATTCTTGAAATCAAGTCCAGTATAAGAATCTTACAACAGCTTATTTTTATTTAGCTCTCTCTCATCCTTTGTGCAATTGTATTATTTTATTTCTAGACGCATGCAATTCCACATTACATGGCTATAAAAGCAATCACTTGTCTTAAAGAAATTAAGAAAAAAATAGTTTAGTTACTATGTTTTGACTATTTTCAACACTCTTCCTTCCCTCCGATAGGTCTGAGTTTCTATCTAGTCGTCTATCCTTTCATGTAAAATAATTTCTTTAGCACTTCTTTTCTTTTTTTTTTATTTTGTAAATGTTTCTATTTTTATTTCAGGACTCTTTTATACCTTAGTTTTGTTTTTGAACGCTTTTTCTGTAATATAACTGATAGACAATTAGCCACACATATTTAATGTACATAATCTGATGAGTGTGGACATGGGCATATACCTGTGAAACCATCACCACAATCGAAGTAACAGAGACATCCATCACTTCCAAAAGTTTCCTTGTCCGTGTGTGCGTGTGTTAAGAACTCTTGACACATTTCGAAGTGCATAATACAGTGCTGTCTACTCAAGGCATTGCACCGTCCAGTGGATCTCTTAAACTAATTCATCTTACAGAACTGAAACTTTGTACCAGCTGAGCAACAACTTCCTAGTCCTCCCTTCTCCGAGCCCGGAGCTTGAAAGCAGCAGAAGAGGAGACTGTTGATCATTTTCTCAGTGGAACGCTTGCAGGTCCAAAGAAAGTGGGATGATACAGTCACATAGAAAAGGAAAACACTGCCAAACAAGAGCACTTTACCCAGAAAAACTGTTTTTCAGTTGGAGAAATAAAAACTTCCCTAAGAAAATGAAAGTTGAGGCAGTTCGTTGCCACTAGACCTACCTTTTAAGAAATGCTGAAAAGAATTCTTCGGGTTTAAATAAAAATATGCCTAACAGTAACATAAAAGTATGAAACTCACTGTAAAGGTTAGTATATAAACAAATCCATTTTCAACCATGCTTGAAACAAATAAAAAAAATAGAAAGTTTCAGCAAATAAATAGAAGTTTTCAGCAAATAAATAAATAAATAATAAAATAAAATAAAATAGAAGACAAGAAAATCAAAATGAAAAATTATAGAATGGAAAAATATAATAACCAAAACCAAAAAGAAATCAGCAGATGTGCTCAATGGAAGAAAGGAGAAGACACAAAAACATCACTGAACTTGAAAATAGAACAGGAGAAAATATTTGACTAAAAATGATGAGAGTTTCAAAGACCTGTGGGGCTCTAACAAGGGATGTAATATTCATGTTATAAAAATCCCAGGAAAGGAAGGGAAAGAGGACAGGCTGAAAAAGTATTTGAAGAAAGAATAGCTGAAATATCCCCAAATTTGGCAAAAGACATCTTACATATACAAGAAGCTAAGTGAACCCCAAACAGAAACAAACACAAAATACTCCGTGCCAAGACATGCCATAGTCAAACTTCTGAACACTAGACACACACACAACCATTAAAGGCAGTGAGAGAGAAACATCATCTTACCTACATGAAAAAAAACAATGACAATCAGGGTGAATTTCTCATTAGAAACTACGGAAACCAGAAGGAAGTGGCAGAACTGTTTTTCAAGGACTGAGAAGAAAGAACTGTCACTGCAGAATTCTCTATCCATAGAAAACGTACTCCAGTAATTAAGAGGAAGTCAGATTATTCTGAAATGAAGAAAAGCTAAGAGAATTTGTCACCAGTTGACCTACCTCAAAGAACAGAAGCTAAAAGAAGTTCTCAAAACACAAAGAAAGTGATTTAGAACTCAAGGAATCCTGGAACACCAGAAAGGAAGAAGAGGCAACAGAATGAGCAAGAAATACAAGTAAAGAGGACAGACTGTCTTCCTCTTGAGTTTTCTGAATTATGTTTGACAGTTGGAACAAAAATTAACACCATCTGATGCAGTTTTTATTGTATGTAAAAGAAACACTTAAGACAATTATATCATAAACAAGAAAGAGGATGCAGGAAGAAGTAATTTTTAAACTTCACTTGACATAGTAAATGATGATGCCCGCAAGACTGATAAGTTATGTGTACGTAATTGAACACCTAGGTTAACCACTAAAAATATTGAATATATACTAAGGTACACTCAAAAACACTCAAAATAAAAGTGTGTTGTGTATTCAAGAAGAATAGCACAAAAGAGAGGTGAGGAAATGGGTCAATATTGCAATACAGTTGCTGTATTTTCTCAGAATTAAGTTACTATTTATTTGAAGTCCATTGAGACACATTAAAAGTGCATATTGTGATTCACAGAATAACCACCGAGTAAAACAAGTATAGCTGGAAAAAAATTTTTTTAATTTAAAAAAATCAAAGAGGAATAAAAATGACTCCTTGAAAATTTGCTTAAAACAATACAGAAGGCAGGAAAAGAGCCACAGGCTAACCGAACTGCAGGAGTCAAAGAGAACACACACTGCAGAAGAGCAGATGTAAACCCAGCCACAGCAATTACACTAAATGTGAATGGGCTGGACGCTCCCGTTGAAAGATGTGGTTTGTAAAAGTGCATAAGAAGCAAAATCTAATGAAACAGTGACCACGAAAGACACGCTTAATTTTTTTATTTTCTTTATTTTTAAATTTATTGTGTTGACATGGTTTTAAGTTTCCTACTCAATATAGCACCCTCTGCTCCCCTCACCGTGTCCCCAAGCCTCAGGCAAAGTTTCTTTCCACTCCCATACCTTCCTCTCCCCCCTTTCCCTCTGGCTATTGCTCCCCTGCTGTCTGGACAGATGTGTTAGGTATCTATGATTTTGGCTAATCCCTTCACCTTGTTTGATCCCATCCCCTCTTTCCCATTCCCTCTCTCCGACAGCTGTCCATCTGTTCCCTGTGACCCTGCCTCTGTTTCTCTTTTGTTCCCCAGTTTAACCAAACGAAATACACTTCAAGGCCAGAAGCACCGCAAAACCAAAGAGAACTATTTCCTAATGATAAAATAACGTGTACATCAGGGAGAAAGAGTGGTTATGAATGTACATGCATCTGAAAACCAGAGCCCAGAAGTAATGAGGCAGAGACAGGCAGCACTAAGAAGAGAAACAGATACTTCAACAGCTACACCGGAACTTATAGAGTTGGTTTCAATCGTCTTTTCCTGGCCAATGACACAAGAAATCAGCAGAGTCTGTAAAGACACATGACACTTGAAAAGCACTATCAAACATATGGACCCAAGCAACATGTACAGAAAATCCACCCGCAACAGCAGAAAAACGCACACTGGCAGACTCCTCCAGGACCAATCATGGGCCAGGCATAACAAGTTCTTACTAAGTTTAAAATAATTGAAATAACCGAAAAGTCTCTTCTCTGACCACCACCAGAGTTCAATGAGAATCAACCCCAGGAGAAAAATTTGGTAACTACTCATAGACTTGGAAATCGGACACTGTACTTCTAAATAACACATGGGTCAAAGGAATAATATAAAAAAGGAATTGAAAAAGTACTTTTAAAAATGACATTAAAATTTATGTGATGTAATTAAAGTAGTGCTTAGAGGAAATTTTATACTTCAAATCTTAGAGTAGGAAAGAACACTGAACAAAATCAAGAAGAGGGGACATCATTACAGAATTCCAGGAATTGAAAAGATTTTAAAAGACGATTATGAACCGTTTTATGTCAAAAACTTAAATAGCTTAGATGAAAAGAAAAAAAATTCCTAGAAAAACTTAAAATGTCAAAACTAAGTAAAGAAGAAAAAGAAAAAGGAAAATTTCTAAGCAAAGTAATTGAATTAGTAATTTAAAACCTTCCCAAAAATAAAGCCCAAGCCAGGATGTCTTCACAAGTGAGTTCTACCAAACATTTAGGGGGAAAAATAATGCCAACTCTTCCCTAAATCTTTCAAAAAGAGAAGTATAAAATATTTCCCAATTTAATTTTTGAAGTCACATTCCCCTGATATCAAAGACAGACAAAGGCATCATGAGAAAACAAAATCACAGACCAACATATCCCTCACAAAAACCGATGCCACAATCCTTAGCAAAACATTAGCAAACCGAGCCAAGTAACAAATAAGGATAATTTGTTAAGCAGTGGGGTTGATCCCAGAAATAAGAGGCTGGTTAACTTCCAAAAGTCCATTTAGTTGATCATATGATTATTACCCTTCACTCTGTTAACACAGTGTGTCACATTTACCAATGTGTGCATGTTGAACCATCCTGTGTCCTGGGGATAAATCCTCTTGAGCGCCACGTATGACCCCTTTAATGTGCTGTCGAATTTGATTTGCTAGTATTTTCTTAAGGATTTTTGCATCTATGTTCATCAGGAATATTGGCCTGTAATTTTTCTTTTCTTGCAGTGTCTGTGGACCTGGCTTTGGTATGAGAATGATCCTGGCCTTGTAAAATGAAAGTGTTCTTGCCTCTTTAATATGATGGAAGAGTTTGAGGAGGATTAGCATTAATTCTTCTTTAAATGTTTGGTAGAATTTACCCATAAAGCCATCTGGTCTTGGGCTTTACTTTGTTGGAAGGTTTTTGATTACCATTTAAATTTCCTTATTCATTGTTATTGGTCTGTTTCAATCTTTCTCTCTTTTTTCTTTTTTTTTCCTTCTCTCTCTCTCTCTCTCTCTCCCCCCTCCCTCCCTCACTTTCTCTCTCTTTCTTTTTGTGATTTTATATTTCTTTGTGATTCATTCTTGGTAGGTTTTAAGTTCCTAGGAATTTCTCCATTTCTTCTTGATTATCTAATTTGTTGGCATGTAATTGTTCAGAGGAGTTTCTTATGATCCTTTGTATACCTATGATATCAGTGGTAATGCCTTCTCTTTTACTTATAATTTTATTTATTTGATTCTTGTCTCTTTTCGATTTCTTGGTTAGTGTAGCTTACCAATCCTAAAATTCATATGAAACCACAAAAGGCCCCACGGAGCCAAAACAGTCTTGAGAAGGAAGAACTAAGCTGGAGACATCCGATTTCCTGCTTTCACACGATATTACAGAGCTGTAGTAATCAATACAAAATGAAAAGGCAAGCTATGGAATGGGAGAAAATATTTGTATACCATGTGTCTGATAAGGAGTTAGGATCCAATATATATATAAGGAACTCATACAACTCAATAGCCAAAACATAAATAACCTGATTTAAAAAAAATGGGCAAAGGATCTGAACAGACATTTTCCTGAAGATGTACAAATGATTGACAGGCATATGAGACTGTTCTCACCATTGCTAGTCATGGGGAAATGCAAATCAAAAACCACAATGACACATCACCTCGCACCTGTTAGAATGTCAGTGATCAAAAACAAACAAAACAAAACAAAACGATAACAGTGCTGACAAGGCTGTGTAGAAATTCGAATCCCTGCGCATCGCCGGTGGGATTGTAAATGGGTGCCGCCATAATGGAAAAGAATGTGAAGTTTCCTCAAAGTTTTAAAAATAGAACTGCTTTCTGACGCGGTGGCCCCACTTCTACATCTCTGTCCAAAGGAAGTGAGATCAGGATGTCAAGGGGATGTCTGTGCTCCTGTGTTCACGGCTGGATCATTCACATGAGAACAAGCTAGGCATCTCTCAGTAGATGAACGGACAGAGAAGATGTGGACACAGAAAGAAAACAAAATATTACTCAGCCGTAAGGAAAGAAGGAAAGCCTGCCCTTCGGGACTTGGGTGAAGCTGGACATTTTATGCTAAGTGAAATAAGCCAGACATAGAAAGACAGTACTGTATCATCTCAAGTATATGTGGAATCTTTAAAAACTGAACTAAGAGAACCAGAGAGTAGACTGGGAGTTACCAGAATGTGTGGGGCGGAGGAGGGGAGAGGGGAGGCCATAGAGAGAGGTTGATCGAAGGGCACTAACTCCCAGTTACAGTACACATAGATAAGTTCTGGGGATCTGACAGACAGCAGCGATTATATAGTTAGTAATAATGTATGGAAACTTGACATTAGCGAAGAGAGTAGATCTTAAGCGTTCTCACCACACACACACAAACCATAGTGAGCTGATAGATGTGTTAATTAACGAGACTGTGGAAATTGTTTCATTACAATGTATCCATTTATGAAACCATCACATAAGTACACTTTAAATATTAAATCATTTTAATTTTCAGTTCTACACTATTAAGGCTGGGGAAAAAATAAAAGCCAAAAAAGGTCCCAATAATATGACCAAAACAAACAAAAAAAAAAGATAATAATGGAAATATGGCAGAACTGTCGTGACAGAAGGGGTCAACTTATCTGGGGGAGTGGAGGACACTCAGAGGGGGGTGAGGGGGTAGCTCAGCTGAGTCCTCCAGGACAACGGTTCCTGCGGGAAGGAGGAAGGGTCATTCTGGACAGAGCGCCATCCCGTGCAATGTGTGGTGGGCTGTGTGTGTGTGTGTGTGTACCACGCCTACCACTTTGCGAGAGTCTGAGGGAGATGAGCCCAGACAGGTGGGGCACCAGACAGGGATGGGGCTTTACCCAGCAGGCAGTGGGGACCACGGGCCCAGTGTTATGGGGAGAAATGTTCAGATCAGGGGTGTTTTTTTAAAAGTGTGCCCTTACCCATGGTAGGCGGGGAGGCCATGGACTTGAGCTCTGCCTGGTTGGTACAGGGTAGGCATCAGGGAATGCTTACGGAATGGAATGAATGGGTGAACTAGTCTGCATCTCTCTCTCCCCCATCGATAAAGGGGGCAGGGGGGGATGAGCAACTTCGGGTTTGTGCCAGTGGTGGCAGGCTGGTTATCACGGGTTGCTGGGTCTATCCCCTGAGTCAGCTGTTACCGATGGTGTAGAAGGGAGAGAGATGGAGGCTGCTGGGACCGCCCAGCTTTGAGAGCAGCCCTGGTGGGCCCTGGGCTGTGACCCCTGGTCCCGCACCTCGGGGAGCCCACGCAGGCATGGGCCGCCCCCCCAGGCCTCCTGCCCTGCATTATGGGGTCCTCCCTACGCCTGACTGCCTCCCATGCGGGCATCCCAGGTGCCCACGGGGATGCTGTTCACTTGGCCGCTGAAGGCCCAGGACGGGCCCGGCGGGGTGCTGTGCCTACAGGACCAGAGAGGGTGCGTGCAAAGCCTCTCCCAGAACTGGCTCCCGTGCGGCAGTCCAGAGGAAAACACTGGTGCAGATGGACCGGGGGGGGGGGGGGGTAAGAAAGTGAGGCACCAGAAAGCTCAGGCTATAAAAATATTATCTGCCCGCCCAGCCGGTAGAACGGGACTCTGGGGACGGGAAACATCCCACGGGTAAACAAAACTACAAGGCCCCTGCCCGAGTAACAGGATCAGATAGATGGAAAACACATTACATTATGAAACCCAATTTAAAAGGCGCAAGTCCAAACAGATAAATTAACTGAGCATGTTATGAAACAACTACAGCAGTGCCCACGGCCTGTGCCCCACCCCGCCCCCGCTCCAGCCAGAGGTCCTCTTTCTGGCTCCCACCCCGGGGTTTTGGCAAAACGGAAGACGTCCTCGGTACAGCGCGTGCCTTCTGCCCGGGCCGGCCGGCGCTATGCTGTGCATGGGCTCCATCAGCGCGGCTGTCTGGCCGTGTCCCGGGCCAGCACCTCTCCTCGCGCCCAGACCCCGAAGAGGGGCAGCTCCCTCTGCTCCGCCCCGTGGGCCAGTCTGCGGCCCGGCCCTCTGGACACGGGTGCTGATGGGACTCGCCCGGCGTGGGGGCCGCCGTACTCCCTGTCGGCTCTGGCCCCCGCTGGTCTTTGCCAGGTCTTCTGTCTTTTCCAAAACACTGTCCTCTCTCAGACCTCTTGTCCCCTCTGCTCAGCCTTTCCCGACCTTCCAAGGAGAGGCCTAGGAGACCGGTTCTGTCAGCCCTGACGCATCCCCTGCCCCTGGTCCCAGCAAGCCCTGCTCAACCTTTAATAATCAGTTCAAACGCCACCTCTCTGGGAAAACACACAGACAGACAGACAGACAGACACACACACACAGACACACACACACACACACACACACACAATGGCTGGGTCCCCTCTGCACCCTAACCTGGAACCTGTGGCTACGTTACCTCTCAGAAGGGATTAAGGTTGCAGATGGTTAACTGATAGTAAAGAAGGGAGACGATCAGCCCTGGCTGGTTGGCTCAGTGGTAGGGCATCAGTCCGGTGTGTGGAAGTCCCAGGTTCGATTCCTGGTCAGGGCACACAGGAGAAGCGCCCATCTGCTTCTCCACCCCTCCCCCTCTCTTTCCTCTCTGTCTCTCTCTTCCCCTCCCGCAGCCAAGGCTCCATTGGAGCAAAGTTGGCCCGGGCGCTGAGGATGGCTCCATGGCCTCCGCCTCAAGCGCTAGAATGGCTCTGGTTGCTCTCCCTGGTGGGCATGCCGGGTGGATCCCGGTTGGTTGTATGCGGGAGTCAGTCTGACTGCCTCCCCGCTTCTAACTTTAGAAAAATACAAAAAAAAAAAAAAAAAGAAGGGAGATGATCTGGCTCCAGGTGGGGGGTGGTGGAATCATGGCGGTCCTTACATGTGACCAGGGAGGCAGGAGAGCAGATGGGCAGGACTCAGCCCAACATCGCTGGCTTTGGGGATAGGAGAAGGGGCCACGAGCCGAGGGATGCAGTGTGGTCTGCAGACACTGGAGCTGGCAGGGAGAGGACTCACCCTGGACCCCCCAGCAGGAACGCAGTCCCCCCACACGCTGCTCTTGGCCCCGGGCAGGCCATCTCAGACTTTTGACCTCTAGACTCGTAAGATAACACATTTATGTTGTTTCAAGCCTTTACATTGCTGGTGAGTTCTCACAGCAGCAATAGAAAAATGCCTATGAAAACCTCCTATCGACCCCCCTCACCCCCCAGAGAGAGGCAGGCGACCCCCGGGTGGGCTTCTTGATGCTGCTACACTGACTTGGGATGTCACCTCATGGTGACAAGGACAGGCCACACACTGGGAGTTTTGAAGGCATGTCTCGGGAGAACCAGACTGGGCTCAACTCTCACCCTTCGCGTCCTTGACCCCTGTGCATCTCAGGGGCCTGTGTTGACTGCCACGGGCCCAGCTTTCTATCCGCCAGCTACGACCGACATTGAAGACAGATATTATGGAGCTAAAAAGGCCGAAGTTCCCACCAAGCCTTGTGGGTAGAAACCCAGGTGGCCTTGGACTGGGCTGGGGTGGGGTCGCAGAGGGGGCCTACGTGCATCATCTGGTGACAAAACGGCTGTCACCAGAGTGTCTTGTGTGGCACTCAGCTTGTGGCTTGTTATGTCATTGTCTCCCTGAGAGCAGGGCGGGTGGCTGATTGACCCCTGCGTCCCCACTGCGGGAGGCCCCTGTGCTGAAGGATGGAGGAATGGATCCGTTAGAAATCAGCAAAAACCAAAACGCGCTTTCAGAGGGGCCCTTGTGGTCCACGGCATCGCGGTGTCCAGAATGCATGGCCACCTCACACCTGCTGCCCCTCGCCCGGCAGGCTTACTGCACCTGCTTCCCCTGCCCCCCGCCCGCTCCCTGGCACCCTGGGCATGCCTGTTGCCAGGGCTGCTGCCCTAGTCCCAGTCCTCTGTGTCCCCGGAATCCAGCTTCAGGAGAGGAGCCCCATCAGACAGGTTTGCAGAGCGGGTTCCCCAAGGCAAAGAGGGTGCCGGACTCAGTGAGGGCGCTGGGAATGCGAAGTGCGGACGCTCCTGAGTCTGCATGATCTGTCTTCACCTCTGCTTCGCTCTCCCGGAGTTTGTTTTCTGCTGAATTAATGAAAAGAGCACGTACCCTGTGCTGACTTCTCTGGTGGGAGGTTCTGCTAGGGTGGCTCTGCCCATGGAGCCAGGCGGGGGCTGGTCGGGGACACCGAGCCTCTAGGAGGCAGCTGTGGGGACAGGCAGCAGAGCTCAGCACCCCCCCATGCACTGGGCCCCCAGGTGGAGGAGGAGGTGGGTGTCTGAGTGAGTGAAGGAATGACCAGTCCTCCTGTTGTGACTTAAAAGAGGAACATCCCGCACGCTCCCACATGGGGCGACAGGAGGTTCAGGCTGGAGACGGCAGGGGCAGGCTCCCCTGGGAGCGAGGAGAGCACCCCGGAGACGCCACCGCCCCAGAGCAGAGTCGAGCAGTGACTTTAAAGACTGAAGCATGGCTCCTTGCGGCCCCTGCCCCAGGCCTGTCCGGCGGCTGTCACGGAGTCGCCCGCAGCCGCCCTCAAGCCCAGGGCCGCCCCCAGGAGCAGGGAGGAGTGTCAGCGATTACCCAACTAGGACCGCAAGTCCAGCTACGAATTCATTCCCGGTGAAGTCGGCCGACGGCCTCCCCGCCTCTCCCTTCCCGGGTAGGTCAGGTGGGCATGGGGCTCGCTCACGTCCACAGTCAGGCAGTGGAGCAACAAATCAGACAGAGGCGTCATTTTCCTCTGGTTGTTCCCCACGCCCAACCCACCGTGAAGAAGTGAGCAGGTGCTCAGGGCATCTTGGGGAGGTCAGACTGACGAGCAGGTGAAGGCTGGGGCGGAGGAATCCCTGCCCAGGTGCAAAGGAACTTTCTAGAACTGGTGATTCTCAGGACAACCGAACGGGACAGCCCACAGGACGACCCGACATGTCTCGGATGTGGGTGTGGGCAGTTCCACGGGAACCTGTGGTCTGGACAGAGCGCCTGCCCAGGACGCCTTCTGCATGGAGAGGAGGCGCCACGGGAGAGAAGGGGCAGCGACCCCTGAGTGCTGCAAGGAGGACTGGCGGCCTTGTTCCCAAAGCTCCTGCGGGGACCAGCACAGGGCAGGTCTGGCGGTGAAGCCGGGGAGAGGGTTCCGGCCGACTGCATGCGGGCAGAAGAAGACCCGGACCCGCCTTTACCTGCACGATTCCCAGGCTGAACAATTTCACAAGCAGCTTGCACGGACAGACAGCGAGACAGACCTCCCCAAAGGAACGTCGGTCGTAAACAGGGCTGCACTTGGCTCGCTTGGGTACACCTCAGTTCCCTGCAAAGAGGGGAGGCGACCCGGGCCGCGGCAGTTCATGTTTACCGAGCCGCTGTGGGTAAACAGAGGACTCGGCTGACGTTCCTGTTTCCATCCAAGCCAGCAGCCTCGACACGGTCCTAGTGTAACAGATAAAAGCGTTTTCTTGAAACCTCCGGGAGACGAACGGCCCGTTTGTCCTGGCCGACCGACGTGAGGGCGCTCAATTACCTCACGCTGATTAAAGACAAGCGTCCCCGCCTTGGGGCAGAGGGGAAGGAAGGCGTGAACCCCGTTATTAAAGGGGGTCGTGATGTAAGCGAGGTAGACAAGTTGGACCTGATTTTCAACTCGAGTGTGGTTTCCAGAGGCCACAAAATAGGATCCGATGGAGCTCGGGCCACGTCTGCCAGGAGGCAGGCTGCCTTCGGCGAGTCTCCGAGGGAGACAGAACCTGATAATTATTTACTAGGGGCACACTATGCATTGGACCCTTTTGTCTCACTTCCCATTTTAAATGTGCCCTGCGAGGCAGGCGGCACGGACATCCTCCTGCAGCTTCAGGGACAGACTGGGGGAGCGGCCCCCCCCCACACACACACACATGGTGGAGTAAGAACCTGAACGCGCTCTGGTTCGGGGCGTCCCCAGCTCTCAGGGTAGCTCCGTTCCACCCAGGCAGGGACCAATATCTGAGGTCACCAAGGGCCCCTCTCTAGACACAGGGGGACCTATGTTCAAGGGGTGAGGGCGTCTGGGGGATCATTAGGCACTTACTTCTTGCCTGTACCACTGACGCACGCGCGCGCGCACACACACACACACACACTCGCACAGGTGGAGACACCACGGGTCACCCCACGCCCACCCCGAGCACAGAGGAGGATGCCGATGGTCCCATGGAAAGCAGGCCGGGCTTGGGGACGGGTCTGACTTCAAGGCCCCCCGCTCTGCCTGCCTCTCCACAGCGTGGCCACAGGCAATCAAGCTCACGTTCCCGGGTCATGTCTGAGGTCCCCTTGGTTTCACACCCTACGATTTCTGTTAACACCGAGTAGGTTTGAAACGCGACATGGAGGCCCGCGCAGGCTGAGTATTTCCCGAGATTTAAAATGTCTCCCTCCGCGTTGGAACTAATTCTCTCAACTGCACGTGAAAGAGCCCCAGGCTGCGTCCTCTCTCTGATGTACCCTGACGCGGAGTCACATGGGGAAACCAAGGGGGAGAGCGTGGGCTCTCGCACAATCACTCCACAGCTCCTCCTGGCCGGCTGCGCTCACCTGCGCTAATGCATCTTCCCTTTCCCTGGCAAGCCCTGGCCTGGCGTCCTCACATCCTATGCCACTTACCTCGCTTAATGCACAGCCGCCTCTCACCCCCCCACCCCCGCTCCCTCCTTCCCTCTCTCCTACTTAGAGCTTGGCAGCCTAATGGCCGTAATCATGGTGATGAGCATTTAACAGTGACGGGTGCTGCTCTTAGCAGAGTGCACCTCTTCCTCCAGGGAAGGGATATTTCAATCCCCCTGGCGAGGGGTGTGGGGTGGAGGATGGCGTCGGCCCCAATGCTGGGGTGTCTGTGGAAGAGGCTGCCAGGAGCTGGAAGGGCACCAGGGCCGTCAAGGAAAAGTGGAGGTCAAGAAGAGAGAAGCCGCCCTGTCTGGTTGGCTCAGCGGTAGAGCGTCAGCCCGGCACATGGAAGTCCCGGGTTCAATTTCCAGCCAGGGCACACAGGAGAAGTGATCATCCGCTTCTCCACCCTCCCCTCTCCCCTTCTCTCTCTCTCTCTCTCTCTCTCTCTCTCTCTCTCTGTCTCTCTCTCTCTCTCTGTCTCTTGTCCCCTCCTGCAGCCATGGCTTGATTGGAGCAAGTTGGCCTGGGTGCTGAGGATGGCTCCATGGCCTTGCCTCAGGCACTAAGATAGCTTGATGGCCAAGCAATGGAGCAGTGGCCCCAGATGGGCAGAGCATCAGCCCCAGACAGGATTGCCGGGTGGATCCCAGTCCAGGCATATGTGAGAGTCTGTCTCTCTGCCTCCCTGGCTCTTACTTGATTAAAAAGAGAGAGAGAGAGAGAGAGAGAGAGAGAGAGAGAGAAGAAGAAGAAGAAGAAGAAGAAGAAGAAGAAGAAGAAGAAGAAGAAGAAAGGAGAAAGGAAGAAGAAGAAGAAGAAGAAGAGGAGGAGGAGGAGGAGGAAGAGGAGGAGGAGGAAGAGGAGGAGGAGGAGGAGGAGAAGGAGGAGGAGGAAGCCGCCGCCAAGTTCAGAGACTCTGTGTCCACCTCCACGGGCCCTTGGTGCCAGACGACGTCTGAAAGTGGCACCTGCCACCCCAGATGATGTTGGGTTCCCCGTCATTTAAATACTCGAAAAGCACATGTCCATAAAACAGCATTTGCCCTTGCTTTATGGTGATTTATTCTATCTTTGAAATTATACTAAAATATACGTAACACAAAATTACCACCGTAACCATCTGTGAGTGTACAATTCAATGGCACTAAGCGCATCCACACTGTTGTGCACTCTCACCGCCATCCCTTTCTAGAACTTCCTCGGCGTCCCAAACAAGCGCTGCGCACACCGACCAGCAAGACAGCCTTGCCCTCCTGCAGCCCCTGGGATGTGACGCCCTCTTACGGTCTCTGGTCCATCCTGGTCCGCTGCGTGAAACACCTGCTAGTCAGGACTCAGGAGCGGTCAACGCTTTGAGAAGCTGCGCCCCCCCCCCCCACTTTCCAGGCGGGTAAACTGAGGCCCGCAGCGGGAAGCAGCCTGCCCCGCCACTGCACAGTGCGCCAGGGGCCATCAGGGCGGCAAGGCGGGTCATAGGACACCCGTGCCAGTGGTCTCTTGACATGGGCCGCACCTTACATCCGGCTGAGGCCGGTTGGTGTGCGCTGCTGTTGCCCGGGACATCGAGAGGGCACACAAGGATGAAGAGAGTGACGTACAGATACTTGGCTGGCCCCCACCTAGAGCCGAGGAGTGTTAATAGTTTGCTGTAACCATGAGATAATGCTGCCTCCTGGTTCCCCCCACTCCCGCCCCGGCACAGGTAACTGGATATAAACCACCTGGATTCAGTGCGTTTTTCCCAGCGCGCTAGGCTCATGTTTACACCTACAGGGAGAGAGATCTCCATGAATAATTCATGACGTGGTTTGCAGTGTGTTTTTAAACATTTTCGTAAATACATTACACAGTAAGCTGGCGTTTTCACTCAACATTATGTTTTGTTTAGTTTCGTTTTTTTTTTTTTTTTTGAGATGTAATTGTGTTGATATGCGTGTGTGTGTGTGTACTTAGGTTGTTTCCAATTTATTTCCCTATTATGAGCAGCGCCGTAATTATGCATGCGTCTCTCCAGGTAATAAGATCTGGAACCGGGACGGCCGAGTCTCTGCGAACACGCATTTCCAATTCCAATTTTGCGTCGGATGGTGACAAATTGCTTTCCAAAGTGGCTGAATTAATTTACGCTCCGACCGGCGCAGGGTGAGAATCACTTTTATGCTTTATGTTCCTTAACTCTCGAAATTGTCAGTCTTTTAAAATGTTTACCAATCTGATTAGTGCGAAATGTCCTCCTGTTTGTTTTGAATCACGTTTTCGCTGATTGTTAGGGAGGCGAAGCGTGTTCTTGTATGTGTGTGAATAATTTTTTTTTATTATTATGGAGAGGCGGGGAGGCAGAGAACAGACTCCCACACCCGTCCCGACCAGGATCCACCTGGCAAGCCCACTAGGGGGCGATGCTCTGCCCATTTGGGGCATTGCTCTGTTGCTTAGCAACCGAGCTCTTCTTAGTACCCCAGGCAGAGGCCATGGAGCCAGTCTCAGTGCCTGCGGGGGGCCAACTTGCTCCAATCTAGGCATGGCTGTGGGAGGAGAAGAGAGAAGGGGGAAGGGAAGGGGTGGAGACGCAGATGGGTGCTTCCTCTGTGTACCCTCACCAAGCATCAAACCCAGGACTTCCACACACTGGGCTGACACTCTACCTCTAAGTCAACTGGCCGGGGCCACACAAATAGTTTTCATGTTATTCTTCTGTGAAGTGTTTATTCCGCCATTCTAGATTTGGGAGGATTGGCAAACCACAGCCCGTGGGCCAGATCTGGCGCACGCATTTTTACATGGCCTGAGAGCTCAGAATGTTTTTTACATTTTAAAGAGTCATTTAAAAAAAAAAAATGACAGATTATATATACGTTCTGTGAAGTCTAAAATATTTGCCTTTTGGTTCTTTATAGAAAGAGTTTACTGACTCTTGTCCTATTGGATTATTTTGCCTTTTTATCATTAATTTGTTGATTAATTAACTCTGGATGTTAATAATTTATCTGAACGAGCTCCTCCACTCCCGCATGGGCGGCCAGTGTCACGCAAGCACACCAATTTCCCAGGGTCGTGGTCTCTCTGGGGTTTTAGAGGCTGTGGACCAAAAAGGAGCCATGTGCCGGGCCTGACAAACTCCAGGAAGGTCTGCACCACGGCCCTGCAGACTCAGAGACCGAAAGGGACCCCACGGGAGGCCATTTATCCGGCCCCCGCCGCACTGAAATGAAAACGTTCTCACTGAAAGCGGCTCATGCTGGGTAGTCCGGTCCTAGGGAGGGATTTTTCTCTAACAAAGGTCTATGATTACCCGTTGTCTTTTGCATCTACAATAGCACACCTGATGACACGGGGGTCCTCTTTTTTTCCTGCCCCCGCTCAGGGCAGGCATCCCACCAGAGCAGGAACCAATACACCTCACTGTTGTTATCACGTTATTTAACTAGTAACAATCTCATGCCCGCCCATGTAGAGAAGTTTTCAGTAGATCTAGTTTTACTTTGTATCCCATCCCAGAGATTTCCCTCCACCTCCCCACCCCCCTTTTCTTTCTTCGTCCTCCCTAAACTATCACGGATCAATTTCACACACTCTCCCCCGCTTCCGTCTTCCCCTTTGAGTCTGATGTATAAAATAAGTGGTGAAACCACCATTTTTCCGGAGCACTTTCTCAATCCGTGGAGGCTTTGCTTCCCAGCAACTGTCGACAGTTTGGCTCAAATAAACTCATTAAAAATTCTTACAGGTTTGGAAGTTGTTTTTTTTTTTTTTTTTTTTTATGTTGACAAAGCAAAATGTTTTTCCAACATCCTGTCAAGTTTTTTATTACCTCCGAAGTGCATCGACTCACTGTAGCTCCCTCCCAAATGTTCTGAGTAAAGGCAATTTAATACTCTTTGCTTGGTGAAATGTGTATCACGGCTCTTGTTTCTGGCCCAGACGGAGTGACTGCCACCGGGCTCGCTCTCCCGTCGTAAACAACGAGGACGCTGGATAGAACGCACGGAGCGACTGTGTTTAGAACCGAGGAAAACAAGCAGCGAAGAGAGTCATCTCTGACAGCGGAGAAAGAGGTGAGGTCAGCCCGATCACCCTGGTGTCCTGTCTCCAGGAACCTTCAGGACCAGGGCAGGAGCAGGGGGACCCGCCCAGGACAAAGGGGCCACAGGAGTCGGAGTACACAGAGGCTGGGGTTGGCGGGAAGCTGAAGGGCAGGTGCCTGTGAGGCGGCGCACCAGAAGGGCAGCAGCTACAGGGAGAGGGTGCAGGGGTTTCCGTCAGACACGGATAAACCGAAGCTGCCCGCGTGCAGCGGGAAGCTTCATGAGCCCGGGTGACAAACAACGGACTGAGCTGAGCAATCCCCGGAGCACGTGGAGGACGAGGGTAGATTTTTATTCGGACTGGCCGGAGCGGAGAGACCCCGCCAAGGGAACATCTAGAACATTCAGGAGACCTCAGAATGGTCATTCCTCAGTAGTGAGGCTGACTCAGCTCTACGGAAAGCCTGCAGACACGCCTTCTCAGAACTAAAAACAGACCCCCGAGGATCAAACTGACCCGCAAGCCTCTTGGTGACTTATTCAACTCAATGTCAACATTCTTTGGTAAACAAGAAAATCTAGGAACTCAATCACGTAACATGCACAAGGTTTAGCCTCCAATCAAAGGCGGCTAGTCATATGAACAATCAGGAGAAGGTGAGCCATTGTCTGCGCCATACCACCCTGAATGCGCCCGATCTCGTCTGATCTCGGAAGCTAAGCAGGGTTGGGCCTGGTTAGTACTTGGATGGAAGGTGAGCCACAACACAGAGAAAAATCCAGCTCGTGGGACAGACCCAGGAAATGACAGAGGTGATGGGGTTAGCAGGTCACCAGTTTATAAAACAGCCTCATGAATACGGCTGAAGGATTTAGAGGGAAACATAAAAACAATGAGGAAAGATATGGAAAGTATAAAAATGAACCAAATGCAATATATATATATATATATATATATATATATATATATATATATGGTCTACCGGAAAGTTCTGTCCGTTTTTGGAATAAAACAAAATACAAATTTTTCTTACCGTCCATAAACTTTATTAAATAATATAATTGCCATTATTATTAATGATTTCTTACCAGCGTGAGGGCAATTTGTATATCCCATTTTTGAAAAATGTTTTATCTTTTGATGTGAAAAATTGAACCAGTGCTTGTTTGATATCTTCTTCATTTTTGAATTTTTTGCCCTTCAAAAAATTTTATAAGGACAAAAACAAGTGATAGTCGGAGGGTGCTAAGTCCGGGGAATATGGTGGATGCAACAGACATGCTTCTGTAGCATTTCTTCCTTGTTGAAATTCGTAAAAATTACAGTGGCGTAAATGAACTTTATCAGTAGCCATGGGTACACTATCGCTTCACACATAAGACTAACGTGAATCAACTTTGTTTTAGTTAATTTGCTACGTCAGTATGTATAGATTAAGTGATAAAAATAGAGAGGCACACATGTGTCAAATAAACATGTGCTTACGTGTCAAAACTTGTTGTGATAAAAACGGACAGAACTTTCCGGTAGACCTTTATATATATATATATATCTCAGAAATGAAAAAAATACTGGAAGAATTAACAGCAGAGTTGATATTGAAGAAATGACCAGCCTGACCTGTGGTGGTGCAGTGGATAAAGGATTAACCTAGAATGCTGAGATCGCTGGTTCAAATCCCCGGGCTTATCCAGTCAAGGCACATATGAGAAGCAACTACCACTATGAGTTGATGCTTCCAGCTTCTCCTTGCCCTCCTTCTTCTCTCTCTAAAAATCAATAAATAAAATCTTTAAAAGAAATAAAAAAGAAGAAATGACCATTGAATGTGGTGAAACACAGAGAGAAGAAAGGTTGACAACAAATGCAGGCGTTTCAAACCTGTAAGAAAATAGAAAGCATCTGACACACAGGGGTTTTTTGTTGTTGTTGTTTTTGAGACTAAGAAACAAATGAGAGAGATGGGGACAAAAAAAATATTTAGAAAAAATTGATCAAAGTCTATTTTATGTAAATCATAAATCCAAGAAATCCAAGAAACTCAATAAGCCACAGGGATAAATGTACATGCACACACACAAGTCACACAAGACATAGCATACTCACACTGCTAACACCCATAACGGGGAACTCTCACAATGGATCCAAGTGAAGGAAGAAAGGAAGAACACATACAGAGGAAGAAAGGTAAAATTGCTGTTGATTTCTGGTCAGAATTCCAGCAAGCCAGAAGACAATGAAAAATATCTTTAGAATAATGCAATAAAAAAAATACCCACACGAATGCTACATTGGTAAAATATCTTTCAAAAATCAAGGTGAAACAGGAACATTTTCAAATAGACAAAACACTGAGAGAATTCACCACCTGCAAATCTACATGATAAGAAACAATCAAGGAAGTGCTTTAAGGTGGAAGAGAACGATACAAGATGAAAACTCAGATCCACACACAGGAATCAACAGCAATAAAGGGATACTATGAACAGTTCTGTTCCCACAAAGTTGATAATCTAGATAAAACTAACCATCCAATTGAAAAGTCACAATCCACCCAAACTCACGAGGACCAGTGAACGAACACACAAACAGGCCTACATCCACAAAAATAACACCCTTCCAAAGCAGAAAGGATCAGATGGGTTCCCCAGTGAATTCTACCAGATAATTAAGGGAGAAATTATACCAATTCTTTATCACTTCTTTCAGAGAATAGAAGCAAGGGGGAATACTTCCTAACTTATTGAAGGAGGCCAGCATTACACTAATCCCCAAACCAGACAAAGACATTACAAGAAAAGAAAAATATGGACCAATGTAAATCATGAATGTAGATGCAAACATCCTCAACAACAACAACAACAAAAATCAGCAAATCAAATCCAACAATGTAAAAAAGAGTTATACACCATGACCAAACTGAAGTCTATCCCAGGTATGCAAGGCTAGCTGGCTGGTTCACTGTCCAAAAATCAGTTCACAGAACCTATCACATCAATAGGCTAAGAAAAAAAAATCACTTCATCATATTAATAGCAGAAAAAGCATTTACAAAAGCCAACAGCCACTCATGATAAAAGTCTCTCAGTGAACTACTAACAGAGAGGAACGTTCTCAACTTGAAGAAAATAAAATACCTACATATACATACACACACCATACACAATGGTGAGAAACTCAAGGCTTTCCTACCCAGATCAGAACCAAGGCAAGGATGTCCCCTCTCATCACTCCTTTTTAATACTGTACTAGAAGTTCTAGGTAATGTAAGAAGACAAGGAAAGAAAAGAAATATATACATATTGGGAAAGAAGAAATAAAACGGTCTTTTTTACAGATGACGTGATCATCTATGTAGAAAATCTGAAAGAACTTTATAAAAAAACACACCAAACCTCTTGGAACTAATAAGTGATTATAAAAGGTTACAGGATACAAAGTTAATATAGAAAAAAAAGTCTACCACTTTCCTATATACTAGCATTAGACAAGCAGAATTTGTCATTAAAAACCAACTACCATTTATGTCAGCAGACCCCCAAAGTGAAATAGGAATTAATCTAACAAAATATGTATAAGATATATGTGAGAAAAACTACAAAATTCTGACGAACAAAATCAAAGAATTAAACAAATGGAGTGATATTCCATGTTCATGGATAAAAAGGCTCAACATTGTAAAGATCAGTTCTTGTCTCCTTGATCTATAGATTCAATGCAATGCCAATCAAAATTCCAGAAACTTATTTTGTGGATATCAACAAACTGATTCTAAAGTTTGTCTGGAGAACTTAAAGACCCAGAACAGTTGATACAAGTTTTAAGGGGAAGAACAAAGTTAGAGAACTGACATTACTCGATGTCAAGACTTACTGTAAATCTCCAGTAACTGAGCCAATGTGGTATTGGCAAAAGAATATTGCCAATATTTAGGCACAACGGAACAGAATAGAGAGCCTAGAAATAAACCCACAGTAATAATGTCAAATGGTCTTTGACAAAGAAGCAAAAAAATACAATGAACCAAAGATAGTTTGTTTTTTTTTTTTTTAGCAAATTGTGCAGGAACAATTGGATATCCACATAAAAAAAAAAAAAAAAAAATTAAATAGAGACCTTACATCCTTCACAAAAATTAACTCAAAATTGATCATAGACCTAAATGTAAACACACAACTGTAAAAACTCCTAGAAGATAACGTAGGATCAAACCTAGATGACCTTGGTGATACTGATGACATTTTGGATAGAATGCCAAGAAAATAAAGCACAGTTCTTGAAAGAAATACATGACAAGCTGGACTCCATTGCAATTAAAAAGGCTTCTCTGCTAAAGACAAGGTCAAGAGAATGAGGAAACAAAGCCACAGAGTGGGAGAAAATATTTGCAAGACACAGATTTTATAAAGGGCTCATATCCAAAATGAAATGAAAAAAAGAACTTTTAAAACTCAACAGTAAGAAAATAAACAAGACGATTAAAAGACGGGCCAAAGACCTTACCAGACACCTCCCCACAGAAGACACACAGAGGGCAAATAAACAACGGAATGATGCCCCACATCAAACGCCGTTTGGAAAATGCAAGTCAAAGTAGCCAGTGCGATACAGGGCACTTATCTCAGGACCACCAACACCCAGGGCACTGACAGCACCAGCTGCTGGTGAGGGTGCGGAGCCACAGACACTCTCTTTTTTTTTCTTTTTTTTTTTTTTTTTTTTTTTAATTTTTTTTTTTTATTTATTCATTTTAGAGAGGAGAGAGAAAGAGACAGAGAGAGACAGAGAGACAGGGGGGAGGAGCTGGAAGCATCAACTCCCATATGTGCCTTGACCAGGCAAGCCCAGGGTTTCAAACCAGCGACCTCAGCATTTCCAGGTCGACGCTTTATCCACTGCGCCACCACAGGTCAGGCCAGACACTCTCGTTCATTGCTGGTGGGACTGCAAAATTGTACTTTGGGAGATAGCTGGAGATTTCTTGCCAAACTAAATATACTTCAAATATTTGATCCAGCAATCGTGCTTCTTGTTACTTACCCAAAGGAGTTTAAAAAAAACCAAAACTATAAAAATCTACATCTACACGGAAATCAGCACGTGGATGGTTTATAGCAGCTTTATTCATCATTCCAAAATTTTGAAGCAACCAAGGTGCCCTCCCGTAGATGAACGGATACATAACCGGGGTACAGCCAGACAATGGGATAGTATTCATTGCTATCAGTGAATGAGTCGTCAAGCCATTGAACGGACACGAGGGACCTTGAATGCCTACCGCAGGGTGGAAGAAGCCCGTCTAAAAAGGGTACACACTGTAGGATTCCAACTAGATGACATTTTGGAAAAAGCAACATGGCAGAGACAATAAGAATCTCAGTGGCCGCAGGGATTGGGGCGGGAGCTGTGGGGCGCAGAGAATACTTAAGGCCGTGAAAATACTCTGAACAATACCATAGGACATGTGTCATTATACATGGATCCCAACCCACAGAGCGGACCACAGCACGAATAAACCCTATGGTATATACCCTGGACTTGGGGCAAGCGTGACGTGTCCATGTAGGTCCACCAGCTACAACAAATGTCCCACTTTGTGGGGGGATGCCCTCATGGGGGTGACATTCAGGTGGAGAGAGGGGCAGGGGGTAGATGAGAACCCTCTGTCACCTTCCTCTTAATTTAGCTGTGAACCTAAAAGAGCTCTAGAAAATACTAAAGTTGTTTTGTTTTTAAAAGACAATTGACCGTTGAAAGCAAAATTCATAATAACGTGTTGTGAAGTTTGTAATATTTGTAGACATGGTGTGGGGAACGGTAAGACTCCAGAGGCAGGGGGGCGTGCAGTTTCACTGAATGGATCAACGAAGTGTGCGTATGTCAGGGATCCCTGATCCACCTTGCAAGAAAATAAACAGGCACCATCAGGGAACCTGGAGGAAAGATAAAACAAAAATGGTAAAAGTCCTCAGTCCAAAAGAATTCGGAAAAACAAACAAGAAGAACAAAGACTGTATGGGAGGCGCCAGAGAGCAAGATTACAGAATTTAATTTAAAATGTAAATGGTCTAAATGCATCAATTAAAAGCCAATTGTCAGACCGGATTAAAAAAAAAAAAAAAAAAAAGCCAGGCTTGAGACTTTCAATTTCAGCTTTGATGTGTAAAGTGCTTGAAAGTAATCACTCTCATCCTTACCAAAAAAAAAAAAAAAAAAAATCCTGAACAAAATGAAAATCAATGCCTTTTGTGAAGCCTCATCAGAGAATTGAGGTCACAGGACGAACCACCTGAAAATGGGAGATGGGAGAACGCAGCCACAGCCGAAAGCGGCCCCACTGGAGTGGAAGCCACCGGAGCCCTGACCTGGGAGAGACCCTTACAGGGCCCTTGTGACACCTGAGAGGGAGAAGGTCCTGGGGGCTGCCGGGGGAGGCGACAGACACGCTGAGTGGATTTATCTCTAATCCCACAAAGATCTCACCTCCCACGGCCAAGAGGAAGATCCCTTCAGGGGTTCGGCCTGGAGGAGGGCAGGCGAAAGTCTGCAATGCCCTCAGACTTCTCCACAGCAGAGGCCGGCTCCGCGGGGGCTGGGGGGGCTCTCCATCCGCCTCTGTCTCCTCCAGGAGACAGCAATTAAGCAGCTCCAGTCCCCCAGACTCTCAGTGTCGTGAAGTCGGGGGGGGGGGGGGAAGCTGAGAGGCACTGGTGAGGGTCACAGCCCCGGGGGGCCCAGGGGCTTCCCCTCCTCCCGTCCTGACTGCCCCCCCCCACCTCAACAGGGCTCCATTTTAACTCCAAGGGCTCACAGCTCCACGGGCTGCGAGGCTCAGGCTACGCTGAAGCAGCAGCTGCTGGAAAAAGAACAGCCTCGGAACTTCATTTCTCTCCCCTGACAACGTTTGTTCTCCTTCCTTGCCTTCCGAGTCACACTGGCCCCCTCCGGCGCCCGGACTGACTCACCCGCCTCCTCTGCTCTCGCACCCTCTCCACCCTTCCTCATTAGGCCCTCAGGACAACCAGGTTCTGGTTGGCATCCCATTATCTTGGGAACAAAGCCTCGGGTCTGTTGACCGCAGAGACAGAGTTTCAGTCAAACTCGAGATAACATCTCGGCCTGCTGTGTCTCAGCTTCAGGCCCCAGAAAAGCCGTGAAGCCAGACAGAAGGATGCTCTGGCCGACACCAGGGCCAGAGGCAACATCAGGACCAGCGGGGCTGACCTGCCATCCGCCACCCCTGTGCCAACTGATCCCCCTTGGAGAGCACAACCCTCACGCCCTTAGTCCCCACGATCAATGATCTGGGCACCAAAATAGTTACCGGACTAGATCCTGATGCATCAAAGCCCACTGAGGGTTTATTAGTTTGAGAAAGAAAGACACAAGGTGAGCAGCTAGTCAAAGGCCTGGCCCCCCGGATGGGTTACACAGGGGGGAAGCCATTGATCATGCGGTAAGGGGCTGGCAAGAGGACCCCCACCGGAAGGCCATGTCCACGTAAGAAACGTCCAGACCTGTGAGAATTTTTATGAGTTCAGTTGAGCCAAACGGTCGACGATTTGCCAGAAGCAAACTCTCAACGGATTGAGAAAATGCTCCAGAAAGTGGCAGTTTCACCACTTATCTTATACACCAGAATCACAGGGGAAGAGGTAATTTACTAGTGACAGATTGATTAGGGAGGCGGGGAGAAAGCAAGGTAGAGAAACCTGTGGGGCTGGGCAGAAAGTAAAAGGTATAGACAGGTAAATTTCTCACAGGCAGGTGTAGGATAACGGACAGTTAACCGTTCACACGCTAACAGTAATGATAACGGTGAGGGGGTTTGTGGTCTCTGCTCTGACGCTGTGGTTCTGCACTGAGGGATGGTGGGGGACAGGGCGGGGGAGAAAAAGGAAACCACCCTGACATTCCAAAGGTATGTCATCCTAGGTGCAAATGACGGCAGGCGGGCTCAGTTAAGGTCAAGACTGACCTTTGTCACGGAAGATCCGGCCCAGGACAGGAGCACCTGCCATGCCTGCCTTCAGTTAGGAAGCTTCCATCTCAGACCGCCCTACCGTGTCTCTGAGTTTGCAAGGCCGCCATGTACGCCTCCCTCCCGTGAGCTTGTCGCGTTTGAGCACGTGGCCCCCTTTTTGTCCACAGCAACTGCACGGCTGCCTTATAACCTCAGACTTTCCAGCCTCCGCAAGTGTGAGCACCATACAGGCTAAGACCCCAACCCTGTCAGTAATCACTTTAAAGTCAAGGATGGAAATACACCAAGTAAAAGACAGAGATTGTCAGAGCGGAGGAAAACAAGACCCACTTATAAACCGTCTGCAAGAGACCCGCTTTAGATATAAAGCCTCAGACAGACGAAAGGTAAGGGGGGGGGGGGCGCTATACCACGCTCGTGCCTCGAAGGGCAGCTGAAGCAGCCGTATGAACTTCAGACAGAGCTGACTCCAAAGCAAGGGAAATGATCAGAGATGCTACGGAGGGCCGTTAGACAACCATCAACAGGGCCGTTCTCCAAGAAGACGTGACAGTCCTTCACGTGTCTGTCGGCACTTAAAAACACAGCGTTAAAATGCACGAGGCAAAATCGGCAAGATAGGACAACAGTGAGGAATAGCTTTCTCCACTGCTGTCGTCCGGGGCTTCAACACCATTGTCTTGGAAACGGACGGGGCCAACAGGGAGAAAATTAGTCAGGACATAGCTGGACTGAACGGGACCATCCATCAACCTGCGTAAATTGACATCTGTGGCATACTTCCTCTGACCTCAGCAGCAGCATGGGTGGACAGTCTTCGCATGCAGTGCTCAGCAAGGTAGATCAAATTCTGAGTCAGAAGACATACCTCTCAACAGGTTTAAAATAGAAATAATAAAGTCTGTGGTCTCAGACCACAATAGGATTATACCAGAAATCAATAACAGACAGATACTGGAAAATCCCCCAAGTACCTGGAGATTAAACAACACAGTCTGACTCACACATGGATCAAAAAAGAAGCCCACTAGAGGCATTAATAAATGCTTTTTGACAAATGAATGTGAAAATATAACTTATCAAAGTTTATGAGATGCAGCCCACAGCAGCGGCGAGGGGGAACTTTTTTAGCGTCGGAAGCTATGGGTTGGGAAAGACGGTCTGAAATCAATAATCCTACTGTTTACCTGAGGACACATGAAAAAAAAAAAAAAGGAGGAAATTGGGTCCCAAGTAAGCCATAGCAAACAGCTGACACAGATTGGGAGGTCGGTAGAGGAAGATAATCAAGAAACCAAAAGCCGCTTCTCTGAAAAGATCCATAGAATTGATTCATCTCTGGCGAGGCTAATTAAGAAAAAAGAAAGAATACACCGATTACTGACCTCAGAAGTGAAAGTGAGGCCATTGACTACTGATTCCAGGGATGTTAAAAAGGATGTCATGAAAAACTCTATCCCTGCTTATATGACAACCTAGATGAAACAGACCAACTTCTTGAATATGACAGTCTATCAATCTCACACAAGAAGCAGTAGGTCAGTCACCTCAAGCCGGTATACACATAAAATAACACAACCACTTGGAAAAGCCGTTAGATATTTTCTTAATTGTTAAGCACACACGCACGCATGCACTTATCCTAAAAGCCCAGAAATTCCAGGTGTAGATATTTACCCAAGGGAAACAAAAAGCATGCGTCCACAGAATAACTGATACACAAGTATTTAGAGCATGTGCATTCATAATGGCCCCAGGCGGGAAACAACCCCAACATGTCTAGGAGCAGGTGAGTGAATAAACAAATTCTAGCCTATCCGGGTATCAGAATACGCTTCACAACGTGATGAAGAACGAGGGATACGTGCAGGGATGTGAAGGCAGATAAAAAATATGATGCTGAGTGGACGACACCAGACCTGAAGGAGAATGTAACGTGTGACTCCATCTTTCCATAGAAAGCAGGCGGTGGCTGCCTGTGGCTCGAGGCAGAAAGGGGTGTTGCCTACGAGGGGACGGGACAGGAGGACTTTGGGGAAAACTGTTATGTTGGTGACTATCACTCACTTCCTGTCAAAGCTCACACGGAACTGTCCCTGAATAAAAGCTCATCGATAAACATTTAGCCATGCATGGCGTAGGTGACTGGCTTTCAGAAGGGCTCGTGCGTCTGCGAGGTGGGTGGATAAACTCCGTGCCGTACTGTGTACAAACAGGTGGACTTCAGTCACCCCTTCCACTAGGGAACGAGTGTAATAATACAGGCGGATTAGAGGACCGACCCAAAGTGTACCTGGAGTGAAACATAAAAGCTTCAGTGGGTCAGAACACGTCCCCGACAAATGATAAAATGCCTGTCTTTAAAAAAAGTGAGAGCCTGGACTGATATTGCATTATTTTGTGCCGTGCCCTCGGCCAGCTCCCGGCCATAAATCACCCCGGCGGCTGGAATGGGTCTGTTCCTCCAAGTCCCAGCCTGCCTCAGTCCCCAGCCGCGCCTGTCCCCTCGGGCGAGGCAAAGGCGGTGAAGCCGGCGATCCCTGGGCTTCTGGGTCTGAGATGATGGCATGCTATGTTTAAGAACAAGAATGAACTAGCGACTGACTGCCACGATATGGTAAATGGCCGATTTAATTGGCAAGGGTCCGCCCGGCAGGCGTGGAAATCGAATATAAGCAAGTGAGCGTGTTTCCCGGGGTTCCCTTCATCTGAGAGCGTCTTTATTTTACTCCCCGTTCCTGTAGGACGTTTCCAGGGGAGGTCGAGTTCTCAGCTGGCAGTCCCTTTGCTTTTTCCCAGCGTTTGAAAAATGTCCCCTGCCTGACTTCCCATCCCCTGCTTCCTGTGAAGGACGTCTGTGGTCATGGAGTCACAATTCCCGTGGGGGCAAGAAAACAACACGCAAACAGTGGGGGGCGGCTGTCTGCCACTCCTGCTGGCTGCACGTCCCCAGCCCAGAGCTAGAGGGCAGAGGGCCACCCTTGGACGGTTTCCGTCAAGTGGGTCGTGTAGTTACAGGTTGTCAGTAGCCTTGAGTCCAAACTAGGAGGTGCTGAAAGACCGAGGAAAGTGGTGGGGAGTGGGGGTGGAGAAGCCTTCCTCAGTCGACCTGCTGCCATGTACTTTTGGGGTCTTCAGAGAGCAGCTCCCCGCACCCCGGGAGGGCCGGGGTTTCGGTCTGGCCCAGTGGGAGACCCGGCGGGGTGTGCCCCCTCCTTGTTGTTCCCAATCACGTTCTGGAATCTTTCTTCCCGATGCGTTTCAGGTTCACAGGGGCAGAGAGCGGGTGTAGCTCGTTAATCACTGCATCCCCTGACTCCAGCTTGGGGTTCTCACAGGGCCGCCCCTCCTCTAAAAATCAGTAGGCAGGGAAGATGGAATTACACGGTGGCTGTCAGGCACCTGGAGCGATGTCTGTCATGAAGATGTTTGGTACCAATAAAGGACGACGGTGTGGTTGTCGCCGGCAGAACCCAGGCCTGGCCTTGTCTCTCTTTGGTTTTCCAACTAATTAACACAGAAACGTTCAAAACACAGCTGATGCCCCCATGGGTCACTAACCTATATCAGTGGATGAGGCACCTCTCCAAAACTGTTACCCGTAAGCCCCGGGAACATTGGTGTTTATTGTACCAAATGTTGCACAGAAATGAACAAGGACCATTTCGCACATGCTGGCTCACCTGCGGGCAGACACATAGATACAGACAAAATCTTTAAAAAAAAATATTTTTAATTTTTTTTAATTTTTAGTGAGTGGAGGGGAGGCAGAGACAGACTCCTGCATGAGCCCCCACTGGGATCCACCCAACAAGCCCACTAGGGGGCAGTTCTCTGCCCATCTGGGGCCCTTGCTCTGTTGCTCAGCAACCGAACTCTTTTTAGCACCTGAGGCAGAGGCCATGAAGCCATCCTCAGTGCCCAGGGCCAACTCGCTTTAATCGAGCCATGGCTGCAAGAGGAGAAGAGAGAGAGAAGTGAGAGGAGGAGGGGTAGAGAAGCAGATGGGCACTTCTCCTGTGTGCCCTGAGAATCAAACCCAGGACTCCCACAAGTCACGCTGACACTCTACCACTTAGTCAACTGGCCAGGGCCTCCAAACGGAATCTCAAACTGGAACCCTTGGAAAGGACTTCCTTCGTTTCAGTCACATGACTTCAGCTGATGGGGGGTGGGGAGAGGTTACCTTCAGGGTGAACTGTTGGTACCTAATACTTTGCGCATATGAACATCCCCTCTGCTACTGAAGTGACCTTGGAGAGGCTCCAGGGAGGGCCTGCACGTGGCACGACTTCAGGACCCCGTTCACCCACGTGGTCACTCACGTGAATGGCGGGAGGCGAAGGCTCACAGCATCCGGCCGTCGGTGGCCTGCTCACTCCTCAGCGGCCCTGCCCACATCTGCAGTCCAGTCCTCTCCTGTTTAGCAAACCAGTCACTCCTTCTCCTTGGCAAAATTAAACAGGACCCTGTTGCCAGACCACCCAGGGAAATGTAGCTTCCAGACTTCCAGCCCCTGCACTTTGGGAAGAGCTCAGAAGGTCGGGGAGGGGGACAAGCCATATCGCTTTTGTTTGTGACTCCTGTTATGGGAGGGGATCACACCAATAGAGTCCCTAAACTTGAACCATCTTTTCTTTCCTAGGACAAATGTGGTCTTCTGATACATTCATTGCTGTATTTTCTTCATTACGGTTTTCATTGGGATTTTTCATACTGTTTTCAAAAGTGGGGGGGTGGGGGTGGTGTTTGTTGTGCTGGTCTCGTCTGGATTTAATAGCAGAGTTATGCTAGCTTCATTGAGTGAGCTGAAAGACATCTTTGGGTCTTCTGTGGAATAGTTTATGTAAGTATAATATAAGCATCACCTGTTTCTTAGACTCTTAGAGCACGCCTGCCAAGGTCGGCCTGTTCTCAGTCTTGTCTCTGGGCCGTCCTCGGATCACCCCTTCCACTTTGTCTATGGGTGATTTTTCTCAGTACAGCTTTTCTCTTTTTTGGGGTCCACGATAGTTCAGCCATTCTCAATTATTTCTAAATAGTTCTTAATTTTGTTTTCCATTTTCTTTTTAACCCAAGTTATTTCGAAAATTGCTTTTTAATTTGCAACTGAATGGATTCCTTTTTAATGTGGCAGGAATATTATTCATCGACGCTGACGGCAAGTCCCCACTCCTGCCTTGCTGTGGGGACTGCATTCTGTTCTGGTGGCCATACGCCCAGCTCTGCGGCATGAATCACAGCATCTCTCCAGCTGTCCTGGGGCTCCCGGTTCCCACTGCCGGTTAGTCACTTCCCTAGGCTGCTCTGTGACTGGGGCAACCACGTGACCTCACCTGCCCCACCCCTCGCCCCGCCACCGGCCCACCTTGGCTGGGAAAACGAAATACCGGGACTTACTGCATGACGTAGACCGTGAGCACGCATGACGGGCTACCCCTGGGCTCAGGTCCCGCTCCCATCAACTGTTAGCAGCGTAACTTTGGACAAGTTACTGCAGCTCTCTGCCTCAGTTTCCCCATCATAAATGAGGAATAGTAGGGCCTACCATAGGGACGGACGTGAGCATGGAGGGGGTGAAAACGTGTAAGAGGCGGCGCACAGTGGCTGGTACAAAGGAAGTCAGACAGAATCATTCCATCGCCGTTACGATAATGATTATTAACGCTGCTATTATTAGAGTCTTCGCCATGGGACCAGGAGGGCAAACAGCCAACAGAATGACCACACAGAACAGAAGCAAAGGAAGGGCTTTGGGTCCCTGATGAGGACGCTGAGCAGAGCCGGGACACCAGCTGCCGACAGACAGTCCGAGGACAATAGCTGTCCTTCCCAAGGTCCTCTGCTCATTCTCACCGACCGCATTGTAACTGCTCGGCCTGATTATCGTTTCCCTTCATTCAGAACCTGGTGCCAATCACTAGTCCGGGCTCTGGGGATACAGCGGAGAACAGCAGTGGAGAAACCCAGAGCTGGCAGTCTTGTCATGGAATTTCTAACAGTGTTCCACTGATCTGAGAAAGTAGCCTTAGAGTTCTGCTCTGGGGACTCTCCTGAGGTTTTTGTCCCGAACACCATTTTTTATGAACATCCCATGCATGTTTGCAAGCAACACATACAACAGGTAGAGTTTGGGTCAAGGTTCATTTTTTTTTGCACATTGGGGACCATTTGTTGGACAGTCTTCTCTTTCTTCATTGAATTGCTTTTGCACCTTTGTCCAAAGCCAAATGGCCATATTTCTAGAGGTGAAGCGAGAGGAGGAGAGGGGAGGAGAAGAAAAGGCACACACAGCAGACATATCAGACACAAAAACACTAAATGTTGGCAAAGACATGGCCCCGCCTGAGCTCCCGTCCCCTGCAGGTGTGGTATCTATGGCGGAATCCGTCTTCCAAGCTGGGATAAGACTTCCAAAAAAAAAAAGCACTTCCTGCCCAAAAATCTGTGTTCAAACAGAAATGTCCACGGATGTTCAGCAGCAAGCACAAGGCAGGATGTTCCCAGCAGCTCTCTTTAAATGAGGAAGAACAGTGGTCCCAAACTGGAACACACCTCGACGCCCGCCATCAGCCAGACAGACGGGCTGGCGTGTCCGGATGGCGACAGAAGGGGAATGAACGGTCTGAGGCGACACGCGAGAATGTGGCCACATCTCCCAAACACGAGTGTGGGGAACAAAGCAGCAAGACATAAGAATGGCATAGGCCAGTTTCGCAAAGCAAAAGAACAGGCCACATTCACCGCTATGGGGGGCAGTCTGGCCAGTGGCTGACCTCAGTGGGAATGGGGGTGGGGTGGGGCGGTTCTGAGGTCCTGTGACGTTCACCCTCTTGATCTGGGCGTTGGTGACACAGGTGAGTCCAGTTTGTGAACATGCGACAAGCCGTACGCTGGTGTGCCGTGGGCAAATCGTACTGCAAAGGAAGGTCTAGACGAGAGAAAGGCCACCCTCTTCAAGAAGGAACTAAGGTCTTCATCCAAGGCTGAAACGACCCCCGTTTCTGCAGGCCAGGGTCCACGACCACGCACCTTACAGCCCAGCCGCTCGCCGACCCTCCCCAGGTATCCTCAGTATCAGATTGGTTCCGGGGGGTATGGAACACCCTGACAGGGCATGCCCCTCGGGAGCGTAAAATCTTGCAAAAAAGAAGAGGGCGCCCACTGCCCTTGCACCCTCGGGAAGCTAGACAGTGCAAGGGACCGGGTAGTCGCGCCCACGTGGTGAGCCTCGGCTCCGACGGTCACGGCAGTTCTGCCTCACACCCCGCGTCGCCTCCCGCCTGGAGCATGCTCTCAAGCACTCAGCTCCTGTTGGAGCCGTTGTCTGGGCTGCGCCGCTAATGCAGCCTGTCTGTGGCGCAGGCGGGCGGGCTGTGGACCCCGGCTAAGGAGCGCTGAATGGAGTTGCCTGTCTACGGTATTGACATTGCTGCAATTTCCAGAGCGGCACACGGCCCCTGCAAAGCTCTCACTGGGGGTGGGAAGTCATCTTTCTTCTTTATGAGAGTGGAAGATTGTTCCATTCTCTCAGCGGGGGTTGGGGGGGGGGGAGGAAGTCACAGGGATTAATGTGCTCAAAGGCACAAAAGTATCCTGTGGCCAAAAGCTTTTTCTGCCTCTTCCCTCAATCTCCCTCCCCCCTCCTTCACTTTGTAGGGTCAGAGCGCGCGGGGAGGCTGCGGGAAAGCATCGGTCAGTGTCCAGCGGAGATGGAGGAGAGGGACAGCTCCGCTCCCAACGCCCAAGCCCCCGCCCCCAGAGGGACGGCTCCGCTCCCAATGCCCAAGCCCCCGCCCCCAGAGGCCCCAGGCATGTTTCCCCTTCCGCCATGGACAGCACGAGCTAGGAACCAAGGGGTGAGACTCGGGTCCCCGGGGGGCCGACCTCGTCAAGGAATAGTGAACTGTCACAATCACCTGGGTAGCAGTTTCTTAAGTGCCCATGATCGTGTCACTGTCTCTTCTGAATCTCTACAGTAAATCCTCCTGTTTTCATGTTGATTCCCATTTGCTACAAAGGAAAATATCTACTATCGCCACTAGATAGGCACCACTGATACGATACGGAGGGGGGGGGGTGGCTGCCATTTCAAGATAAAGGACACTTTTAACATACCTGGGCACTGTGCCCTATCTGTGGCAAATGGTTCTGTTCGGTTGAAAGACCTCTAAATACCAGAGTCATCAAGGTACGCTTACACAAAATATCGACAGCCCCCTGACATCCCAGCCGTATTGTAAACAATCTGAGAGTGTGACCATGGTCTTCATCCGTGGTTCTGAAGGGCTCAGGGGAGTGTGCACGTGATTACGTGCGCGCGCGCGCTCTTTGGGGAGCTGGTATCTCCTTCGGGTGGGGGGGGGCATTATCGCCACAAGGGAGCAGAGATTCAATTCAAACCCAAAGCCACCTGGACCCGACTTCCTCAAGCCAGCCACCTCTGCAGCGGACACCTTTATAATGTCTCAGATCACCTACGCAAGCCAGAACGCCGTGCCAGTTCATAGGGGAGGCGAGGAAGAGAGAACAGAAAAGGAAGAGACGGGTCCACTTCAGAGAAAAGCTCAGCAGAGCAAAGATGGCGCCGGGACCCGCCCCCAATCCAGGGGTCACCCGAGGGCAAAGGGGACGGGAGTGACGGTGCTTGCGGTGGGGTCCTGGGCAGCCTGAGGAGGCTTGTCACCTTCCAGGCCCATAACTTCATAGGAGGCTCACCGTCAGCTCGGGCCAGCTCTGTCTGTTGTCCTTGCGCTTCTAGATTGATGTGCTTTTAAAACGTCAGAATGGTGTCTCCCCAGACGCGCGGAGATGAACACCGGCCGGGCGCAGGACAACCCCAACATTCCTCCTTGCTCTCGCCCACGGGCCTCTGTAAGCTGTGGGTGTGAAACGTGACCCGCCCCGCACCCAGCAGTGCCCGCCCCGCACCCAGCAGTGCGAACGAAGCTTGTGTGCCTCCATATTCCTTTTTATCCGCCCCCCTCCTCTCTCCCACCAATAGGGTTCCGCGTACCCTCCCTCCTCTCTCCCACCAATAGGGTTCCGCGTACCCTCCCTCCTCTCTCCCACCAATAGGGTTCCGCGTACCCTCCCTCCTCTCTCCCACCAATAGGGTTCCGCGTACCCTCCCTCCGCCTCGCCCTTTGATGTTGATGTATCAAATGAGCTGCAGAACTGCAATCCCTCATTTCCTTTTTTCCTTTTCTTTTCTTTAAATTCTACTTATTGATTTTAGAGAAAGAGACCGAAGCACCCACCTGTTCCTGCATGTGCCCTGCCGGGAGGGATCACACCAGCAACCTCTGTGACCTGGGAGGGTGTGATGCGCTGGCCCACTGATGCTATCCGGACAGGCCCCTCATTTTCTTCATCCTCTGAGATGTTTGTCTCTGGGTCTGGCCCGGGGCCTTGGCTCAACTAGAACGAACTCTTCAAACTTCTCTTCACGTTCTGGCGTTGGTGTCAACAGACGCACACTCTGATGGCGTCAGCCCACAACCGGCCGCCTTCATCCGCAAAACAGTGGGGACCCTGCCTCTCGGGCTGAGCCCCACCCCGAGCCCCCACCCCGAGCGCCTCTGCTGTGTTCCACAGGGAGGCGCCCCCCCCCCCCCCCCGCGAACTCCGGAAGACACGGCCAGCATCCACTTGTCACGGAGTGGCACTTGCCGTGGCTCTGGGTTTGGGGGACGGCACCTCGCCCCCATGGGTGTAATCCTGCCCTCCCCACTCCCTGCCAGGCTCGGTGGCCTTCAGAAAGCCATTAAGAGGACACGTGCGAAGAGCAGCCACTTGAGGGGCCCTGTTGTCTGCTCCTTCAGCCCTTCCCGGGCCTGCGCTCCTCTTTGACACGTCCCTAATGGAGCTGCATGTGTAAAAAACAAAAGTCATTTGCAACCCCGTCCTCGTTCAAGTGCCTGCGCTGGAAAGGTATTGACTAGATGATTTATTCTCACATCGTACTCAGCTCCAGGAAGGGCTTTTAGGGGTGCGCGGTGAATAAAACCCCATTTCGACATGATGGATACACACACCTCACAGCTAGGAGGGCGGGCCCGAGTCACTGGAAAACACAAAGACTCCCCAAACCCCCGCTGGATCCCGAAGCCGGCAGCTTAGAGCAGGCGCCCCTATTTTCAAAGGCCTGTTGTTTTTACACGGTGAAGCTCGGGCGGTTCAAGGTGTGCGCTCACGCGGTGATAACAACGGCGGGATGATGGATGACGAGAGGGTCACGGGCTATGAAAGCGCATCTCACAGACGTGGCTGGGGGGGGGGGGGCAGGGAGAGCAGCAGCGGGGAGGAGGGGCGGACGGGAACAAAGGTGAAAAGAGACAGACTGCATTAGAGACCCCAGTGCCCAAGGCAGAGAGCCTTTCCTATCGAACCGAATTAAGCCTCGGGAGGACTTTCATCTGCCTCCTCAACACGATTTTTTATTTTTTTCAGAGCACGGGTCTAGGGGTCAGAGGTTGGTCACATGAGCCATTTGCCTTCAGAAAGCCCAGTCGGAGGCTGGTTCTTGCCATCTGGAGCTGCCGATCTATAAAGCTACCCTCCGGAGACACCTGCCTTTGCCACGTTAAACAGTCTCACCCACGGTGAGCAAGCTGGCAGGCTCTGTTCCATGCCACCTCGGGGTGCCCAGCTGCCCAGGACCACGGGCGGTGCCAGCAGAAATGCTTCAGGGGAGAGAGAGAGGGTGGGGCAGCTGCCTGCCCAGCGCCCTGCTCTCCATGGCCCCCAGCCCCCACCACATATGCACACACACCAGCCCCCCAGCTCCTAAGTGGCCACAGTGTCACATCTGGGACTAGCCACACATAAGTCCCCTGGCGACCCAGAGAATAGGCAGCAATGCGTGTGCTGAATGTATGCTTGGTCAGGAGCCCCTACGACTGTGCCCACTGCTGGGGTGAGAGGCAGGGGGCACTGTGAGATGCCCGTCTGGTCTAGTGGACACTTTTCCACAGCCACAAGGGTGCCCTCACAGGAACCAGCATCACAGAGATGCTTCCTGAGTGGGTCCCAATGTCGCAGCTTTTTTGGGTCACCCCACACAGGTAGCCTCTGTCCCTGCTGAGCCCTACCCCTGCCAGGACCAACCCTGCCCCTTCACAACTGCAAGCATTGTCCGTGAAATCTCTCCTGAGGGGAAGAAGGTCCCATTTTGACTCTTTTGCCTACAAGGAGGCTCTTGCACAAATGTGCCCACATCGTCCTAGACTCTCTGCAAACCAGTATGGAAATGGAAGGGTGACCTTTGAAATGTCTCCCCCCCCCCCCCCAGGGCAGAGGGGACCTGGCTAACACACTTGGATAACTCAGAAAGACAGCGAGAGCGGCCGGTGAAGACAAAGAACACCTGCTCCAAGGTGACCTTCCATATGAAAGCACGTAGAAGTGGCGGGTGGTTTTCCTCCGTGAGCAATCCTAGCCTCTGCCTGGTGGCCCCGGCCCTGCCGGGAGATGTGCACTGTGCCCGGGCTGCCTATTCCCAGCTCATGCCGCCCTCCCGCTGGGTAAACAGAGGCATCAGGAGTGGAAGAGCCGTAGCACCTAGTACGCGGGGAGGGGAGACTAAACAGGTCCACACCCACCTGAAATTCCTTCCCGTTGACCTTTGCAGAAAAGAATGACAAGACCCGGCACAGAGGAAGCAGCTTGCAAAGGTCTGGTAGAAGGGGCGAGGGAGTGGGGGAGCTGCTCATCAACACTCCCGCCTCCCTGGTAAATCCCCATCAAGCTTTCCAGGTGCCATTACTCTGAGCAACAAAGGAGCATGGATTATCGGGGCGGGTCGGCCTCCCCCCAGGGTGCAAAGTGGATGAATTGAGACGACTGGATACATCTGTCCAAGGAACGCCTCCTAATTAAGATTCCCAGGATAGAGGAAACGCCAGGTGCTTCCAAGCCTGGATCTGTCTTCAGATGGTTCCAGGTCAACGGTAGTCACGGGCGCCCTCCTTAATGAACGGGGCCTGGGAAGAAAAGAGGTAATTGGCCCACACAAAGCGCATCCTGTGCGATTACAGGCACCCGCACAGATGGGCTGACCTGTGACCCATAAAACAAAATGAAGGTTTTTCTGAGATCGACAGGAGGTCGGGAGAGCTGGGGCCGCTCAGCTGCTCTAGCTCCCGGCGGGAAACAAACAGGACCGAGCCTCGACAGAAACATGGCTGGCTCTGAAAAGCCGTTGTGTAACATGTTGGTTGTTGGGTTACTTTGGGGTTTTTTTGTTTTTTTTTGAAAGGGGTAGCTAATGGTCATTTTTTATTTTTTTCATACAGAGATCCATCCAGATGCCTATCACAAAATAGCATTTCTTTGCTGTTGGACAATAGAGTGTCAAGAAGTTATACTCTTTCTAAATCAACCAGCGTTTCCAACAGCCATCGGGATGTGACCGACGCTTGGCCAGAAGAGTAAGGAGGGTGTATTTGGGGTGAGGGGATCAGAGAGGCACTGATGCCTTGGTGGGTAGCACTCGTGACGGGGCCCGGACTAAGCATGGGGCGCCTGTCCCGGTTCTGGGGTGGGGATGTTGCTGAGGACAACGCAAGACTGTTCATCTCCATTCGTCCATCCCCAGGCTTGGGGAGCTGTGTCTCATCTCTCGGGGACCCTGCTGGACACATCATGCCTCAGCTTAGTCAACTCTCAGGGACCCCTAATGGCAGGGATGATGGGGGGACCGGGTTCCCCAGGAATAGTCTGCAGGGATCGCCTTTGCCTTCAGGCCTCAGAGGGGGCCCAGGACCTCACCGCCCGCCACCCGAGTGTGAGCCCATGCTTGCTTCCTTCCTGCCTTCCCTTTTAAAATCAACAGCCGTCCCCAGATTTGCTCTTGGCAAACATTGCTTAACTACCGCTGTTTTCCCTGAAGTCACTGAAGAGCGAGTTGGATAATGAGCTGGCATGCTCTTTTGAAATGTTTACTGTGTTCCTTAAAGCAAGGGACATGCTGGTTCCTAAACTAATTTGGGGTTGCTAGATCTTTTCTGCTTTCTCTGGAGCTCTCTGAAGTAGAAACACACGGACTTAAGTACAATTCGGCCGTTTTGGGGAGTCGTATCAACAGTCGCGGGGGCTTCTCCCGAGAGGAGGGACCACGGCAGACCCGCTGGTGGGAATTTCTTCTCGACTCTCCCGACAGAAAGGAGAGGGGCACGCGTGAGCACGGAGCTAGTACGTCACTGCAGCTCCAAAGAGCTGGGAATAAAGACTGGGTGGTCTTGACTTCAGTTCAAGGGAAACGAAAACATATACGTAGCAGGAGCCCAGGCAGTCCAGCAGGAAGCTCGGAACCACCGGTCTTTATAAGGGGCTCACTGGTACTTGAAAAATGTCTGAGCCTCAACCTGGAATGTTTCACGGTCTCTCTCTCTCTTTTTTTTTTTTTTTTTTTAAATTAAAAGTCAGGGAACCCAGTCGTTTATAATTTCTTGTGAGAACTATAATAAGTGCGTCCACAGGAGCCCTAAATTCCCACTTTTGAAATAAAGACTCGGAGGGTTAGAATGACATTTATATACCTTTCACGCAGCATTTTGGTCGCATGTTTTTCCCAAGGAGTTCAAAGGCATTTATAGACGTTCTGATTAGTGCGTGTGATATCCTGGTGGGGCAGCAAATTCTATTAGCTCAGTTTTACAAGAGGGAATAGAAAAATCTCACAGCAGCCAAGTGGTTTGGCAAAAAAACCCATATGGCATATCACTGATAGCACTTTGAGAAGAAAACAGGTTTTTTCAGCATCTCTCCCCGCATTATTCCTCTGTCCAATGTGCGTGTGCAGGATGCGTTTCTTAGGGAGGACTTTAGCTTATGTAAGGTGCTTCTGAGGGTCTGTCTGTGAAACCTCACCAGCAGCTTGCAGCCGGTGGGCGGGCGGGGTCCACCTGAGCCCCACCCCTCCGCCCACCCCTCCGCCCGCCTATGCCAATCGTCGGGAAGCAGGGAGGGGCATCCTGGCAAAAATGCTGGGAGAGACCCCAGCCCGCAGAGAGTTCCCCAAACCCCCTTTGCTCCACGCAGCTCACTGAGTGTCAGCTGCAGTGACTACCTCCGTCCCCTCGTCCACACAAGACGCAGGGAAGGAGGAACAGGAAGAGAGGCGTGGGCCGCCGTCTAGGGCAGATGGTGTATCGGGAACAGATGCCAGGGGCGCAGCGGCTGCCGTTGTCTCTTCCGGAAGCAGGACCCCCAGGGTGCAGAGAACAGAGTGAGCAGGGGCCGAGGGAGCTGCCCCAGTGGGCAGCCAGAGGAGGGTCCGCGCTTAGTTCCAAGGCGTTTAGAGACCCTGCGAACAAAACTGCCCAAGGGGCTGCGAAATGACATTTGCCGAGTGGCGGCGACCCAACGGTCAGAAGAAGGTGTGCGGTTTCCTTGACGGGAGCCAACGTCCATGGTGGGACCAGGGATGACCACCGCTGTGGGCTGGCTCCGTGCACCGCCCTCCTTCCCTGGGTCACACCTTCCACGGCAACCTGCTTCCTCCTGCGCTGGGGTCCCCCACAGGCCAGCCATCTGTCAGGGACCCCACCCCACCTCCCACCCCACCTGGGACGTGGTACCCATCTGTTCACACACAGATTCCTCTGGGAAGGCTTCCTTCCCCGACCCTCAGTCTGGGGTCTCATCCCTTCCCTGCCCTCTCCTGTCCGTGAAGGACGAGAATTGAAATGAAATCCGTAACTGTTGCTTTAGTTGTGCGCTGGGCGTTTCCACGCGGGGAGGCTGTCTCCCGTCCACCCCCGCCTGCCCGGTGCTGACGCTGCACCCACCAATAAGAAGCCACTAAAATCAACAGTGCATCGGTCTGGTCCAAACACACAATGATACAAGTAAGGGAGGGGGCAGGGGGCCTTCGGGGTTTGACAGCGCGGAAGGTGAACATGCTTAATATGGAGCCATGAAATTCTGCTTCCTTCTTTCCGTGGCCTGGCTTTCTTTCTCTAGGAGCCTCGCTGTCCAACTCCCAGGTGACACCTGCTGTAAGAGAAGAGAAGGAGGGGGGTGTCTGGGACCCCGGCTGCATTTTCTGCGTGGGAATGACACCTTCCCTCTTAACGACATCCTTGGAGACCCAGTGAGGTCTCTTCCCTAAAAGGGGCCCTTGCGCTGGAGAACGGCGAATTGACTTGTATTATTTCCTGACATCCACACTTGACACGGTAAATCTTCTCCATGAAATTTCACACTCCACACTTGCTCGGGAGGAATCAATTAAGGATTTATATGTTAACCCGACTTCGAAATACACAGGGGAATCTCAGATCCGAGCTCCTAATGGCTGAGTTTTATAAAATTAGGACCGCTCTCGTTCAATTATGAATAAATGCTCCATCAACATTATTAGCCTTGTTTTAAGCCCTTTTATCTGACGGAATTCCACGTTTCCCAATGGGAACCTTATAAAAATATCATTAGAAACAAAGGTAATAGCCTTTCTTTGCAGCTCCCCCAGCGGCATTTTTTTTTTTTTTTTTAATATCCAGGGACGTTTTTCAAAAAGCAGGGAAATTCTACAAGGAAGAAATTGCTCAGAGGTCTGTCATTGCTCCTGGAAGACAAAGACCAATTTTCATAAGTGGTATAGTAATTTCAGAAGCACAGCAATAGGTAAGTGGGGTGGGGAGAGGGGACGAGAGAGTGGGGACAGGACACGTGAACCCTGAGGGGCTGCTTCAGGTCTTCAGGCAGGAAAGCCAACCCAGGCAGAGTTTTGTTTTATTGTTTTTTGTTTTTTTAAATCATGCGTGTATTGGTTATGCAGTTTGTCACAGAGTTCCTTCCTTCCTTTTTTGAGAGACGTAGGGAGAGAGAGAGAGAGAGAGAGAGAGAGAGAGAGAGACAGGAACGTTGAATTGCTCCTGCATGTGCCTGACCGGGGAATCGAACTTGCGACCTCTCTGCTCCAGGACAACGCTCCAACCAACAAAGCCATCCAGCCAGCGCTTAATTCTTACTAATTTTTAGAAACAGAAAGGAAGGGAGAGAGGGGGATGAGGAAGGGAAGCATTTGTTGTTCCAATCAGTAGTACATTTTTTTTTTGGGGGGGGGGTTGCTTCCCATGTGTGCCCTGACCAGGGATCGAACCCATCCACAACCTTGTTGTTTCAGGACAACACTCTTAACTGACTGAGCTCATCAGCCAGGGCCAAGTTCCTTTTTAATGATATAAAATGTCCTGAAACTTTGAAACCACGGGGGTGGGGGCAGCACATTTTTCTACCAGTGTAGTCACCCCCCACCATCCCTTTCTTGAACCTCATTGTCCTTTGAGAATGTCCACAAACCTAAAACTCTACGTGGCCTGCATTGCCGGTGGATCCAAAAATAATCAGTTCCTGAAATCTGAAGGTTGATTTCATTTAGATAAGAATGTGTTGAATCTTTTATGGCAAGCGGCACGTGTCTGTTTGCCAGTCACCCAGAGGCGGGCCGCCCCTGAGAACAGAAGTAGCCGTCAGCGCATGGTGAGAAACAAACAGAAGTCTTCTGCTTTCTGGACTGAGCGGCCTCCACGGTGCCAGACTGCCTTCCAGCCAGGTGGGCGAGGGGAGGGGCCGAGGAGAGCCTGAAGCCCAGTGAGCACGCTCCCTGCCAGCCGGGAACTCCGTCCCATCCTTGGCATGGGCTGAGCTAGCGAGGTTCTTCAGAAATTTGTTTTCTCACCTTCCCAGATTCTAGAAACCAAACAGAACTGGCCATATTGAGACAAGCGGCTCTCCCCTTTCACATGGTAGTCTATTTTTGTATAATCTGTGCATTTTGAAACACGCAGCGAATCCCCCGCACCTGTTGTGCCGAGGCCCCCTGGGTACGGTCGGCGCCATTTGTCACCATCACAAGAAGAAGGAAGCAGCTAACAGACTCCTATCCTCCAGCTCATGGCCAGGGAGCCGGCCTGGTTCTCCTCTCCTTGTGTCCTCACTGGTCACCAGTCTCTTCTTTTCAAAGGAGCTCCAAGCTTCTATGGTTGGTGGGATTTTGAACCACACTGTCTAGCCAGATTGGACCCCTACTTGAAATCTCCCCTTAGCTTCTGGAAGAAAAGCTCAAATCCCTGAGTTTCATGCTGAAGGCACCGGGAAGTGTGACCCTGAGGAAACGGTCCAGCCTCAGCTGACGTCCTTTCCACACCCACGTCCTCTGATGCAGCCACCCACAGAATCACACGGTTCCCCAAGCTGCCTGCGGTTTCCACCACCATGCCTCCCCCAAGCAACCCTTAGGGACTTCTGAGGGCTTGTCAGGCACTATTACAGGGCCACATACAGAGTAAAAATCAAAAGTAACATTGCTGGGAAGTGGACTCGGCTCCTATTGCCCTGACCCTGGAAAAGCACCCAACCACCCTCCCCTGTCCTGCTGGACGAGAAGTCATTCTTCCAGGGTGCAGAGGAAGTTAAAGACTGCCCGTGTGTGACCTGGCTGGTTAGCGCCAGTTGGTTAGGGCAGTGGTCCCCAACCTTTTTTGGGCCACGGACCAGTTTAATGTCAGAAAATATTTTCACGGACGGGCCTTTAGGGTGGGACGGATAAATGTATCACATGACTGAGACAAGTGTCAAGAGTGAGTCTTAGACGGATATAACAGAGGGAATCTGGTCATTTTTAAAAAATAAAACATCGTTCAGACTTAAATATAAATAAAACGGAAATAATGTAAGTTATTTATTCTTTCTCTGTGGACCGGTACCAAATGGCCCATGGACCGGTACCGGTCCGCGGCCCGGGGGTTGGGGACCACTAGGTTAGGGCGCTGTCCTGATACGCCAAGGTTGCAGGTGTGATCCCCAGTCAGGGCACTCAAAGCATCAATCCGTGAATGACATGTACATAAGTGGAACAACCAATCAATGTTTCTGTCTCTCTTCCTCTCCCTTCCTCTCTCTCTAAAATCAAAGTAAACAAAAATTAAAAAAACAGTCCAATTTTTAAAAATCATCTTTCCTTGCTGATGCCACCTGGGTGAACAAACAAGTCATATATTCTATTAACACAAAACATCTGCCTGACCTGTGGTGGCGCAGTGGATAAAGCGTCGACCTGGAAATGCTGAGGTCGCCAGTTCGAAACCCTGGGCTTGCCTGGTCAAGGCACATATGGGAGTTGATGCTTCCAGCTCCTCCCTCTCCCCCCCTTCTCTCTCTCTGTCTCTCTCCTCTCTAAAATGAATAAACTCAAAAAAAAAAACAAAAAAACACAAAACAATCAATATGGTCAGCGATAGAAACTTTACCCAAAACTTGATTTCAATGAGAAAGCAATAGATTTAATGTTAAATTTGGACTAATTACTAAATTAGCAATTTTAAGAAAAAAACACATAGTAATATGCAAGTAATATGCATGTATTTAAGTGATAGCTCAAAATTTTTATCAATATTTGAATGTCAGGTCATTTTCAAAGTTGAATGCTTTAGGAACCTCTGCCCCCCCAATCATCCTTTTTATGAAATGAAGAACTTTGACTTTAAAATATATATATCGATTGATTTTAGTAAGAGAGGAAGGGAAAGGGAAAGAGGCAGAGAGACCGGAACATGGATCTGCTCCTGTGGTGCCACGCAGGGAATGGAACTGGCAACCTCTGTGCTTCAGGACGACGCTCCGACCAACCAAGCTATTCAGCCAGGGTGAAGAACTTTGCCTTTTATTTTTGTAAAGTGTTTATATTTTTATTTATCTAAATCTTGTATATAAAAATATTTTCCAAAAAAAACCCCCACAAAAAACAATATAGACTGTCTACGTGTGACGCACCTCATTTCCATTATGAGCTTACTATCAAATAACATACCTGACCAGCGCTGGCGAGGGTGAGGTGGAGCTGGGAGGTTTGCGTGTTGCTGGCGGGAAGGTAAATGCAGCAGGTGCTCGGGAGGGGAGCCCAAGGGTTCGTCAGAAGTTAAACACAGACTTACCCAGTGGTGGCACTGTCGGGGACCGATGACTAATTATTTTGTTGAGTGCGGCGAACCAGCTGTTAAAATGACACTTGTCATTAGAGTTCTCTCTAAGGTGGGCACCTGGGCAGCCGCCCAATGTGGATATCACAAATTGACATTCCTACTCTTTTCCAACATTCAGCTGCGCAACAGTGTATTCTAAGCGCCCGTAGTCATGTTCATTCCCTCCAGAGGTGGAAAACATGGCAAGTGAGGACGCCAATCAGGAAGCAGTATGGAAATCTCTTCAATAACAGTTGTACTGTATTGTTTTTCTGTCGGGTATTATTTAATATTTTCTCAGGAATATTTTAAAACTTTCTTATAACAGAATCTAGTTTGAGGTACCTCTTTTATTACTCTTATTTAAGTATTCAATGCATGAAATAATTAACTACCTTTTGGAATATCATTCTTTTTTTATATACTTAAAATGGTCATTAAGGCAGAGAACGGGTTGTGAAATGATCTGAATCCCACCACTGGACTTACACACAGTCCCGCAATCCCATTTCCAGGTGTGTACGCCCAGACGAGCCAAGCCGGACGGAAGAGAGATAGATGTGCACACCATACCCATAGCAGGACTATTGATTCGCAGGAGCCAAGAGCTGTAAACAACTCAAAGGTCCATCAACAAAAGAATAGATAAACAGCCTGGGGCACAGTCATAGAACTGGACTCTTTATTCAGCTTGAACTGGAAAAGGGAGGAATTGTTGACAGTGCTACAATGCGCATAACCCTTGAAGACATTAAGCTAGTGAAATAAGCCAGACACAAAAGGAAAAAAACATTTCACAATTCCACTTATCTGAGGTACTTAAAGAGTTGTCAGATTTCACAGACACAGGAAACAGGAAGGTGGGTGGCCCGGGCTGGGGGAGGGGGTGGGGAGGCGGTGTTTAATGGGGTACAGTCACAGTCTGGGAAGATGGAAATGTTCTGGAGGTGGACGGTGGTGATGGCTGCAGAACAATGCAAACGTACTTACTGTCGCTGAATTGTACACTTAGAGCAGCTGAAAAGGTAAATTTTACATGTATTTCCACCACAATAAAAAAGAAAAAGAAACTGCATGGTAGGATTGCTGCTTTCTGCCACAATGTGGTCACGGGGACTAGCTTTGCCCTTCCACACTGAACAACAGCCAAATGAAACAACTGAAAAAGAAAAGATGAAATAGTTTTCAGGTATAAGACAGCAGGCGGCATGGGACAGACAGAGGCCCTTGAGGGCAGGGGAACAAACCAGGTGAGCCCGCTGGCCGCCTTAGCTTGCTTACCACCTCGAAAACGTTGTCAGGTCACACTGCTGGAGGGGCAACCAGACAGAACTCGGGGTCCTCCTTAAAGGACGGAGGGGAGCTGAGAATCCAGCAAGCCCAAGGAGGCTAAATCTGCAGCGCAGCGTCCCGGAGAGGAGCAGGCAGCAGGGAGAGGGAGCTTGGGCGGCGTCCTGCAGAGGGCGCCCCGGGAGACGGCGGCGGGGACCCATCCGCAGGGGCAGGGGAGGCCGAGCGAGACCCACCGGGAAGGAACAGGCAGAGCCGTCTCTGAAGCTCGCGGAGGAGTGGGAGTCGTTGGCGTTCCCCCTAAAGCGGAGGAACCTTGTTCTGCAGAGAGCGTCGGGAAGATGACTCGGAAGGATGCGGCCTCCGAGTGGGGCGAACTGGGTCCTCCGCAAGCGGCCAATTGGGTCTTGCAGAACCAAAGCTGAAAGGTCCGCCTCGGGCGGATCTAGCTATCTCTGAGTACCACGTCGGTTCCCAAGAACAAACCTCAGGGACAGGTCAAGAAATAGAAACATATCCAGCCACCCAACAAAAGAACATGTATAACGCTGGCATCCAATAATATATATATAAATTATATATATATATATATTACTAAGACTACAATGTAACAGAAAAATATGACCCATAATAGGGGGGGATATCAATAGAAACAGACCCAGAAATAACAGATAATAGAATTAGTAGGAAAGGTGTAAACAGTTATTCAAACTAGATTTTGGTACGTTAGGAGGGTAGAAGAGAATATAGAACGCTGACAAGAAATGTGAAAACGATACCGGAAAAGAAAAAAAAAGACAGATGGGTGAACATAAAAAAGGAAGTCTGGGATGAACACCAGGTTACACACTGCAGAAAAACGCGGTGCATTTGAGGACTAAGTAGCAACAGAAACCATCTAAAATCAAACGGGCGAGGAGGACCCAGAACAGGGCATTAGCGAGCAGCGGGGCAAATCCAAACAGCCCGATGATACACATGTAATTGGAGTCCCCAAAGGAGAGGCGAGCGGGGAGAAAAACATTTGAAAAAAGGAACGGTTGGAATTTTTTCAAACTTGGAGAAAACAATAAACCCCACAAACACAAGAAGCTAAAATGGACCCCAAATACCAGAAGTCTGCATACAATGACGGCAAGGTGCCATCATGATAAAAACGGCCCCAAACCAGCGATACAGAGACAACTTTGAAAGCAGCAGGAGCGAGGCAGGGAGGGACACACACGTGTGCAGAGAAGCAAGTGCAGCAGCGACGGCCAACTTCTCGTCAGAGACAATCAGTGCGCGCAGACAGCACAGCGACATCTGAAAAGTTTAAAAGCTGCCAATCTGGAATGAGTTACCCAGCCAAAAGAAAGAAAGAAAGAGAAAACATACCTTTCAAAAATAAATGTGAAGAAAAGACCTTTTCAGAGAGATAAAAGCTGAAGAGATTCAGCAGAAGCAGACCCTCATGGAAAAGACCCGATAAAATAAGTCCTTTTGAGCAGAAAGCAAATAACAAAAATAGGGCTGCTGCATACAAAGGAATGGTGAACACTGGCAATGGTAAATATTTGATAAATGTAAAATTAATTTTCTCTTATTAAAAAAAAAAACCTCTTTAAAAGATAACTGGCTGTTTCAAGTAGACATAATAACAAAACACTGTGGGCTCTTAAATACAAGTAGAAATAAAAGGCAGGACAACAGTACCAGAAAGATTGGCCAGGGAGAAACGGAAGCACAGCCTGTGAGATTGCTGTACTGCACGTGAAGCAGTCCGAGGTTACCTAACGGTAGACTTTGATAAGCTTAAGGTTGTAAGTGTGATACTATAAACCCTAAAGTAATCTCTCTCTCTCTCTCTCTCTATATATATATATATATATATTTTTTTTTTTTTAAAAAAGACATGTAGTAAAGAAGCCAACAGAGAACATAAAGTGGAAAAAAATGCAAATTACTCAATTTATTCAAAGGAAGCCAGGAAAGAGGAAACAACCTTTGGGACAAATAGAGACCATAGAGCAATAGCGCAGACTTAAATTCAATCATCTCATTAAACATAAATGCTCTAAACAGCTCAGATGAACAGCAGAGATAGTCAGATTAAATAAAAGAGCAAATTCAAATGACAGACTGCCTAAAATAAACCCATTTTATTAAAAAGAAATAGACAAATTAAGAGTAAAAGGATAAAAGCAGTCACATGCTGGGAATAACCAGGAAAAAAAAAAAAAAGCTGGAGAGGCTACATTAATATCAGACAAAGTAGATTTCAGAACAAAGAGCACCAGCAAGGATTAAGAAAATCATTTAAAATGCTGAGGTCGCCGGTTCGAAATCCTGGGCTTGCCTGGTCAAGGCACATATAGGAGTTGATGCTTCCAGCTCCTCCCCCCTTCTCTCTCTGTGTCTCTCCTCTCTCTGTCTCTCCCTCTCCTCTCTAAAATGAATAAATTAAAAAAAAAAAGAAAATCATTTAATAATGACACAGGAGTCAACTCATCCAGAAGACATGCAATGCTAAATATTTGAGAAAAAAGCCTCAAAATATGTGGAACAAAAACTGAAAGGACTAAAAAAGAAATAAGTAAATCCACACATATTGTTGGCTACTTTAGAAACCTCTCTTAATAACTTATAAAATAAATACACAGAAAATCAGCAGGGATATAGAAGTGTCGAACAATATACTATAAGGCAATTTGACCTTTATGAGATGATTATATATGCTGCCTAACTACAGAAGAAATCACATTTGTTTTAAATGTACACAAATATTTCCCAAAATAGATCTTATTCTGGGACCAAAATAATAATAATAATAATAGACTTACAAGAAATGTTCAGCCATTCAAGGTGTGTTCTCCGGCCACAATGAAATTAAATAAAAAATCAGTACCTGAAGGATATCTGGGAAATTCCCCAAATACTTAGAAACTAAATACTATACTTCTAAATAACTCGTGGATCAATGAAGAAACCACAAGGAACACCAGAATGTATTCTTAAATGAACGAAACTAAAAACATGGCACATCAAATTGTATAAGAGATACCTAAATCAGCGCTTAAAACAAAATTATAGCCCTGGAACTCTAATTAGAAAATCGGTCTTTTGAAACAATAATCTTACCTTCTACTTTAAGAAATAAGAAAAAAAAAAAGAGATAATTAATTCCAAGTCCAGCAAAAGACAATAAATAATAAAGACAATAAATTAATGAAATAGGAAAAGGAAAGTAATAGAGAAAATCAATGACACCAAACTCTAAGTATTTGGAAAGATGGACCAAATTGATAAACCTCTGATCAAACAGATCTGGAAAAAGAACAAGAGGAAACAAATGACCAATATCAGAAATAAGAGGACAGACATCCCTATGAATCTTACAGGCAAAAAATAATAATGAGAAAAATTATAAACAACTTTAGATAAATAAGTTCAATTACTTAATGAAATTGGGAAATTAATTGGAAGACACAAATGCTCAGAGTTCACTCAAGAAGAAATAGATCATCTAAATAGTTCAGCTTTGTATCTATTTAAGAAATTGAATTTGTAGTTAAAAACCTTCTTACAGAGAAAAATCCAGGGTGCATAAGGCTTAACTAGAAAGTTCCACCAGGCATTTAAGTAAAAGGCAAAGTCAAGTCTACACAAATTCTTTCAAAAAACTGAAAAGGGAACGTTTTCTAACTGATTCTATGTGACCAGCATTATCCTGACACCCAAACTAGAAAATGATATTTCAAGAAGACTACAGAGTAATATCCCTAATGAAAATAGATGGAAATGTTATTAATAATATTGAACACATTTAGTCCAACAATATACAAAAAGGAGCATACCTTATGGCCAAACAGGAATTATAAAGGAATACAAGACTGATTGAACATTTGAAAAATCAAATAATATAATTCACCAGAATAAAGGAGGAAAACTATATGATCTTTTCAATAAATGCAGGAGACTCATTTAACAAAATCTAACATCTTATTCCTTTATAAATAGTCTCAGCAAATTAAAATGAAAGGAAATTTCTCGAACTGATAAAGGGAAGCTATTAAAAAAGATACTACTTATCTCACGAATAGTAGAACGTTATCTGCTTTTCCAAGTTCAAGAACAAGGCAAGGATTTCTGTTCTCACCATTTGTGTTCACTGTTGTGCTGGAGGCTCTGGCTAATGCAAGAAGGCAGAGAGGAAAGCAAATAAAAGACATACATATTTGAAAAGTAGGAGTAAAACTGTCATACTTGCTCATGACATGGCCACCTGCATAGAAAACCTTAAGGCATCTATAAAACCCCCCACTAGAACTAATAAGTGAGTTTGCCAAGTTTGCACAATGCAGGTCAATAAAAAACTATTGTTCTTTCTAGATATTAGCAAGTGAACATAAAGAAATGAAAAATAAAGTTATTTAAAATAGTATCAAACAGATAAAATATCCGGGGCTAAATTTGACAAAAGATGTGGAAACAACAGCAAAAAACAGAACAGCCTCGAGAGAAGAGTTACTACTAAATGGAGAAGCCCTTCAGGCAGGCATCCATAAACTACGGGCCCATGGACCGCATGTGGCCCTCTGAGGCCATTTATCCAGCCCCTCCCCCCGCACTTACAGAAGGGGCACCTCTTTCATTGGTGGTCAGTGAGAGGAGCACTGTATGTGGCGGCCCTCCAACCATCTGAGGGACAGTGAACTGGCCCCTTGTATAAAAAGTTTGGGGACCCCTGCGGCTTCAGGGATGAGAAGACGCAGTGTTGCTAAGACATTCGCTCTCCCCAGATTAACGTACAGATTCAATAGTATCCTAATCAAAATCTGAGCAGGTTTACTTTAGAAATTGATTAGCTAATTAAAAAAAATTTATATAAAAACACAAGGCACCTAGAATAGCCCCCAAACACACACACACTTTGAGGAAAAATGTTAAAAGACAAAGCAAATTAATAAGTTTCATGATTTCTTCAAAAACCCCAGTATTATATTCATGTATAGCAGGACATACAGGTCAGTGCAGCAGAATGAAGCGGTCAGAAATGGACCTGGGCATACATGGCCAATGGATTTGCAACAAGAGTTCCGAAGTAAGCCACTAACGAAATGACTTTCTTTTCTTTTCTTTCCTTTCTTCCTTTTCTTTCTTTCTTTCTTTTTTTTTTTTTTTGATAAGTGATACTGAAATATTAGGTAATGATACACAAAGTAAAAAAAAAAAAGAACTTTGACAGTTCCTACCATATGAAAAATTACTCAAAATAAATCATAGCTCTAACTATAAGAGCTAAAACTACTTATAAGAAAATACAAGAGGAAGTCCTAGTGATCTTGCATTTGGCAAGGATTTTTTAAATACTATACAAAGCACGAAATGTAAAGAAAAAAAATAATTTGGACTATATACAAATAAAAATCTTTGCTCTTTGATAGAACGTGTTATGAAAATGAAAAGCTATACCACAGACTAGGAGAACCTATAATGTAGAAAGAAGTCTTGAGTTCCATAATAAGTAAGCTACTGCAACGCAATCATAGACAAGCGTGCAGTGGTTACTGTGGGAGGGGACGGGGGACAAGGAGGGGGTGGGCAGAGAGGCTTAAAGAGAGACAAATATAAGGTGACGGAGGATGATTTGACTTCGGGTGATGGGTATACAACATAATCGACTGCGCAAATAATGTGGAGATGTTTACCTGAAATCTATGTACTCTAGTTGACCAATGTCACCCTGTTAAATTTAATTGTCTAAATACAAAAAAAAAAAAAAAAAAAAAAAAAAATACAGGTTAACAAACAAACAAAAAAGATAAGCTACCCAATAAAAATGAGCCAATGAGTTGATTACACACTTTATCAAAGAAGATACACAGATGGTGAATAAGCACAAGAAAAGAGGTTCCATATTATTGGTTATTACAGCAATGAAAACCACCCCCAACCTGAGGTCCCGCTCCACACCCCCTGGAACGGCTAAATTAAGCGGACTGACTGTACCAAGTGTGGGGAAGGATGTGGAGGTGCTGAAACTCACACTGCTGGTGGGCTCCTGTGAGTAACCACCTTGGGAAGCAGTTTCCCTGTTTCTTTTAAAAAGTTAAACACACACCTACGATAAGATACAGCCATCCCACGCCTTGGTATCTACCCAACGGAAATAAAAGCAGATGCCCGTTTAAACACTTGTACAACAAATGTCCGTTGCATCTTTATTTTTAACATTAAAAATCTGAAAACAACCCAAATATCCAACAGGTGACCGGATAAACAAGTGGCAGTATATCCATACAATGAAATACTACTCAGCCGTGAAAAGGTATGAACTGTCGCTACACACAGTGATGTGGGTAAAACTCTAATTAAACCGTGTGAAAGGAGCCAGATGAAAAATACATTCTGTATGATTTCATTTACATAAAGAGCTGAAAAACGCAAACTAAGTCATCCTGACAAGGAGTAGTCCAGTGGTTATCTGAGAGCGGGAAGGGTGGAGGGGTGGATCACAAAGGGACTCGAGGAAGGTTTAGGAGGTGGTGGTTATATGTCCATCAGTTGACCGTGGTGAAAGTTTCATGGACATAGGTTAAAGCTCACCTAAATATGTGCAGTTAATTGTACCTCAATTATTTTTCAATAAAACTGCAAAACACAACTAAAAAATTACATCTACATCTCTGTTAACTAGGTGATGCTGTACCCATTTTCAAGATTAAGAAATCATCTCTGAGCAGGAGACCAGGGCTGCAGAGGGTGTTACTGGGGATGGCGGGACACATTTGTGGGTCTTCCAAGACCCAGCCTTGCCCACTCTCCAGGACTCAGGTGGGTACGCAATTTCTTCTCACCCGACCCCAACCACCCACGTTTGCCTGGCTGACTGCGACTGGTTTGCGGAAACTCGGCTGCAAAGCTAGCTCCTCCTGGACATCTTCCCTGGACTCCAGGCAGGGTCTGGGGCACCGCCTGTGCTCTGATAGGCACTCGTGGTCAGCCTGGTCTCAGCATCACCCCCTGTGGGTCCCTCCAGGGACACTGAGGGCACCTCGGTCCGACAGCCTCAGTTCAGAGCACAGCGCCTAAGCCGGGACCTGTGTCTGGTGAGTAAGCGACATGCAGAGCAATAGAAACAGGTCTCAGAGAAGAGAAGGAAGAGGCTGCCTTGTGAAGATGCAGAAACAGCTGAAGTGAAAGGTCCGGAAGCCAGGAAATATATGACCTGGGTCTACTTCCAGATGCCACCCCTCCTGCTTCCCAGAAATGGGGACAGAGAAGTGACCCGCTGGTGTCTCCACAGTGAGCCCTGATGCATCTCCCTCCTTCTAGCTCAGACATGCACTTGGCTCCCAGGAAGGGCCTCCTCGGGGGGGCCCTGGTCATCTGCCCTCCTAGGACCCACGAGGAGAGGCTGCAGAAAAGGTTGGGTCCAGGTCATCCTTCCTAATTAGAAAGACCCCCAGGAAAGGCAGACGCAACTGTAACAATCCCTTGTTTATCCTCTCGGATGCCAAAAAGGAGATGAAAGTTCACGTCAGTGGCCTCCAGCCTCTGACCAGAACTCAGCTGACTCATGCGGCGTCTACCCTGTTGGACGGCACCCCTCCGTGGGTTCCAGAAAGGGCAAGTGCGGCTCTGTCTGGCCCCGCCCCCAACAACCGCAATCCCTTCCTGAACGCGCATTCCTTTCTCCCCACCCCCCACATTCCCATCAGCCCCCGACCGGCACGGCCAGAGGAACCCCCGTGGGAATCTGGCTTACTCCACCTGCCAACGCCCTTCCCTGTGCCAGGAACTCGGGCTTCCTGGGCCAGGCAAGTGCCAGAACCCACACCTCTCCGGATCCAGTGCTTTGCCTTTTGGTAGGCAGTTGTCTCTCAAATGCCAAAAGCATCTGAGGTGGGCAAAACCCAGAGCAGCCGGAGGCCCTCGGGCTACCCCCTATTCACTCACCCGGGCAGGGAGACGCCCTGTGCTGGGTCCTGCACTCTGCTCCAGGCCTCGAGGAGAAAACAGAGGAGAGGAAGCCCCACCCAGCCCCCAGGAGCGCACGGGTGCTGGAGAAGACAGAGGGTCACAGTCACGGGGCAGGGAGGGCACAGACGGAGGGGCTCAGGAAAAGCTCCCCCCCCCCCCAGAAGTGGGCTAAGCCCAGGCTTTCAGAAGTGGGCGAGGTCCTCAGGGCCGAAGCAGGTGAAGTCATCCTAGGAGAAGGCATTGGCTGGTGTGAGGGAGGGCACAGACACAGGGGCCAGGCCCACGTGTGAGCAGTGCAGTTGGCCAGTGGGCGCTCGGACAGGGGAGGGGGGCCCAAAGAGTAGGGCCCAGTGCCCCGTCCACTGAGGAAAGGGCACAATGGCCATAACTCGCCTTTTCGAATAGCTTGTTCTATTTATCTGGGTAGCTACAGGTTTCAAAGGCTGTCAAATAGGAACGAGGTTTCTCCTCGATTCCGCCATCCGCCAGACTGTGGAACAACCATACCTGATCTACAAAAAGGAAACAGAAGGAAAAACACTTTTGGAGGCACTGCTGGCCCCACAGGAAGTGAGCGAAATCTTTCAAGACCAACACGTACGCGCGCACACACACACGCGCGCGCGCACACACACACACCCCGCTGCACGTACACAGCATGGACCAGCAAGAGAGGGGACCAGAACGGGCCTGGAGCTCAAGGCAAGAAAGGGCGTGAGGTCCCCATGAAGACAAGTGCCATCGGTCGTCCTGCCTCAGGACACTGAGCCCCACAGTGGGGCGTGGAGCAAGCTGGCCCCCCCCACCCCCCGGCAGAATCCAGCCCCCTCTCCCTGAGGATAGAGACCTTGCTGCTCATAAAGCAGAGATGAGTCCAAGTGGAGGACCACCAGAATGCCCCTGAACCACAAAGAAACAGACAGGGGTTTACAAAGCTCACCCAGCAGAGAGCAGGTGGCCCCACGCGTGGGAAGAAGGACTGAAAGTTAGACCCTGAGGAGCCCAGACACGAGACTTAGCAGAAACAGAACGAGGTCAGAGTGCGGGACGTGCTTAAAGAGAACACGGAGGCACTGCTGACGGTACACAAACAGGGAGGGCCTGGATGAGGGGTGGCCGTGCAGGTCTCTAAATAAACCGAAAGAAATGTCTGGAAAGGAAAGATAAAATTTTGGGTATAATTAACTCAAATGGATGGCCCAAATGATAGATGAGTGGCCATGACCCAGAACGACTATTTCAGGTCATGTTCTTTCTCCTCGAGTCCCCAGACATGTCTCCTGTCATTGCCACTCAGCTGGGACCTCACCGACCACTTACCCATATACCAGCATCTGCGCCCACACGCTCAGCTTCCATTCCTGTTTCTAGAGATGAACTTCTCGTGCCCCACCAAAAGGTCATTCCAACCTTGTTCCGGAACCATCTCTCCACCCACCCCCCCAATGGGCATGGTTCACCTGGTCTCTCCTCTCCCACACTGTTCACTTTCTCTACCGGAATATTTTCATCACCTTCTTGTGATGCCTACCTGAGAGTGAAACGGGCTCAATGCTCAGAGCTGACTCTTGTTAGCGGCCCTGGGTTAGCTAACAGGGCCCCTCCAGGAGCTCCTGCCAGACAGGCTCGGGGGAGCCCTACTTCCCGGGTCCCTGCAGGGTCACCCACGTGTGCTGCCTTCAGACCGACAGTTGTGTTAGGTATAAAATGGCTGGCCAGGTCACAGGCGTTGCCCCTCTGTCCACTGGCTGTGGAGAAGGCTCCAGCCAGACAGAACGTCCCTCCCCTTGCAGGCAACCTGATCGCTTCTCCGTGATTGTGACCTCCGTCGGGAATGCCTTCAGGTCGACCACTGTACGCATTTCCCTCAGGACCCCATGTTCCCTTTCAATCTACTGAGTCAGGTCTTTTCATTTCCAGAAATGCTTCTTAAATTATAACTTTAATATTATTTGTTTACTTACTTATTTAGAAAGTAAATGTTATGGGGTGACGTTGTTGGGTTAGAAGAATCAACATAGTTAAAATGGCCATCTTACCCAAAGCAATATACAAATTTAAGGCAACCCCTATTAAAATACCAATGTCTTTTTTTTTTTTAAAGAAATAGAGCCCCTCCCCCAATCAGATTTGTATGGAACAATAACTTTAATTTTTAATAACTTTTTGTTTTCTTTCAGGATCTTAGTTCTTCTATTCGTAAGACTCATTGATTGAGTGCAAACATCTGGGATCCCTTCTGCCACCTCCCCGGCCTCAAACCCTCGCTGATGTATTGGTTACTCCCCTTTTATTTTGTCCTCTTTCCTCTTGCTCCCGCCCTTCACGTGCCTGGCTGTGTTTTCGGCAGTGGCTGCTCTCTGCTCTTCTCTGCATCCGGTGTGCCCTCTGTGTCCGCCGGCGGCCGTCTTCTCCTCTGCACGCTTCCTGCATTCTGCAAACACGTCTCGCTTCCATCTCTCCCGCCGCGTCCTCCTCCATGCCCGTCTCTGCCTGGAGCTCTTGCTTTATAGAAGCAATCGTTTTGTATTTTCTTCTTTAACTTATGGCAACGTGTCTGTTCATAAATTCTGTCTGCTCCACAGCAACAGTTTTGTGTTTTTTTTTCTACTTAAAAGGAAAAGAGAGATGAAAACGTGCAGGTACATCATCTACGTTCACAGGAACCCGGTGGGTCCACGTTCGACCAGGTCACCAGTGGCTGAGCAGGACCGTGCGCCCTGCTGGGCGGGCGCTCTCTGTCTTCCTCCCCTGCCTCTCCCCACCTGGATCCCGAGGAGCCTCCCTACTGCTTGGAGCTCTGCGAGCGGCTCTGTCTTTGCGGAGAACTCTGGCTATCTCCTGTGGTATGGACCAACGTAGGGACCTCCGCGCCTCGACATCCACACCGCTGCCCTTTAGCTAAGCGGCTGCAGGGATGGCCGATGTCAGTGGGGCTGTGGCCTGGCTGGCCTGCGTACACCCCAGCCTTCCTGGCAATGGCTGAGGAGAGAAACCTGGGTGCCCGGGGAGGAAGAGCAGGGAGAGTGCCTTGAGCACCCCGCGAGTGCGCAGTCTCCTCTCTGCTCTGGGCGCTGAGGACTCAGGGCAGCGCTCTCCTCTGACCCCGGATGACGCCCCCCAGCCTCCGAGCCTCGCTGTCGCTGTTGCTGTCGCTGTCGTTACCCGTTCCTGCTCCTGTGTGTGCACGCGTGACTGACTAAGTCCGTAGCCATCCAAGAGCGGGGCTTGTCAAGAAAGGGCATTTCACGGAAAAGGGGACATCGTTTCAAAACCATTGAAACGAGACTGTGGTGGCAACATGCTGATGTTCGCTGAACAGCAAGCCCAGCTGACGTTGGGGACCAGGAGGAGGACATGATATTTGCACTGCGTTTTGACTTCTCACGAGCGACGGGGACAGATCTGCACGCGGCCTCATGCCCAGGCGAACCGGGCCGTGAGGGGCTCTCGTGGTTCGTCTGAGGAGGACACTGCGAAGAAGCAGAACCAGCACCAGGTCGGAACGCCGGGACAGTGGGTGCAGGGCCAGCCTCTGTGACCTCACAGGAGGGGGGTTCTGACCGCTGAGCCTCATCCACGTCCCCCAGCTGGAAACGCTGTCCTCAGGGAGTGGGGGGAAGGCCTCATGGTGTGTCACCCGTAAAAGCTTCGAGCCACATTCAGCTCCCCTTTCCTCACTCTGAGTCCTGCAGAAGGCGAAGGGCGGCTCCCGCTATTGTCATCTTCCTGTCCCCGACCGGGCCATCGACGTGCCCGCGTCAGCCCTGCAGCCCTTCCCAGGCGGTCTGGGCGCTGCTGGGGCGTTTGGGGTGCGCGGGTGCCCAAGTGGCCTTGTCAGTTTGTTAACATCACTGTCATTTCATCAAGCGATGTCCGCCACAGACCTCCTGGACATCATTCATTCCGTCCCATCACCGTCTTCAGTGACGCCTCGGGAGACGTGTCCCCTGCATTTTCTGTGTGTCGTTGGTTTTCCAACTCCGTTGTCTCCACCTCTTCTTCTCCCAGGCGCTCGCCTTCTCTTTACATTGGGTGTGTCTGAATGGTTCAATGGCGATTATTGCTTTTATAATCGGAAAAAAATAGCAAACGCCTCCAAACGGATAACACAGCCCGCTCCTGTGGGTGCGTCATGGACCACTGGGAGCCCGAGGGAGAGGCACCGGGGCCGTGGGAACCGGGGGAGGTGGGCATCCCGCCACCCAACGTCCTCCGTGACCGGACCCCGCACCCTGGGACGGCCCGTCCGAGAATGAGATGCCCCATTAGAGCAGGGGTCCCCAAACTACGGCCCGCGGGCCACATGCGGCCCCCTGAGGCCATTTATCCGGCCCCCGGGGCACCTCTTTCATTGGTGGTCAGTGAGAGGAGCATAGTTCCCATTGAAATACTGGTCAGTTTGTTGATTTAAATTTACTTGTTCTTTATTTTAAATATTGTATTTGTTCCCGTTTTATTTTTTTACTTTAAAATAAGATATGTGCAGTGTGCATAGGGATTTGTTCATAGTTTTTTTTATAGTCTGGCCCTCCAACGGTCTGAGGGACAGTGAACTGGCCCCCTGTGTAAAAAGTTTGGGGACCCCTGCATTAGAGTCTTCCAGCCGCCTTCCGCCAGCTGTGACTTGGGCCAAACAGTTAACCTCTTTGTTCCTCGGGCCCCTCACCTGTCAAATGCAGAGAAGGACAGCCCCAGGCTCGCCGGGTGGCCGTGAGGGGTAACCGAGGTAAACGCACGGGACGGTTCAGCGCACATCTGTGACTAGACACACAATCTGGGAAGGGGCCGGAGCCGTGCAGCCCGGCCAGGAACCGGGCCCCTTCAGCCACGAAAGGGAACAGAGCGCTGGTTCATGCTGTGGCAGGGGTGACCCTTGAAAACATAGTGTTAGGCCAAAGCAGAGGCGGATTGAGGTCGGTTGAGGCTACGGGCGCAGAAGAAAATATTGGGCCCCTTAAAAAAGAGAGAGACAAGGAAAATAAAAATACACGTTAACCATATTTTTACATCGATAAAAAATATTATGTTCTATTAATGTTAAAATGGCACATAGGAAACCAAACCTGGTGTCCTTAGAAAAAAGTGTCAAGTTGGGGTTTTGCGGGGCCCTTCAGAAGTCGGGGCCCAGGGCGCGCGCCTGGTGCGCCTGCCGTTAAGTCTGCCTCTGGGTAAAAGAAGGCAGTCACAAAGGACCACAGGCTGTACAAGTCCATTTGCATGAAATATCCAGGCAAACCAGTAGAAAAAGAAGAAAAAGAAGAAAATGGATTTGTAGCTTCCTAGGGCTGGGGGTGGGGGTGGGGTCTCAAATAATGGGTGTGGACTTTCCTCTGGGGACGATGGAAAGTTCTGGAGCTCAGTGATGGCCATACGTCACCATGAATGTGCTCAATGCCACTGAGTTGTACGTTTTAAGACAGTTAAAATGGTAAATTGTGCTATTTGCACTTTCCCGTTGGGGGAAAAAATATGAACAAGAGCCCATCCTCTGAAGTTTTCATTGGAAACCAGAATAAGCTCCATTATTAAGCAGCTTAGTCTAGATCTTAACTGAAAATCACTGAGCAGAATGCCCGAAATGATCCAGGAGAGATCGACCCATTTGCACTGCAGAGCTGAGCGCACACTTGGTATCAAGTGACCAACGAAGCCCTGTGTCCTTAGCTCTGATGCTTAGCAGACTCCAGCATTGAGCGGCTTGAAATGATGTCCATTTTATGAAACTCATGATCCCGTGGCTCAGGGGGGGCTGTTCTGCTCGGCTGGCTGGGTCTCTTGAATGTGTCTGCCATCAGTGAACAGGTCAGCTAGCAGCCGGGGGGTTTAATAGGGCCTCACTCTCATGGTTGGCTGTTGAGGGCCTGGTCGCTTAGGGAGCCATAGCTAGAAGGCCTGGTCTCTGCTCCACGTGGTCTCTCTTCCCCCAGGGGCTCCACAGAGTAGCTGGAAGGAGAAGCCGCATATCTCTGGGGGGTAAGGGGGAAGTCTCACTCCCGCCACATTCTATTGATCAGAGCAAGTCACCAGCCGGCCCGCCCAGACTCCGGCAGTTGAGGAGACGAAGTCCAGTGCCTGATGGGAAGAGATGCTGAGATTTGGGCTCCCCTCCTTACCACGGTACTCCTGAAGTCCAGCATTACAGACCAGACCCTGGGTCTCTGGGGCAGAGGTGCCGTGGACGCAGCTCCACTCAGAATCCCACTGAGACCCCAGCCTGGGGTCCGAGGTGCCACCGGGCGCCTAAAACCCAGCTCTTGAGATTGAGCAATAGCATTTTCTTCTCGCAGATGAGGACCTGTCCAAAACAACGCAGGCCCGGACCGCTGCCCGGCTCTCTCCTACACTTGGAGCGCGCCCCAGCTGGCCGCCGCTGTATCGCTCACCCGGATTTTACAAGGCTGTCTCTCTGCCAGGGTCCTTTTAGAAGTAAGAGCGGAAACAGGCCTGCTCTGCCGGAACCGTGGAAACGTTTCCCCAGACCTCCCTCTCACCCACCGCTGCGTCGGCCCAGGCCCCAGCACACGTCTCAGGAGGCCAGCGTGGGGGGCCCTCGAGAGGCCGTTCCGGGCAGCCGCTCGCACACGCGTCGACTCGGGGCTCAGCAGTCCATGGGGTATCCATCCGGCCGGAGACAGAGGCCGAGGACGCGGCCGTCCCGGTCGCCGCCAAAACTCACCAGCATCACGCAAGATGCGCCGTGCGTGGAAAAGAGATGTTTTTGGTGTAGAATTCCTCACGGCGCCCTGCCGGGGCACGCCATGCCCGCCCGTTCCGGTCCCGGCATGAGTCACCCTCCCAGGATCTGGGTCCCGGGCTTTGGTAATGTGCTCTCAGGTCAGCCACAAAAATATCTCTGATTTTTTTTTTTCCAGCTAATGGTGCATTTGCGAGGTCATTCGAGGCTAAGACCAGAAGGATTAAAAGATCTGATTCCTTCCTGAGGCCCTTGGTTGTAAAGGACCAAAGAAGCCGTAAAACAAAGATTTATTCAGTTTCAGTGGACAGCTCAGTGGCGCAGCCCTGTAAGAACCAGGAAAAAAAGAAACATCTGGCCAGAAAAGCACACTTGTTTACAAAAAAAAAAAAAAAGGTTTAAGAGTCTTCTCCAGCTTTACCAAGTTCTTGGACTAAAATTAGGCTGAAAATGAAAAACAATGTAGAATCTCTAGAGCGGCCGGAGAAAGAACATGTTGTTTCTTCCCGATCCAGCTGCCTCTCGAGTGGGTCCCTGAGCGAGCGAGCACCCAGGGGAGAAGCCCTGCCCCGTAGGTGGCCCCTGGTCGCACAGCTGTGACACTCCCCACCCAGGTGGCCCGGGGCCTGAGCTCCCAGGCCGAACCCTCTGGTGGGGGCGGGTGGGTGCTCCCTGAGGGAGCCCTGGGTGCTGGGGCAGCAGGGCTGAAGTGGGCCGCCCCACGGCCCAATGCTCCCTTCTGAGCCCGGCACACACAGCCCTGGTGTTGCTGGCACGGAGCTGTTCGCAGCCGTCTACACCGGGGGATGGGTGCATCTTTGCAGACGTGGACAATGGCTGTTTTGTGAGGAGAGGAGCCTGCGTTGGCAACGCAGCCCCAGGCCTGAGTCAGGAAACTCAGCTTCTGTTCCAGGCCTGCCCTTGACTCAGCGAGGACGCTCGGGCCACGCCCTCTTCTGCTCAAGCTCTTCCAGCCCCTGCCCCCCACTCCCCTGCCACCACCACCACCTGCAGCCGGCAGGCACAGCCCGCCGTGGGCGTCACAGGGCTGGGGTGGTGCCTCTCACTCTCCCTGGAATGCTAACGGGACGGACGGGTTAAGGTTGGAAGATGCTTTGAACTTCTTGGCACAAAGATGTCTGGAGCACAGTAATTAATCAATCTTACCAAAGAGGTGGATTAAGGTCACAAGCCACTCACTCGGGGGCTGGGGAATAGTTGGTTCAGCTTGGTGGCTGGGTCTCCGGAGCTGATGGGAAGAGACCTGGCATCGGCCGCTCGCTGCCAGGGGCCACGCAGGGTTGGTGAGGGCAGGCGTCCCCGGGCCAGACTCACCCTCGTGAAAAAGCAGCCTCTTGGAAAAGCTCACGGTACCCAAGAAACATAAAGGTACATTGTCACCACAACATTAGAGGCTTAGAGAAGAAATGAGATGAGATCATACCCCCAAAGCAGAGGGGACTTCACCAGCTGGCTGCCACTGGGTGACAGGGTGGCACCACTTTGTGGGAACCAAAGTTGAGACTTCTCATAGTAGCCAGGAAGGGAAATGCTGACCAGACACTGAGCCCAGGGTAAGGGTGCCCCATGTGGTCTTCAAAGGCGGCCTAGACACCTTGGACAAGGACCCGAGGGCTCCCACCACCCACCTGGAGATGATGCTCCTGAAACTCTTGCAGCAGCCAGCGCCAAGCGGTGACGGTTGTGATGACAGCAGCTCACTCCTTCTCTCAAACGGGAGGGTCGGACCAGCCGAGGCCCCGGAGCTCTGAGTCACCCGGGTGTCCTGTCCTTCCCGCCTGTGCCGCCTCCTCCCTCCACGGGAGGATGGTCTGTGCCCAGCCGCCCTGCAGCTGCCCGCCGGGGCCCTGGCGAGATGTGGAGGACAGACACCTCGCCGTCCCTGAGGACACTGACCACCACCATGACCAGAGTCAGGCCCGCTGTGAGCTGGGCTCCTCTCTAAAGTGTCCCTCGACAGAGGACTGGATCAAGAAGATGTGGCACATATATACAGTGGAGTACTACTGAGCGGCAAGAAATGATGACATAGTGAGATTTAGGACAGCATAGATGGACCTTGAGAACATTATACTGAGTGAAGTGAGTAAAGCAGAAAAAGCTAAGAACTGTATGATGTCACACATAGGTGGGATATAAAACTGAGACTCATGGACATAGATAAGAATGATGTTGTTGGCAGGGGGAAGGGTTCCTAGGGGAGGGGGAGGGGAGAGAGGGTGGGGGAAAGGGTGTAAAGAAGGACAGATATAAGGTGACCGAAAAGGAATTTGACTTTGGGTGATGGGTATACAACATAATCAACAGTTCCAATGCTATAGAAATGTTTACCTGAAACCTATGTACTCTTTTTTTTTTTTAATTTTTATTTATTTATTTATTTATTCATTTTACAGAGGAGAGGGAGAGAGAGAGAGAGAGAGGAGAGACAGAGAGAGAGAAGAGGGAGAGGAACTGGAAGCATCAACTCCCATATGTGCCTTGACCAGGCAAGCCCAGGGTTTTGAACCGGCGACCTCAGCATTTCCAGGTCGACGCTTTATCCACTGCGCCACCACAGGTCAGGCTGAAACCTATGTACTCTTATTGATCAATGTCACCCTGTTAAATTTAACTTTCTAAATAAAATTAAATTAAATTAAAAAAAAAACAACCAGGTCACACCGAGCTCCATACTGTTCCTTCCCACCTATTCAGCCCTTCTAGACGTTCCCCTGACACCTCAAATCCCCCACTTGTGCTACAACTTGTTGGCACAGGGGCACGGTGGTGGCGACATTCCCCACTCCTGAGCTCCCCACAGTGGGGTCGATTCCACCGCTGGCCCAGCACCGGTCACACGGTGCCCACGTGGCCTGCGTACTGCCATCGCGTCAAGTCCAGTCTCCAGCGAGTCTCTCGGCGTCTGCGTTCCCCAGGAAGCCGTCTCAGGTCAATGCAGCTAGTTCACCGTCAGTAATCACTCCTAAAATCTGCTGAGCATTGGAAACACATTTCCAGCCAGGAGATCCAGCCTTTAGGACAACTAAGTCCATGCCCACTGGTAGGGCACCCTGACCCTTCCTGATGGCCCCGTCCCAAGGGGACAATGCGCAGAGTGGACTCATCAGAAGCCTGTAGTCTGTTCTGCTTGCCTGCATGGGTCCCTCCCCTTCTGACGTCACAGACGGTGGGTGCTCACTCGGTGCCCCTGAAATCCCAGTGCCACGCTGGGTCATCAGTCATACCCTGACCCCCAAGAGAGAGGCATCAGGATTCCCCTGTAAGGGACATGGGTCTGAAGGTCAAAGATGTCACCCACAGTTTCACAATGCTAAGTGACAGGCTAGGGACCTGAACCCCATCTCACATCTCCAGGGCACACCCTCCAGGCCAGACCAGCTGGGCTCTCCGTCCCACGGCCGCCTTCCCCCCAACCCGCTGCCAGCTCTGACCAAACGAGGCTGGCCCAGATGCCGGCCTCCACCTCTCGTGCCTTCCTCCACCCTCCGAGTCTAGGCCACTCACCCAGCACAAGGCAGCAAGATGACCTTGGAATAGTGGTCATCTCCTTGCCCAGAGCTCCCATCTCTCCAGGCCCGAGTCCTGCGCACGGCCCCTCTCTGCTCCGCTCACCCACACTTGTGCCAGCTGCCCCTGCCACCTGCCCCACTCAGATGCGCTCCCTGCTGTGCCAGCCCCATTTCCTGAGAGGACTGTGGTAGACGGTCGACCAGATGGCTCTGCAGTCACTGCCCTGGGCCTGATGTCACACACATCCAAACCCAGGACTTCCACCAACTTCTGTGGTCTTCACCTCTGCCCACTAAAACCAGTCACTCCCAAGTCATTGTTCCCCTCCCCTCTGCTCCCTCCCAACGCCCACCCACCCAGCCCCATCCACATGGTCCCTAAGCCTGCTCCCTCTGTCTCCTACAATCTCCATCCGCCTCCCCTGAGGTGAACCCAACATCCCAAAGACTGCAAAGCCTCTGCTCTTCCCACCCCCAGGCCTCCCCAGGACCAACCTCAGAACAGTGGTTCTCAGAGGCTTTCTCGGTGTCCCCGACACGGAGCTGGACCTGGGCCCCAGCGCGCAGCTGGCAGTCAACATGATGCTCGAGCTCAGGGGTTGATTGGATAGTAGCATTTTTTTCTTCTTGTAACCCAAGGGTTTCACTGTTGCCCGGAGGCAAGGCCTCAGTCCTCAGTGTGGTGGTCGGGCACTGCCCCTCTACCACTCCTGACAGCCCTGGCATTTCAGGGCAACCCCAGACCCTTTACCTGGAACACCACTCTGCAGCCGCACTCTGTGAACATGGCTCCTTCTGCCCACGCCCATCCCCACCTCCCCTGTCACTGTCCCCCCGCCCTTCCCCCTTCCACAGTCCTCCTCTGTGGTTCCTGCTCCCAAGGGGGGGCACCCTCTCCACTGGGCCACCTTCAAACCTGCAGGGGCTGGTGTAGGAGTTCACAATCTGTATGCCCCCCCCCAGGGAGTGTCAGCCTCTCAGTCGCACTCTGCCGAGCCACAGTCAGAGCAGGAACACGTCAGATCAGAGACCTGCATGCGTAATGAACAAGCGAGGCCCCTCCCCAGCCAAGGCTGTGTGGGGGGTCCGGTGCTCAGCCCCTAGCCCGCAGCCCGGCAGCCTTGGCTGACTCCTTGTTTACGCGCGTGGTAGGACCGTGTTTTCCAGTTATCTCGCCGCGGTTTCCAGCTCCCCCAGGAGTCACTGCGCTAAAATGGAAAGGCCCGAGAGCGTGCCAGCGCAGCCCACACGCGGGCCAAGCCGCTCTGCCCCCTGGACCGCTAATGTTTCAGGACAGCCTCCGCAGCCTCCTTCACGAGGCCCGGGTGTTCCAGAGTTCATCCCTAATAATGGTGTTTTGGAAAACTGCAGAAAACCCATCAGTCCAGCTCCTACCCCGGCTCCAACACGGGCGAAGCGGGGTCGCGGGGCGGCCCCCTTGGAGCCCTCCTGCCATCTGTACGGTCTCACATCCGCCGTGTGGCCAGGGGAGGAGATGGCCGTAAATCTCCTGCCTGCAGTCGCTTGAACGCATGACAAACGCTCAGCATGGGTGTGGTGTGAGCCCAGCGGTGGCAGGACCCGCCTGGCGAGCAGGAGCCTGAAAGCACGGTATCGATGGGATCAACGAAGGCCCCACCCTTTATAAATCAGCCCGGGCCTTGGCGGCCTCACCGGGCGATTCCCGCTCGGTTCACGCGAGGGTGAGGGGGTGCTGCCGGCCAAGGATCCCATCGGGCGCGCGCGCAGGCGTGGGCTTAACCTGGCCTGACCTCCGCGGAGGCCCACACGTGTGCTCGGCCTCCCACACACCACGCACAGCCCTGGGATTACACAACACCCTGCTGCCGCTGCTGCAGGGAACACCATGTGCAGGCAAAGCCCAGCCCGCGGCCCACGGCCGACGCAGAGCACACAGGAAGGGACCTGTGCTGCCCACGGGAGGGGGAGGGGGTCAGCCTGGGCCCCGCCCCTCCCGCCGAGCCCACCTCGGGCAAGAGACACCCCGCTGCTGCCTCTGCAGAAGGGGAATAAACCACACAGGGGGCTCAGCCCACCCCGCGTGTGGGGTGCATGACACAAACCCTCCTCCCTTGGACCTCCCCTGGGTCACATCCGACTTTGTCAAGATGAGGCGGCGGGTGGGGCAGGAGGAGCAGGAAGGACTTGCCGGATTTTGCTGGATTCCCACAGAACAGGGATAAGCCGCCCGGCCGGAGAAAACGGGCTGCTGAATCTCTTTCATGTCTGGCCAGGAATATTGCTGCTCAGAGCACAGGGCTGTGTCCAGGCTCCTAAGCCATCTCAGGAGAGAGCCCAGGGGTCAGCTGTCCCAGAATGACTTTGGCCGTGGCTGGTGGGGGGTGTGTGTGGGGGGGAGCCTTTGCCAGGAGAAATGGTAAAAGTGGAATAAACAAGGCGACTTCCTGCAAAAACAGGACTGAGAGCTTCGGGAGCTCTGCGGAGCTCTGTCTGTGTCCCTGGGTCTGCAGTCCCTGCGGGGTAGGGGTGGGGCCGGACCTCAGGACAGACACCGGTGACCTGTTTTTCCCATTCTGAGAGTGCCCTCCTCACGAAGACGCCCAGGCCCTGAGTCACGCAGGTGACCAGTGGGACAGAGCTGCCTCCTGCAAGCTGTGTGTTTCTTTGTGAAAACGGGGATCTCCCAGAAGCCCTCCCGTCTCGTAAGCCCTGGCCCTGTTCACTCCAAGGTGACTCTGGATGGTGGCAGCGCTGAGGCTCCTGTGAGCTGGGACACCTGGCCTTTGGCCTCCAGCGCTGTGGTACGGTGGCCGTGTGGCACCGGGCACCTGGTTGTGTCCTCCACTCATTCACAGGGAGTGAGCTGAAGGGTAACTGTCGTCCGGTCCCGAGACTCCAGGAAAGAGGCACCAGGCCTGGCGGGCCTCTGGGTTTTTAGACAATGGTGTTCTCATTTGAGTCTGTTACTACAGCCCACTGACCAGCTCGCTTCAAAAAGCTGCTGGTTTCGAGGGGCGTCCCGGACCAGAGGGGCCATGGGGAGTCACTGTTTCACAGGGACGGAGTTTCAGGTGGGGATGATGGAGCAGCTCTGGAGAGGGATGGTGGTGACTGAGCTGGCACCAGATGTCACCGAACAGCGTGCTCCAAGATGGTTAAAACAGTCCATGTAGGTTTGCGTTTTACTACCATTTTTCAAAGCTAGAATAGAGAGTGCACTACAATTGTAAGCCCTGTCTGCACACTTAAAACAGGATACTGCCAGTGTAGTTTAATTCATGACGTCTATGAACTGTACAGAACATGCAGAAACCTAAAGTTGTAAAAGTAACAATAACCTCAGTTTGGGAGGGGGCCCTGAGCCAAGTCTCATCTTTACGATGGGGGGTCGGTAAAGGGGTGCTGCTCGTGGGCAGCTGGGCACCTCCGAGTTTGCTTACAATGGGCGTTGCCTATGAACACTAGCCGAGTGGCCAGCTGGCCAAGGGGCCCACAGGGCAGCCAAGAAGGTCCAGGAACAGACGTGTGCAGGGGCTCCCCCAGGGCAGAGCGGCGGGCGGCGAGACTTCCTCCTCACCCGGCCGGCGGCTCACTCGCCTCCACCTTCCCGTCCAACTCTGTCCCTTGGCTGAGGTGCCTGTGTTGCGTTTTTCCTTCTCAGCACTTAAGAATGAGTTAAATTCTTTTCACTTCTCTCCTCATGCCAGATAACCACTGAGAAAAAGAAAAGAAAAAAAATATACACCCGGTGATGAAAACTCCTCATGTAAACCCTTTCAAAGCACCTTAGAGGTGGGCAAAGGCAGAGGGCAGCGGCTCGGGGGGGGGGGGGCAGAGGGAGGGGCGGCCTGGGCTTGGCCGGCCAGCACCCAATCCACCACTGAGCTCGTAAGGCACTTCAACTTGTCCCTTTGGCTTCTGGGATCGAAACCAAAAAACCTTTAACACGGAAATAACCACCCGCTGCCCAGGCCAAAGCGAGAGCAGGGGACAGGCCAGGCGCCTGCGGCTCTCAGCGCTAAGCTCTGCCTTTCCTTTGCTCAGGTGAAGTTCTTACAAAGCACGTGTATGGGACCTGCTCTACAGGGACCCGGGGACACAGGCGGACACACACTGCATGGCCTCTGGCATGGGATCAGGTGCTCCTCTGATCCCCAGTAGAGCAGGTGAGCAGCATCCTCCCTCCCACAACCCACCGGAGCTGCAGGGGAGACCCCAGCTGTGTTTCCAGGCTTGTTTGCAGGAACTGGGTTCGTTGGACCGAAATCAGGAGTCCTGGGCCGTCCCGGCTGGTGCCCAGTGAACCATTTGCACGGGGCCTGGCAATATTTGACTGCGGTCACACATGTTCAAACCACATTTTTGTAGCTCCTTCACAGGACAGTAAGCAAAACGTCCTGGTACCTATCGTTTTATGTTTAGAAAGTGGTGCCACACCCGTCTGTCTTACTCCTCCCGACAATCTCGTGACCGTGCGTGGTTCTCAGCCCCCAGCTGCAGAATCAACTCACAGGCACAGCGTGGCAGGTGCGGGCCACCTGCAGAGTCTGTGGGGGACCGATAACCTGACCATCTTATTATTGGGGTTTCGCCGCTCTGCCCCCCAAGTCTCTGAGCACCCCTCTGCAGCTCAGCCTCAGGGTCTAGGCAGAAAGGTGACTCTGGCTGACTACTGGTATTTAAAACTGAGATCCCAACAACTCAACCTTAGGGGCTGGTCGTAAGCAGAGCCACGGTCATCAGTGGTCCTACCTCGGAGCTCGGAAGAGCAGTTGGGCACTCCCTAGACCCCTCCGGACCACAGCTGGTGAGCAGAGGCAGGGGGCAAGAAGAGACGAGCCCAGTGGCAGGGTGGAGGAGAGGACAGGGGCAGGGGCAGAGGGAGCCAGCAGGACGGAGGAGTCACCTGGTTCACCCTCTGTGCCTTCCCAGACTCCCATTTCACTGTTAGTCCCAGCTGAGCCACCGGGTCAGCCAGGCCACAATTTAAAATTACCTTATTACATCTGTAAAGGCCTTTATTTCCGAATTCGGTCACCCTCTGGGGTTCTAGGCGCACATGCCTTTTCAGAGGACCCTCTTCAACCCACACACGTTGTTTCCAACTTCCTCTCTGCTTCTTCTCAAATAGGATTAAGCCGACACAGCTAAGTCCGTGTGACGCAGCGAGGACCTCACAAGCGCACGGCGACAGCGGGTGTGGTTGGACATGTGCCCCGGCCCCTGGGGCGCCAGCTGAGGACCCTGGATTCCGGAAGGAAGGGGGCCCCGCGTTCCCACCCCTGACCCAGAATGCGGTCCACACGAGGGATGGACTCAGCATGTCGGGTGTCATCTTGCAGCGTCATGACAGGGTCATGGTTAGACCGCGGGCTCCTGGGAGATCAGGGAGCATAGCGAAGCCGCCATCGGCTCTGCGTCCTGACCTCAGCACAGTAGCCAGAGCAGAAAGTCCTCAGTAAATGCTGGTCAACCTGTGTCGACACCTGCTCCCCATGTGCACCTGATCGTTCTGAAACATGCATTAGACTCACGTGTGACAGGCCTGGGCAGGTGTCCAAGTGATTCCTGGGGTGAGGGGGGAGATACCTCTCTCAGAGGCCGGGGCAAGACTCACAGACATTCCCCCTACCCCCCGAGCACATTTTTGGAGAAAAGCATGCCATCTCATGTGTACACAGAAAGATGTTTCTGAAAACGTGTGTCCAGGGGTCTCAACGTAGAGGCAAAAAATGTATAATATTTTGGGTTGAGCTTGGAGTTACCAGAAGGGCACGGTGCAACCAAACCAGCCAGTGGTTCCCACTGAGTCACCAACGCAGAGAGGCCAGCGACAGTGCGGCCGAGATAAATGGGTAAGATGTTCCAGGGACCACGGACCTCTCCTCATTGCCTCTCCCTCAACCTCAAAACATGCCTGGGGTAACGGCTGTTCCCACTGCTCAGGAGTTTAGCAACAGGATGGCTCACTCATGTTTTCCCAGAAGTCGAGATAGTGTTTAGCAGGGGAATGGGGCAAGCCAAGCGATTTCGGGCAAACCCGGTAAGGCTCCTTGGAGGAGGCAGCGGGATGAAGGCCCATCACTCCCGCCCCAGCCTGTCCAGGACCCCAGGCAGGCGTGGGTCCAGCCGCCAGCTGGCACACAGGACCCCCCAGCTGGCAGCCGCCCATCTCCCCTGCTGTCCGGCCAGAGGTCAGCTCTAGGAAGGGACACAGCTTTTCATACCTCCCTGTCTCTGCCTGCTCTGCAGCCTGTGCTGCCCAGAGCTCCCCTGCCAGCCTCTCCACCTGGGCAGACCCCTCACCGCCCTGCAAACCAGCTCCAACCTCTCCTCCGTGCCTGCCCCTCCTCCAGCCTCCTCCCCCTGGGTTCTCCATGTCCCCGAGACCACGACCCTGAACCCCTCCTCCACAGGGGCTTTGTTCTTCTCTCTCCCACGCCTGACTCCCAGCTAAGTCTCACTGATCCCCAAGCCCCCTCCTGGGAAATCTTCCCACTGTGAAACTTCTGAGAGTTTGGTTCTAGATTCCTTCTATTCATTTGCCTCTGGTTTGTGATCCCAGGCTAAGCCGGGTCAGGGCTTCTGATGCCTTCCGCCCCGGGTCCAGCAGTGAGTGGCCACAGGCTAGGCCAAGCAGCCGTCTTTGTGTGCCCACCCCGGAGACTCACGGGGGCTATTCCCAGCAAACCTTCTGCACTTCTCCTTGCTTCCCAAAGAACCAGAGCCAGCGCCCCTACCGAAACAAAAGTAGTGCGTGCATCAAAAGCAGGAAGGTGGACAGAGGCTCAATGGAGCAGGTGAGAGAGCTTTACGGCAGGAACACCTGTCACAAGACCTGTAGTGCAAACACAGATGTGCGGCTGGAAAACAACCTAAGGACTCGAGTGCTTCATGACTTCTAAGATCTTTGTTCTTAGCATAAGTAGGGTCTTTAAATACTACTGTGTCTTGTGGGGATGAAACTCATCTGACATACCGCATCGGGGACCTGGTCAGCACAACAGCCACAGCCTTGTGTGGAGTGCGGTGGGTACTTGAATTATCAGGACGAGGGGGGGGCAAGTCACTTCATAAATGATGCAAGTGCAGAAACCACTCTGCTGGACACCTGTAACTAATAGAAAATAATACCGAATGCCAACTATAATTGAAAAATAAAATGTTTTAAATAAAGTTCAGCTATCCCATTGGATTTCTTTTCCTTTCTTTTTAAAACTCAAATATTATCAAATAAAAATGTAATGCTGGTTGGCTGTGCAAAATACGATTCTACTTTGTATTTCATTTTGTCTCCTCATATATTCACGTCTTCTTCTATCTATCCACACGAAGAGGTCTGGCCTGATGTTCCCCAAATGTTAAACCTACTGGTTTCTGGCCAGTTGACGTTTGCTGGTTTCCTACTGGTACTTCTCTCGTGTTGCTGTAGTTTTTATAATGTGCATGTAAAACTTTTACAGAAGAAATAAAGTCATCACTTTAAAATAATAATCGTGACAACAATATATATATATATATATAGCTCACATCTCTAAGCATTTTACATGGATAGCTCTTAGAACCCATAAGCAGATGCACCATTATTATTATTATACCTATCTTGAAATAAAGAAAATAAGACACCTGTTTATAGGAAATGTCAAAAGTATCTACATAAAATACCATTAGACTCAGAAATCCAGCAAGGAGAGAGCTATATATAAGTATACATTGTTTTACTATAGACCATCAGCAAACACTTGCAGTCAACTTGTAAAAAGAAAGACAGGTTTTATAATAGCCACCAAAATCAAAAGGTATCCCAAAAACTGCATCTTAGTAGAAATAAGTAGATCTGCATGCTTGGACCTCTGTTGAAGTCCAGTGGGGGGACTCTGCTGGACATGGAGAGGGTCTACATAGTGGAGATGTCCCACGCTCACGGGTGAGAACGCGCAACATCATGGAGATGTCACTTTCTCCTGCAAGGAGAGTCCAACCCCATCGACACTTCAACTGGGGTTTTCATGGAATTGACAGGCTCATTCTAAAACGTTTATGGAAAAGCAAAGGGTCAAGACTAGATAAGGCGCTCTTAGATAAGAATAAATTAGAAACTTATCCTAACATGAAGGCTTGTTCACAAAATTAGAGCAAATAAGACAATGGGATGTTGGTGCAGAGACCAACAAAATGACCACTGGAGCAAAGCACAGGGCCTCTCAACAGACCGGTCCATACGTGGGGCTTTCATCTCTGACAGACGGTGCTGGTACCAATGACTGTTCGGATGGGGGAAAATGAAGTCACCTCCACCTCAAACAGCAACAAAAGGCAACTCTAAATAGATCAAAGACTTAAATGTGAAAACAAAACAAAAACCTTTAGAGGAAAATAAAAGATAATATACATTTTATCTTGGTGTAAAAAAATGGCTAAGACACCAAAGGTATTAAATATAAAGTAAAATCAAGTTTAAGTTATTACAATTAATAGCATGTTCATCAAAAAAACAGAAAAAACTGGTTTTTTCTGTTTTTTAACCAGAAAAAAACAGTGAAAAGAAAAGCCACCAACTAGGAAATAATGTTTGAAACACATATAGAGGACAAAGAATTTGTATCCAAAATACAGAAATTCCTTCAAATCAATAGAAAAACAAAAACTCCAATATAAAAATGAGGACAACACATAAATAGGCATTTTTCAGAAGAAGCGTAAGTTCCACTGCATTCATAAAAAGAGGCTTCATCTCATTAGTAATAAAAAAAATACAAAGCAAGGGCATTAATTAGCTTCCAGCTTATAACTTCTTGGCAAACATTTTTGAGTCTCCCTCCACCAAGTGTTGAGGAGGAGCTAAACAGATACTCTTATACACTGCTAGAGGGCGCATCGATTGATGCAAACGCGCTGGGAAACAGTCTGGTATTGTTTTGTTAAGTTGAACATTCTCCTAACCAGCCAACAACCCCACTCCTAGGTATCGGTGCCAGAGGCACTAACCCAAACATCCCTCACAATGGAATATTATGTAGCAATGAAGATTAATACACCACAGCCTCATGCAGCAACATCACATTTTTAAAGATCCCAAAAGCAATTAAAATTAACCAATGTACACTCAGGCCAGAACACTCAAGTGAGGCTTTTTTTAAAATAAGGGTGTAAGAAACTGGTTTGGGGTTATGGTTTCTTCTGGAAGACATGACAGAATGTAGGTAGGTGCAAGTTTTCCCGTTCATAGGTTGTTTCATCATTCTGCCTTACAACCTAAATATATGCTACATATAATCTTTTGTATAACCATGTGTTTTAAAAGATAATAAAGAAAAAAATAAATCATAAGAAGCCAAGGTACAGAAAGGCGACGTAGCTGCTCAAGGTGGTGGAGGTAAGAGGAGGTAGCTCAGGGACTCAGGACCCTACCTCCTGCTCTGTTCTGTCCCCATCCGCACGGCCTCACATCCCTAACGAGCCCCCTTCAAGGGGAAAGCACCATGGAGTTGAAAAGAAAGATGGAATGATACCAATGCCAAACAACTTCCAACTTACTAGTAACAGATCAAAATAGCAGAAGTGAAAGAGGAAAAGTGAACAGAGAGAATGGAAACGGCTGTGGCTACAGTCCCGGCATCAGGGGACTGTTGGCCGACTTGGATGGGTTAAAAAAAAAGAGTGAGAGCCTGTGTGTAACCCGGCACTTTAATTTTGTAAGGAAAGTCTTGAATTCTCCACGTATTTGTCACCGACCCCCGATGAGTCCTTTCAGAAGAACACCGAGCACATCTCAGCCATAAACAAGATGACACCTCGGAAACCCCACCAGAAGTGTTCCAGGGCTTGGCTCCAGCAGACGCCGGAAAGCCTGCGTCAGACCACACCACACCCGAGCCTGAGTCTTGACTCCACTTGAGCCCCCGTATCTAGGACTAGAATCCTGGGTCCACTTAATTCCTTCCTTTTAAGAACCCTTCTCATTTCCTTAAGCACCAGTTCTTCCAAGTACACAAGTAACAGATGCTTACGACAGAAAACATAAAAGGCACAGATAAGCGTAAAGGAAAAAAAAAAGGCGTATGGAGCTCACACAATCCCAGCTCATAAAAATAATAAGCTCTATCATTTGGTGCACTTCTTTCCAGCTCTTTTTTTCTTTTGTGGATGTGTACCCATGGATTTATATGTGGTGTTTGCACTCAGATTTTTTCCTACATAGCTGAGAGCTTATTGTATGTACAGTACAGTCCCTCAGTACTTTTTAGCTGATTAAAGGAAAAACACTGATCCTGCTCCACATTTGAAAGATAACATTTTGCCTTTCTTCTCTTAGCCCAGGGAGACATCAGGCATATCTTATGCTTGGGCTGGTCGGAATGACCTCATGAAGGTCTTAGTGACCATTTTGTTTCTTCAATTTATCATCTTAAGTCTTCAGATGACAGTGTCCTGAGTCAAAGCAGACCGACTTGAGCTCAGGCAGTGAAGAGAGAATAACAACAATCACAAGAATAACAATTTGCATCTGTATAGTAGTTTGAGCTATGGGACCCTCTTCCGTGTACAAATACAGTATAACTATTGTCCATATGAGACAGGGGAGGCGAAGTGGAATAGATGTTACTTACTGGCCTCTTGAGTCAGACTGCTAGAATTCAATTCCCGCCTTGCAGTTCTGTCAGCCAAGTTTCCTCATCCGTAAATCGGGGAAAATAAAAGATCCTGACTTGTTGGGTTTATGGGAGGATAATTAAAAGACTCAACACAGGTGAAGCACTTAAGATAGTTCCTGACCTATAGTGAGTACTGAATAAATGTCACTACAATTGGTATTGGTGGTGATGAGGATGACGGTGACAATAGTAACATAGGGAATTATTTTTAATCTGCTTTGGCATTAAAGCTATCATTTCTAGACCATACATGGACTCATTCTGGGTCCCCACGAGTCTGAACCAATGTATACACACTCAACCAGGTAGAGAATATGTGCATAATCCCCCAAAAAATCCCGAGACCCATTTGCAGACAACGGCTCTCCTCCCTTTGCAGTGACAGCCTGGGCAACAACAGCACTTTAGACCTGTGTGTGTGTGTTTTATTTCAGAGGTTCATACAAAGAATTAATTGTATCTTCATTGTTGGCTGATTCACTATACGTCTTTGCTGCTGCTGTTAGTTTATGGTTGCTTTAGGGTTTGAGATGCATCTTTTCCGTAGTATATTATCATCTTCCAGTGAGAGTATACAACTTCACAAATTAAGAACCTTATTTCCAGGTCTCCCAACCCAACCTTTGCGCTATTGTTTCATACCTTTCACTTTACATGAGTCTTAAACCCCAAGATACATTGTGACAACTTTTGTCCGGATAGCTATCTTTGAAAGAGAGGGGAATAGTAAGAAAGCATCTTCTATGTTGACCCGTGAGGTCCGTCTCTGATGTGCTCCGTTCCTCCGTGCTGATCCCTGCCTCATCGGATATCAGACTTTCCCTGACTTCCCTGCCACACCAGTCCGATGATAAATTCTTTTGCCTTCAGTGGGTCTGACATTCCCTTCCCAACTGAGAAGTATTTTCTCTGGGGACAGAATGCTAGGATGAGAGCGCTTTCTTTCTGTATTTAAAAATGTTGCTCTTCTCACATGGCTTTAAATGGGGAGTCTGCCATCATCCTTAGCATTTTCCCTCCATATATCAGTATATATAGTCTGTTACTCTCTGGTCCCTGAGAGTACTTACTCTTTATTGGTTTTGACCAATTTGGTGATGATCTACATTGATGTAGTTTTTATCATCTCTCTGTGTCTGGGCTTCATGAAACTTCTTAGAACGTAGTTTTCATAGAACTTGGAAAATGCGGGGCTGTAATTTCTTGACATGCCTTTTCTGTTTCCCCTCCTTTACAAGGCCCTCAATTTCCCTTTCATTATAGGCCACTGGGGCTTCCTACAGATTACTGATGCTCTGTTGTTTTTCTAATTCTTGTTTCTCTGTGTGCTTCCTTTTGAATAGTTTCTATTGCTACGTCTTCAAATTCCTTAAGCTTTCCTTCTGCAATGCCTGAGCTCCTGTTAATCCACCGCCATGTGTCCCTTGACTTGTACATTGCAGTGTTCATTGCTATTATTTTAATTCAGGCCATTTTTATATTTTCCAGGTCTTACCTAACATTTTTAACCTACAGAATACAGTTATAAAAGCCCACTCTAATGTCCTTGACTGCTAGATCTAACATCTGTGTTGGTTCTGAGTCCATTTTGACTGATTGATTTTTCTCATGTCCAGTCATAGTTTCCTGCTTCTTTGCATGTCTAGTAATCTGTGGTTGGATGCCAGGCATCGTGAATTTTACCTCGTTGGGCACTGGATTTTTATTTTCTATAAATATTCTTGAGCTTCCTGGGCATAACTGGAGAACGGCATGAAGTGCCTTGGGCAAAGTTGATTCTTTCAGGTCCTTGTTTTTATGATTTATTAGGTGAGTCTGCAGCAGAGCTCAGTCTAAATTCCCCACCACCAAGTCAAGACCTTCCTGAGGATTCTACCGAAGCTTCCTGAGGTATTGAGTTTTCTGTTCTGGCTGGTGGGGACAGGCACTGTTACTGGTCCTGTGTGCATGCTTTTTGCCTGTGTTTTCCCCCAACTTCAGGTAATTTCCTCACATGTGTGCTTATCATGCTCGGCTGAATCCCCCAGGAGGGACTTCTGCAGCTCTTCAGCTTTGGTTTTTGTGGTCTTGGCCCTCCTGAGCTCTGCTCTGCAAACTTCAGACACCCTGGTCTGCCTCCCCAGACTCTCAGCTTCTGGTCCTCAACCCAGCCAGCCAGCCAGGCTCTCTCTGGGATCCCCTTCTTTGTGCTGCAGCCCAGAAGTTCTGTCAAACCAGTGAGGGAGCTGGGGCAATCCTAGGGTCACTCATTCTCCTCCCACTTCTCAGGGACAGGTGGTCTTCATTGTTTAATATTCAGTGTCTTGAAAACTATTGTTGAGTATCTCGTCTGACTTTTATCTTTCAGTTTTTTGGTTGTTTCAAAATCCAGTCCCCGGGACTCCATTCAAGAAGGCAGCAAAAGATACTTGTATCTATTTTGGGAATGAAAGGTATTTACATACAACTTAATAAGCCCACTTTACATTTCCAGATAAGTTTTTCCCAATATCAATGGGATTTATCTCCAGAGTACCTACTTTTAAGTTTTTTCTATTCTAGATACAGGACTTTGTAAGCTATCTACAACATTTTCTCCCATTCTTCGTATTGCCTCTTCATTTTCTTAACAGTGTATTCTGAAAGGGAAGTTTACACTTTTGATGAGTTCAAAATTAATTTTTACAATTTTTTTATTTGCACATACATATCCCATTGAAGAAGTCTTAGCTGTCTACTCCAAGGTCACAAGATTTTTCCACTGTTTTCTTCCAGGAGTATTATTCTTTCAGAAGTTAAGGATTGGTCTATGCCCCACTTGAAATTAACTTGTGTATATCATGAGACAAAAATAAGTTTATATTTTTCCATATGGATATCTGGTTGTTTCAGCACCCTTTGTTGAAAAGCTTTTCCTTCCTCAGTGAAATATGGTACTTTCATCAGAGCTCAATTGACCATATATATGCCTGATCTATTTCTGAACCCTCTATTCTGTTCCTTTGATCTACATGTCTGTCCTTAGACCAATACTATACCATCTTGATTCCTGTTGATTTATTGTCTTAAAATCAGGCAGCTCAAGCCCTCCAACATTACTCTTCTTATTTAAAAGGCTCTAGTTATTCCAGATCCTGTTCTAGGTCCTGTGAGTCTCCATATGACTTTGAGGATCAGCTGAAAATTTCTACCAAAAGAAACCTCATACACATTTGGTGGTGGTGGTGGGGATTACTGTGATAGCACAGTATCTATAAACTGATCTGGTAATAAACATCTGAATATTATTGAGTCTCCCAATCCATGAACATGGTCTATCTCTTCATGTATTACTTTAATTTTTCTCAGAAATGTATTGCAATGTTTAGGGTTTAGATCTTTGCATATTTTGTTGAATTTATCCTTGATTACTTCAAGTCTTGCTAATGCTACTCTAAATTAGTTACCATTACAGAGTAATATTTGAAGTATCCCAGAATCCTAAGCTCACTTATTAATTCTAGTAACTTTTAAAAATCAGTTAATTACGATTTTTTTCTTACACAGTCACCTGCGAATAAAGATGGTTTCATTTCAATTTTTTTTAACCTGTATGCCTTTCATTTCTTTATATTGTTCTTATTGCACCAGCTATGAGATCCAACCAAATGAAGGAGAGTAGACATGTTTGCGTTGTTCTTCATTCAGGAGAAAAGCGTTGCCTTTTATCATTAAGTATGATGTTAGCTGTAGGGTTTTCAGAGAAACTCTTTAGCAGATTGAGGAAATTCTCTTCTATTCATTGTTTACAGAGGATTTTATTTTAAATCACGAATGAGTATTGGAGTTTGTTAAATACTTTTTCTGAAACTATTGAGCTCATCATATGGTTTTTCTCCTTGTTTCATGAATATGGTAAATTATATTATTTTTCTTCCTTTAGTAAGAGGAGGGGAGGCAGAGAGACAGCCTCCTGCATGCGCCCCAACTGGGATCCACCTGGTAAGCCCACTAGGGGGCAATGCTCTGCCCATCTGGGGCCCTTGCTCCATTGCTCAGCAACTGAGCCATTTCTTAGCACCTGAGACGGAAGCCATGGTGTCATCCTCAACCCCTGGGGCCAACTTGCTCAAACTAATCGAGCCATGTCAGCAGGAGAGGAAGAGAGAGAGAGAGAAAGAGAAAAGTGAGAGGGGAAGGGGCAGAGAAGCAGATGGTCACTTCTCCTGTGTGCCCTGACCGGGAATCAAACCCAGGACATCAACACATTGGGCTGACACTCTACCACTGAGCCAACCAACCAAGGACTAATTTTTTAAAATGTTAAGCCAACCTTCTGTTTCTGGGGTAATCCCACTTGTTCATAGTACATTGTTCCTTTATCATATTGCCAGATATGATTTCTTAAAATTTAGATAAGGATTTTTGCTTCTCAGTTCATGAAGGACAATGAATGGTCTGTCACTTTCCAAAGACATCATCTGAGCTTGGTATTGGGCTAACATGGCCTTATAAACCAAGTTAGAATGTTTTCCCATCCTCCTCTATTTTTCCTGAAAGTGTTTCTGTAAGTTTGATATTAATTATTACTTAAATATTTGCTATCATGCCAGCCAGGAGGCCAAATTGTAATTATTGTGGGAAAGTGCGTTACCAAAAATTCATTTAAAGTAATAGAGAGTTATCCAGTTATTTTATTTCCTCTTGCATCAGTTTTGATTATTTTTGTCTTTCAAGAACTATGCCCCTTTCATCGAAGCTGTAGAGCACATGGCCTAAAGTTGCTCACTGGACTCCCTTACTCTGTGTGTATTGTCACGATAATGATTCCCCCTCTTTAACTCCTGATGTTAGTAATGTGTTCTCTTTCTCTTCTTTGTAAGTCTTGCCAAACCCTTATTAATTAATCTTTTCAAAGAACCAGCACTGGATTTTATGTTTGCTATTTTGTTTATTTCCACTTTTACTTTTCTTCTTCTTCTTTCTACTTCCTTTGGCTTCAGTTCATCCTCTGAGCTTTTACCACCATAAATCTTACTCCTGTACATGTGACAGACCCCATAATTAATTGTTGCTTTTTTATTTCAGTCTGTTACCTATAAAAAAATTCAAAAATGAGAAAAAAAATGTGCATCTTCTCATATGTCTACTCTGCCCATCATACTTCACTGCTGTGTGTAGACCGGCTTTCTGTCTGGGATCACCTTCCTTCCACGTGAAGAACTTCCTTTAACACTTCTTATGGAGCAGGTCTGTCTGCCACAGAAGCACACAGGTCTTGTCTGTCTGGAGAGGTGCTTGTTTCAACTTCATTTCTGAGATACATTTTCTTTGGTTATGCAATTTTGGCTAAGCAGTGGTTGTTTGTGTGTGTGTGTGTGTGTGTGTGTGTGTGTGTGTGTGTGTGTGTGCTTCTTTCAGCACTTTAAATGTCATTCCATTGTCTCTAACTTGCATATAATTTCTAATAAGAAGTCTTCGTAACTGTTACACTGTTCCTTTATACGTCCAGCATCTTGACTCTCTCTGGAGGCTTTATTAACATAACGTAATGTAACATGTGTGTGAGCATAAGTGTCCCTGGGGATGTGAAGTACATTAAAGATGCTCACGGAACAGAAGGGGCCAAAACAAATTTAAAACAGCCACCAAAGACACTTGTTCAAGGGACAAAGGGATGAAGAACACATCCCTCCTGAGAAGTGAGATCAAACAGAGAGCTTTCCCCCCGGGGTGGAGCACAGAGGGGGGATGAAGAACACATCCCTCCTGAGAAGTGAGATCAAACAGAGAGCTTTCCCCCCGGGGTGGAGCACAGAGGGGCACAGGGCACATCCTGCTCACCTCAGGTAATGCCGCACGAACCCCTGGGCCAAGCATCAACCCAGTCTCTTCCTGCAGCAGCTCGGCATACCAGGGCATTCTTTCCAACATGTAACCCAAAACGTGTTACTCTTATACTTTCAAAACAAAATAAGATAAAGGAAAAAAACTTAAAAAGAACAGCAAGTTACCCCTTGCCTGCAGGATAAAACCTAAGCCCCTCAGTTCAGCTTCGGAGGTCCAGCATGACCCAGTTCCTCTGTTGCCACCTCTCCATAAACCAACGCAGGGGACTCTTGTTTACCTACAGAAAACCACGCTCTGTCACAGTGCTGTGATTTTTCTGAGGTCCCTTTTAACTCCTTGGACTTCTAGAGAACTCGAGAGCTCATCCTGTGCCACCGAGAAGGAGCACACGCCATCAGCACTCCCCGCCCCAGAACATCCCTGGCCACACCGTTCATGAAGACTGGTTGACTGTCTCTAAGAGAACGTGCACTTTAGGAGGGCAGGACTTGTAGTTCCTCGATGTGTGGAGCCTCAGCCTCCAACCAGACATAAAATAGGTGCTCAGTAGATATGGGAAGGAAAGGAGGAGTGCTGTGGACAGAATGTGTCTCCCCCATCCCAAATCCATATGTTGAAGCCCTAACGCTTGCCGGTGATTGGGTTTAGACGAGGTCCCGAGGGAGGAGGCCCGTGACGGGACTGGTGCTCTTACGAGGGGAGGATGAAGAGACTGGAGCTCTCTGTCCCCAGCACGTGAGGACACGGCACGAAGGCGGTGTCTACAGGCCAGGAAGAGGCCTCACCTGACCGTGCGGCACCTGGGCTTGAGCTTCCAGCCCCCGGAACTGTGAGACACGAAGGCGGTGTCTACAGGCCAGGAAGAGCCCTCACCTGACCGTGCGGCACCTGGGCTTGAGCTTCCAGCCCCCAGACTGTGAGACACGAAGGCGGTGTCTACAGGCCAGGAAGAGCCCTCACCTGACCGTGCGGCACCTGGGCTTGAGCTTCCAGCCCCTGGAACTGTGAGCAGGGAACGTTTGTTTTTAAGCCCCCTCCCAGTCTGTGGTATTTTGTTATAGCAGCTTGAACTAAGACAAAGGGGGCGGGGAGGTGCCATTCAGGATGTGAGTCCGCCTTAAAGACCCATCAGAAGATGGGGCGGGGCACATCTGAGCGTAGACTTCCACAGATTCTTGGGACCAGCGTTAGGGCCCGTGGACTCGTCTGTTATGCCCCGAGTTCATCACATATTAATTGGATCCGATTAAAACTACAAGACTGGTTTCTCAGAGACGACCGGTCTCCAGGCCCGACAGGCTCCCTTCTCGCCCGCCGTCCCCCGGGCAGCCGCAGAAACGCCTGCTCCAGGCAACCTGAAACAGAGCCAAGAGCAGAACAGGCAACCGTTGGCAGCCTCGGAGACCAAGCTCTGAATCTAGACACGGTATTAAATAAGCATATCCAGGGAAGAAAAAAAATTACATAACACGTGGAAATGAGTCCAAGAAACAGGCTACGGTCTCGGCGCCGTGAGCTCCCGCGTATGGCGCAAGCCTGGGAACGAGTACACCCGTCCCCCGTGGGCGTCAAAATGTAGCGAAAAGGTAAAACAACACTTACAGGGCCTTCAGTTGTCACTCGAGACAAACAGCTCCTGGTGAAAACGATGTTCGCCTCCCATCTCACTCCATCCTTTTTGTTCAAGGGTCTCAGCCATCTCTTTAAATACCAAAAGTCTTAGCTACTGAAAACATTTCAATGCTGGTGAGAGAAGGCTGATCAAATAATCCAAGGCTAAGGGAGCCAGCCCCTCCCCTCAGGGCCGCCGCGGTCAGGGCCTGACGGGGCTCCGGACACAGGGGGAGACCTGGTTCGTGGGTGGAAATGGGAGAACTTCCCAGATGTTGGAGGATCCACAGACACCGAGTTCCTGAATTAAAAGGAAACTTGGAAAGAAAAGCATCCCAACCTTTTTTACTTTTAAGTGTGAGGAGCCCAGAGGTGGGCAGCAGCTTCACCCACGTGTGAGGGATGGCAGGGGAGACACGCTCGGACGTGAGCACCAGTGCCTCCCCAAAGTGGTGTCATCTCTCTCCAGAGCACCTCTGTCCCTGACAGCTCCACTCACGGGGACCCTGCTGAACTGTCCCTATCTTCACAGCTCCTCTGAAAAGGGAGAAGAATTGGCCAATGGACGTTCGGCCAAAACGTGGCAGAGCCGACCTGCCACCAGGCAGCCCCAGAGACAGGACAACAGTCCCGACGAGGAGGCGGCCGAGCCTGTGGCCCACGAGCCCGTGTCAGGAGTGGGAAGGAGAGCTCCTCTGGGGCTTTTTTGAGCTCTTGTGTGGTTTCAGTAGACATTTTGTATTGTTTTAACATGTTTTTTTGAATGTGTGTAAGAGAGAAGACTTACATAACCCTTTGGACCAGTTCCCTAAGGAAAGAAGAAACCTCAAATGTCAACTTGCAGTTAATAAAGAGCAGACACGTCTTCAGCAGGGCGGCCCTTTGCAGGCCGGACGCGTCGGCCCGGCCAGCGGCCAGCGCGCTGAGCGGCACTATGTCCTCGGTGCTGTGTGAACTTCCTGAGCGTCCATGCCTAACGCTTCCAACGGGAAGAGTGTCCTCTGATCACCAGGGAGAGAGTCAGGCCTCAGGTGAACCAAAGCAGGCTTTTCCACAAACTATGGCAAATGTCCTTTCCTTCAGCCTCAGCCGAAACCGTGTTATTTCTGCAACGTCTTGTGAGTCTTCAACCATTTCAAAATAAAGAATTTCTGTGTGAAAACATGGGTTCTGTCACCCCCCCATCTTTTCAAATGTTGACCTCAAGTACCGTGGAAAGGGAGGGGTTCACCCAGGTACCCTGACACAGTGTGTCCCTCAGGATCGGTGCGATTGATTACGCTGCAGAGTAACAATCCTCACCTCGGTGACTCACAACACATCGTGTTATTTTCCCCATCACGGGTGGCCTGGGGGCTCTGCTCTGAGCTGGTGTCATCCTGTCTCCAGAGGACTGACCAGAGACTGTGGGGACAGCCCCCACGTGGAGTGCTGCAGGTCACTGAGAAAGAGGGACAGCATGGCCAGGGATGCCCTGGCTCTCTGTGCCACCACCAGGAAATGACTGGCGTCACCCCTACTCGTATCCCACTGGGCACGGCACCTAACAGCGAGCCGAGAAAGGAAATCCTACCAGGTGCCCAGAGAGAGCCAGGGTGCCACACTAGACAGCAGGTGTCCTGGGGCCCGAAACAGGACCTGTGTCTACCTGACCGCACAGCCAGAGTCCTTTCCAAGCAAACTCTGCATCACACTATTGTTTCCAGCAAAAAAAAAAAAAAAAGTTTAAATGTTATGTATTTCAGCCTCTCTTTTAAAATTTAAGGAACTGAGGCATAAAACCTAAGGATCTCTTAATCCAAACCTGGCTGTAAGTCACCTCAACGGAGTCCCTTACAGAAGGGCTGCGGGATAATTCACTAGACACTCAGATTACAATATAGAATAAACAACAACGACAAATTAGTATATGTGAGGAATATGTCACAAATATTGCATGGGGCCCACTTACAGTAACAAAGAGTATTTATTCACTGCTTATCTAAAATTCAGATTTAACCAGGTAGCCTGGTGGAGAAGATTGTTTTGTTTTTCTTGCTAATCTGTCAACCGAGGGGCTGTCAAGCCTAACACAATGCATAAAAAGATGAGCATTTAAAAATTAAAATCCGGCCTAGCGTGCGGAGGACCCGGGTTCGATTCCCGGCCAGGGCACACAGGAGAAGCGCCCATTTGCTTCTCCACCCCTCCGCCGTGCTTTCCTCTCTGTCTCTCTCCTCCCCTCCCGCAGCCGAGGCTCCATTGGAGCAAAGATGGCCCGGGCGCTGGGGATGGCTCTGTGGCCTCTGCCCCAGGCGCTAGAGTGGCTCTGGTCGCAATATGGCGACGCCCAGGATGGGCAGAGCATCGCCCCCTGGTGGGCAGAGCGTCGCCCCTGGTGGGCGTGCCGGGTGGATCCCGGTCGGGCGCATGCGGGAGTCTGTCTGACTGTCTCTCCCTGTTTCCAGCTTCAGAAAAATGAAAAAAAAAAAAAAAAAAAAAAATTAAAATCGTTGAAGCATATATTAAGGCCAAAATGGCGCTGATACCTTCAGGGAAGCCGGGTGCCCCCAGATCATACTGTAAACTCAGAGGAGGACCCATCGGGCAGTGTTTGTGGTCCCCGCAGGAGTTATTGAGCAGCATTCTGAATGAAGCTCCAGCTTTGATGGACACCCCATTCTACATCGCACAGCCTTTCAGAACCCAAAGGGTTAGGCCTAGTTTCCCTTGACTGTATTTCCCAACATCCAGCACATGACATGGTACAAAGACTTTGATAAACGTTCATTGGATAGAAGTGAGTTGGAAGGAAAAGAAGGGAAGGAGGAAGGGAGGGAGGGAGGGAGGGAGGAAGGAAGGGGAGGAAGGAAGAACGAGAGGGGGGAGGGGAGGGGAGGAGAGGGGTGGGGGAGGGGTGGGGGAGGGGAGGGGAGGGTGGGGGGAGGGGAGAGGAGGAAGGAGAGATGATAGCATGGGATTCCATTTCGCTTGCCCATCTCTGAAAACCCTGTATGCTCACCAGGGTGCTCACCAAGCCCTCCATAAATGACTGTAGAATCCAAGCATACTGCGTCCCTCGGGGCCACCACTGGTCCTTACGGCGCCTTCAAGGGAATTTGTAGACAGTGTCCCCTTTGGGAGGGCATGGCACCCAGATACAGGGATCAATGAGCAGACCAAGGCTTTGATTTGTGCCAGCAAGGCTAGAATATGCCCCCTTCCTCCTTGGGCAGAAGCTCTGTGCCAGGGCTCACAGCCGGGCTTAGCAGGACAGGGTTGGGGTCCTCTACTCACTTGGCCAGGCGCCCCTGCACAGCGCCTCTGCACATCCCGATGCCTCTCCCAAGTCAGGCGGGAAAGATGAACCCCTGGGAGGTGTTTTCGCGGGAGGTGGACCTTCGCCCTTTGCAGAAAATCTTTGTGCTCTTGTTCTTCACACCCACCAAATTCGACCTGGAGTTGAGAGGAGCAAAACAACCCCAGCTGAGCATGCGCACGCACGCACGCACGTACGCACGCACGCACATGCACGCGCACACGCCCACCCTGTGGAAGTGTACGTAAGGGGACCATCCCACTAGAGTGGTGTCTGAATGCAGCTAATCCAATCAAACATTTCCCAGATGGAAATGATGACCTGTTTTAGAGGATACTCTGCTAGCTGGGCAGAAGGCAGGTCAGCTATATTTAAATTAATTAACCCCAACACCTCCGCAGAAGAAAAGTCACCCGGATGGGCACCCGCCTTGAACGGCCTCCCCGGCTTTGGGGCTGCGATTTGATTGGCCTGATTTCTCCAGCCACGTAAGTCGAGGCTTTTACAAAATTTCCTCTGTGCCCATGCTGTCTTCTGCAATGAGAAACCTTTTATTCAAACACTCTAAAACGCCCCTGAACTTCAGAATGATGCCCTCGAGTTGACTGTGCAACAGAGAGGGACTTCTTTGGTCTTACCTTCATTGTGATTCCGGAAAAACATGGTTCCCAGCCACGGTGGAGGAAATCGTCCTCGGGAGGCGAGCTGTCTTCGGTGAAATCACTCCTTTTTCATCAGATCGGTGTTCCCACGAAGTGTTTCCCAGCAGCTGGGAGAGTAGGCTCATTGAGATCTGGGCTAAACGCACGTCTTGGTGCGGTCCCCAACGCCCACGCCCACGCTGAATCCATGGGACCTCTTCTTTCAGGTCCTGAGAGAGAGACCTGATTCCTCAGCAGGTGAGGAGCTATGGAAGGATCCCACAGCGCAAACAGGCCTTTCTTCTTTTAAAGGCCACAGGGTCCGAGCAGCCCAATGAAATAGAGAAGGGTGAGAACTCCGAGGTGCGCACCTGAGGCTCCAGGAGGAGGAGAAAAGAAGGAACCTACCCGAGAGATTCAATGCCAGGTAGGAGAGGACAAAAGCTGCCTTAAGCCTGACCAGGCGGTGGCGCAGCGGATAGAGTGTTGGACTGGGACGCGGAGGACTCAGGTTCAAAACCCCGAGGTCGCCAGCTTGAGTGCAGTGCAGGCTCATCTGGTTTGAGCAAGGCTCACCAGCTTGAGCCCAAGGTCTCTGGCTGGAGCAAGGGGTCATTGGCTCTGCTGTAGCAACCCTCCCCCCTCACCCCACCCTCGTCCTGGTCAAGGCACATATGAGAAATCAATGAACAATAAGATGCCGCAACAAGGAATTGATGTTTCTCAACTCTCTCCCTTCTGGTCTGTCTGTCCCTATCTGTCTCTCTCTGTCTCAGTTACAAAAAAAAAAAAGGGAAAAAAAAGCTGAGTTGAGACATTTTGAAGTAGGACCCATACAATATCTACCCCCGTCTCTGACAGCACTAAATTCCTAACTTCTGATGACACAAGCCCGCCACAGCTGACACCCTGGGGTGGACAGAGAGGCTCCCAAGGCCAGGTGGCCTGCATTTGGATTCCGGCTCTGACGCTTTAAAACTGCGTGACGCTGAGTAGCTACTTCACCTCTGTGTACCTCGGTTTCCTCATCTGTAAGATGGGGCTGAGCATGACATCTTCCTTTTTGTTTCAAGAACCAATATGGGTACAATGCTGGGAGCTCTGGCTGGTGTGCAGAAAACGGCCCTTTATAGGCAAGTATCTGGGCCACTTCAAGGGAAATCCCAGCAAAGATCGCTCCTCAGTGGGATCTCAGTTTGTTTGTTGACTTAGAATCATGCAATATTAGGAACTGAGATTGGAACCCTTTTGGCTAGACAGCAATGTCCCTGGTAGCGTGAGGGTCCCGGCACAGTTCTCATTTGAGGGAACTGGAGACCTCTCCGCACACCATGCCTGGAGGGACGGGTTCTGTGCCTGTGTCACAGTAGGGGAAACAGAGGCACAGAGATGGGCGTAACCTGCCTACACAGCCAGAGAGGAACAGAGCACACCACCAATCCCCACCTACCTGGAGAGCCCGCCCCCTGCAGATCGGACCCCTCGATTCTGAGGAGACAATGAGTCACCTAGCGCCCATGATGGAATCAGAGATATCTGCAGAGCTTGGGAAACGGGGAGGTCCACAAGTGGGAGCTGGGACGCACACGAGCGATGGAGCCACCTGCCCTCTCAGGTGACAAACGGGGTGACACCAAGCGGAACGCCACCGCCCTGAATCCCACCCTCAAGGCACACAGGGCGACAGCCTCGGGGAAAGGGATCCCCTGTGCACCAAGGAGTCAGGGCCAGCCTTCTCCTGCTGGCGATGACACGGGGAGGCCCAGGGAGCGCAGAGGCCGAGCCCCTCCCACGGAGTGCCCTTCCAGCGGGTGCTGGGGCCACAGAGGGCTCAGCGTCCCAGGAGAAAGGCCTGAGTCCCTGAGCTGGGACTGCAGAGACGGCTGTGTTGTGGACAAGGGCTGTGACGGGAACGGATTGAGACGGTGAAATCCTGCCACGGGGTCAGAGCTCTCCGACCAGGAGCACAGGAGGGAACATGCAACGGAGCTTGAAATCAGTGGGCCAGGGGAACGGAAGCAGGAAAGTGGGCTCTGCTCTGCTGCCTACCCCCAAGTGTCCTGTACCTCAGCCACCCAATGTCGTGGCCCAACTGCAGACAACAACCCCTGTGCACGGGGTGGATGTCGGCTCTTTCCAAGAGAGGACCCTTCTGCTGTCCCCCACAGCTCCCTCAGCAGACGGGGGACAGCATCTCCCCCTCCCCCCTGTGTCTGGCATTTACATAATCAGGCAAATAAAAGGATAAAAGCACACTCTTTCATAACGGGCATATTGTTACTATTATTATTCTTAAGCAAATTAGATTCTGATGATAGAGATTAGTCAAAACCATGATTCTGCTGATTGTGAGGGCGAACTAATTTTTTTTTTTTTTTTTTTTAACCAGAAGGGCTGTTGTTTCAATGTTAGAAAATTATATAAAATGGCACTCTGAGGGAAGCACAGTTTCTGGAAGTTACTGAATTATTAGTTCTCGCGGAAGAGTCTGGGTAGGGCCGCCTTTCCCCCACTGTCTGCCTAGTTGCCCGTCCTCAGGTGCGCGGACACCCGTTTCCCCAGAGAGAAGCACCTGCCCCACTTCTCCCCCCCCTCCCGCCCGATTCATTCTGTGGCTCCCAATGGGGACATGATTTTGCCCCTTAGGGGACATTTGGCAATGTCTGGGACAGTTTGGGCTGTCACCACTGGCGGAGGTGGGGAAGGTAGTGTTTGCTACTGACATCTAGTGGGTGGAGGCCAGGCATGCCGCTAAACACCATCCAGGGCACAGGACAGCCCCACCCACACCCCAACTCATAATGATGTGGCCCTAATCCCCAGTAGCGGCCCCGATTGAGAGACACCCTCCCACCCCCTGGCCTAACTGAATAGAAGTCAGGTGAGATTTTCACTGGGTCACCACAGGGCGTGGTGGCTGGCCTTACAATGGAATCCCCCCCCCCCCCATCCTAAATGCCCCGGAGGGAGGCGTTCGCTTCCCTCCAAGGATGTTCCAAAATACCACGTCGTTTTGGGGCAGAATTACACAAGAACAAGGCGAAAACCGTATAACTGAATTTACAAAGCACTCCCAAACAAAAAGATCTCCTCCCTGCCCTCCCCTCCAGAACGTGTACCTATAAACTTTTAGGGAGGCAGATAAGATCGCCTCGGTCCTTGGATGTGTTCGTGCATGTCCTGACCTCCACCCCAGCTGGTAGGTCAGGAGAAAGCTAACGGACTGTTTCACCACCTTTCTCAGTCCTCTCAGGTCTCACTCCTCTGCTGACTGATACTCATTCACTCCCAGAATTCCTCCAGGAGACAGAGCTCCGTGACTGTCCCAGAGCATGGAGAGGAGTTCGCGAGTTCGCTGTCCTTCCCGTACAGCACATTGGAGTAAAAAGAAAAATCTAATTACGTGCTCCTCAAAGAATTAAACATTTCAGCATCTCTTGCAACAGGATGTTGGCCAAGTTGTCTGTGGAAGGGTCACATAGTAAATATTTTTGGCTTTGTGGGTCACATGCCTCTGTCTGTCGCAAGGGCTCTGGTCTCAGCCACGCTGCTCCCTCCCCCCCCCCCCCCAGCAGCTTGGAAATGAATGGGCTTGGCTGCGTGCCAAAAAACTTTATTGACAAGGACAAGCCACCGCAGAATGGACTTGGCCCCAGGAAACGTCGCTTGCTAACTCCTGTCTTACAACGTCGATTTCCTAAAAATAATACATTCAGGCAAAAAAGAAGAGGGGAAAGTTCAGGGTAGGCGTTTATAAACATGGGCAATAAGGGCTGACTGTCTCCCAAAGACCAGGCTGCGTACAGCTTACTGTCCAGCCCCGGAGAGCCAGGGGTGCGCTGGAATGGACTTACAGGGGGTGCAGACATCTGGAGACGAACGAGGAATGGCAGCCACCCTGCTCAACAATCTGGTATTGTTACTTTCGTTCCTTCCCTAGATCTCCCTTTCAGTTTAAAGCAGGGGTCCCCAAACTACGGCCCGCGGGCCACATGCGGCCCCCTGAGGCCATTTATCCGGCCCCCCGCCGCACTTCCGGAAGGGGCACCTCTTTCATTGGTTGTCAGTGAGAGATGCAAAGCATGGCATCGCTCACATACAGTACTGCTTCCAGTGACGTGGGATGCACACCTCACGGCTCCAGAAGCACGTCACATCACTTGTTACATCTGGCAGTGAGAAATATGGAACCGGACATTGACCATCTCATTAGCCAAAAGCAGGCCCGTAGTTCCCATTGAAATACTGGTCAGTTTATTGATTTAAATTTACTTGTTCTTTACTTTAAATACTGTATTTGTTCCTGTTTTGTTTTTTTACTTTAAAATAAGATATGTGCAGTGTGCATAGGGATTTGTTCATAGTTTTTTTATAGTCCCACCCTCTAACGGTCTGAGGGACAGTGAACTGGCCCCCTGTGTGAAAAGTTTGGGGACCCCTGGTTTAAAGCATTGCTTTCCATGCAGAAACCGTCCTTCCACCCCCCTAGGCCCATACCCCAGGGAACGGCACCCTGGCCGTGGGAGGCGGGAGGCCTGGGTGCCTCCCTGGGACAGCACGGTGTGCAGGGCAGAGGCGTGTGACCCGGAGAGGTACACGGGGGGTCATTCGCCCCTAGGCGGGACCGGAGCTTCGGAGGCACGGCTGAGCGCCCACACGCACTGTCTGAGACCCAGCAGGCGCCTTAACTGCACCAGCCGCGCTATGGTGACCGGTCGTCACCTCTGCACAGCAACTCCGCGAGGCGGGTTACCCAAGAGGTCGCTGGCACAGTTGAGGAAATTCAGCAGCTGGACGCAGGTCGGTCAGTGAGGACGTGAGCTCAGGCTGCGGGCTCGGGGGGCTGGGCTCCTGCCCTCCTCGGCCTCAGCCCCATGCCCTGCCTGTCGGGCCTGCTCTACGTAGTGACAGATACCCACTTACCACTTTAACCACTCTTACGTATTATCCCATCAACGTCCAGCCTCTGTGTTTGAGAGTCCCTGCTTGGGTGCTAAGTCCCATGGCCAGGAAATGCTCTGAGGTATAAAGACCCAGGGGGCCATTGTTCTGCCCAGCAGGTGACCCCTGGGGTGGGCCGGAGGGAGGGGCAGCATCCCCAGTTTTTTAGGCACCAGCTGCTCCGTGGGCTGCAGTTCGTCTCCCGCAGGGCTCTGGGTTCCTGGAAGGCAGGGCCCTGCCCCGTTATCTCTGTACCCCCGTCTCCAGTGGGTGACAGGAGTCCGGACAGTGGGGTGAATGAGAGGGTGATGGCTCAGTGGGAATGAGACCCAGCCTAGGTCTCAGGGGTCCGGAATAGGAGCCAAAAGGGGACTCTGGAAAGGCAGAAAGCAGTGGTGGGGGGGGGGAGCGGCCTCTTCACATGGCCTGTCCCCTCCCATGCCCCTGCCCTCTGCCCGGAGACCTGCCATCCTCTCCCATGCTGGTCTCTGCGGAAATCGCCTTACCTAGCAACGGCTGCTACGGAGAGCCACTCTCTGGAGCTCTGACAACAGAGCACAGGCTCTGCGACAACGCCCAGGTGGGATGGGAAGGGAAAGCAGGTGGACGTCAAGGCCAGGTGCGGCAGGTCTGGGCTTTCAGAACCGGAGTCGCGGAGCACCGGCCCACTGGCCTAGCACGCCGAGCGGCCCCTCGCACATGGCGCCGTCGGGAGAGGAGCGAAGTCACGGTCTCCAGGCTGCAACGGTCCCTGCGCCGAGGACTCCTGCTGCTCCCTGCTCCCAGTCAACTGGGTCAACATGTGCCTGTAAATTCCTCCCAAAAGGGAAATCATAACAGCATCAGCAGCCCCAGAAATGACAAACAACTCAAGTATGGGATGGCCGCTGCCAAGTATGCAACAGTACTCATATTGCACCAGAAAAAAAAAAATCAGATAAGAAAAATAAACCAAGTTGTGTGCATAGTTCCTTAAATATGTATCCCACTTTGTGGTTCCCTCCAGCCTTCGGTGTAATGAATATATCTACTTGTCAGGGGTCAGGGACCGCGGGCCGGTGCAGCCGCCTCGGATTGGTGAGCGGCCTCCCTGGTTCCCTCCCCTCTCTGCAGCACAGAGCGGTGCAGAAAGTTCAGAACAGAGAGCCGCTGACATTCATTTTCCCACTGGCCGACTTGCTAAATTGCCCCATGACTGCGGCCAGACCGTTTGCCTGTGCCTCTGTCTCTCGCCTGCACTTGAGTTGCCAAAACCTATTTGCAAAATGCTTTGTCATCCTCAAGTGGAAGATCCCGGGGCGACTCTCGCGCCATGGATGGTCCAAGAGCCGGAGGGCTGTCACAGCCGCCGATCCCCCTTGGTGGACACAACTGGACTCCGTGGGTGAATGGCAGCGGGAAGGGAGAAGACTGGGGAAGGCCAGCCAGGAGCCGAGACCCGAGGAGCGGATGGCGTTCTGAGCAACAGGACGTTTGGCCAGGGCGCCAGGCCCGCTGCCAACCTTGGGCGGCCACTCCTGGCATGACCATAGAAGCCACAGCCACAAACACTGACAAGGCAAGAAAAGAATATGGTGAGAAACCAGCTAGCCTCTGCTTCTCAGACTACTCGGAAGGTTCTCGAAATGTCCCCTGAAATGAGAGTCCGGGTTCCCCTCTCCTTCTGTCAGGAGCTAGGAGCCAGCATCTATCTCCTCAGGGGCAGGGCGGGCCTATGCCCCCAAACTGCCCTGTCTTCTAGGTGCTTACCTGCCGTGACCTGAGCCACAGAGGATGACGCAGGGTGGCCCACACGTGACCGCTCCGCAGTCCAGGCGGTCTACAGAGTCGAGGGTGGCGGGACCCAGAGGAAGAGGGTCTGGATCCGACCGGCAATAAACACCCAGAACAATGGGGTCTCGCCGTGGAGAAAGCCATCTGGTCCCGGTGACGCCTTTCCTCTTTCCTATAGACGTTGTGTTTGTAGGAAAGCGTGGCCTCTGTCGTCTCCCAACGTCAGGAGAAGACGAGCCGTGACCTGCTCTGGCTTGTACTCAAATGTTTAACAAGCTATAAAACCATCAGGAGGCAAACGCGGTACCCCTGCTACTGGGAACCATGTCACGCGCCCTTACCGCTCAACTCCGAAACACCACAATTATCGTAGCTTCTTGGGTATTTATGGTTACTCTTAATAATGGTCATTAGCAGGGAGATGGACGACATCAAGAAGGGGCACTCGGTCCAAGGCCACGGTCCACCCTTTGCTTGTCGTTCGCAACAACATTACCTCTCGAGCCTTCAAGGGCAAGCTTGCTCTGTGGCACTGACTGAAGAACACGCTGTTGACCTCCCTTGAGTTTCTGCCTAAGAATGCTGCCGACGCGATTCAGGTCCAAGCATAACCTTTTTAAGGAAGGCTAAATTGGGAGGGAAAGGCTAGAACTTTTCTCCAAGTGGAAATGGAGATTTATTATTTAAGAAATTGCCTAAATGTTTCTATTGAGGTTTTATAAAGACTCACAAGTTTTTTGTGTGTGTCATTCTTTTTTTTTTTTTTTTTTTTAAGCGAGTCCATGGATTCCGTACCCATTACTATGTTTATCTTGGGCCAATGACCGATCTGTGAGTCACATCTGTCTACCTCACCCTGTCCAGGGTCAAGAGCAGCGTCGCAAATAAGTGGGATCTGGAAAAGGTGTCTGTGGCGTTCACGATGCTGGGGTCTGTGATCACCGCAGAGCGGAACTCGCCACTTCTTACAAACAAATCCACTCTGTAGTTTCTAAAATGAAAACCATGCATCTGTCGAGTGTTACCCAGCTTGGCTAGCAAGATCAGCCAAGGAGGAGATAACTGGGGGCTGGGGGCGGGGGTCTTCTCCACAGAAAGCAAGAGTATAAGGAAACCAGGGTGTCAGGGGTCATCGGTATTTATTTTGGGGTGGGGAGGATGATACACAATTTGACCTATACTCTCCTTTAAGGAATTAGATTGTCAGGTTTTAAATGACTGTATTTTCACATTACTACCAAGGCTTCATTGCAGAAAAAGACAGGACATGTCTGAATAAAATAATGGTCCTAACAGGACCAGATTTTGGTTGTTTCAATGCAAGCCGTGTTGCAAACCATATTTGGAAAGATGGCAAGCAGTTCCTCGGTGCCTTCCCAGGCGCGCAGACTTCTCCTGTCAGCTTACGGCGGAAGGAGGGTCAGAAGCGGTTTTCCTTCAGAAAGTCCCCATTGGGAACAACCGACCTGCCCACAGACTTTTGTACACATTACACACAACCTGGGCAGGCAAGCTGAGCTCCCGGCTTCCCTGTATTCCTGAACACGCCACAGGGACCCCGGACAGAAAGGGTCTTTCTATAATGGAGTGACACACCGACCAAGACTTGGTATTTTGGGGGAGGGTGCTTAAGGCATTTTAAAAAGATATCTTTTTAAAAAATAAATCCAAAAGCCATCGAGTTGCATTTCTCCCCCCATACCTGGAGACTTATGCATTCTTAAAAAGTGTAATGTTACTCAATTCTTTTGTCTGTTCTGAGTTGAATAGTGTCCCCCTGAAGGCCATGTCTACCTGGCACCTCAGAATGGACTTTCCTGGGAAGTAGGGTCTCTTCCAGTGGGATTGTTCAAATGAGGTCATATTAGATTAGATTGGGTTTTTTCTAAGCAGAGTTGTGAGTAGGAAAAACTCACTTCTCCTCCTGGGTGTTTCTTCCTTTCCTCTCACACAACTTCTACACTCACAACACCAGGTGCAGGGGCTTTTCTTCCCACAACAACGGGGTGTCTGCCATTCAATTCAATTCTGACATGACCAAAGACGGCACCGACCCCAAGGGTGAAGAGCTCAGTTCCACAGGAGTGTCCCCCGCTTGCCAATCTGGGTCACCCACGACTTCTGTCTGATTTGACTTCAAATCTCAGGTTCATACGACCCCCTGCCCGGATTCCCTTATCTGCAAGCACAGCTCACAACAACTCGGGGGAATCCTTATGTGCATTTACGAGCTGGTAATGTAACACAGGTCATGATAACGGACACAGGTGAGCAGCACAGAGGAGAGGACGCACAGGGCGGGCGGGAGCCCCGTTCCCATGGAGCTGGGGTGCGGTATCGTCTGCGTGGCACGCGGATGTGTTCGTGCTTACGTGAGGAAGCCTCTATAAAAATTCCAGCGGGAGAGGCCTTTCAGAGGGCCTCCAGGTTGGTGAGCCGGCCCCCAGCCAGGGTCCCCACCGGAGTCACCCCACTGGAACAAAAGACATTCCTATCACTCAGGAAATTCCGAGGGTTTTAGGAGCCCTGAGTCAGGGACGAGGTCAAAGACCAATGATTACAACCAAAGATGCGCCTCGTGCTCTTATCGCTTCGGAAATTCCAAGGGTTTTAGGAGTTCCAGGGGGCCAGACCCACAGGCTTGTTTTTCTGTGATTTCGCCAGGGCACAGACGCAGAAACCTACGTAGAGGAAAGAGGCCATGTGACAATGGGGACAGAGGTTGCAGGGAGCACTGCTGCCCCCACCAGGTGCCAGAGGAGGCTGGAGGACCCTCTTCACAGAGTGTGGTCCCGCGGCCTCCCCAGTGGGAGAGACGCATAGCTGTCATTCTGCGCCACCCAGTTTGTGGTCGTTTGTCACAGCGGCCCCGGGAAACTTAATACTCTGTTGAAACATGCCTTTAATGATGTGATTTATTCCCATTCCCATATTTGAACGGAGACATGGAATAGTACAACAGGACCCAAACCCTCTTGACTCTTTGGCAGTGGGTGGCATCCCTGGTTACATCGTAGCAACCCCTGGCACCTTTTAAATATCCCCACCGTCCAAGCTGCACCCCCAACCCAATTAAATCAGAGGCTCTAGAGGGCAGGACTGAGACGTCAGGGTTGAAAATGCCCCCTGGGTCATCGCAATGTGCGGCTGAGGTCACAAGAGCCACCGATTGATGGAGCGCAGCACCATGGTTTCTGACAAAAACCCACGGGCTTCACGGCGACTCAAAGTCTGGGTTTCATTTCTGGCTTCACCACCTGCTAGCGGGGTCCCTCGGCAAGTCATTTCCTTCACCTGATATTTACTTTTCAAATTGAAAATGGGATTGCAAAGATCAATCTCCCCAAGGACGTAAAAACATCTAAAACTGCCAGGCTCAGAGCAGACATCTCATAGATGTCACCCTCCCTGCACAGAGAGGCAGACTTCGCAGGACGTGTGGAGTCCAGGCTCTGGAGGAAGGCTTGGGGGCCCATCTGACTCCGTGCCTGCGAGCCGTGGAACCTCGGCCGGTCCCCACACTCGGTCTCCTTGTCTCCCTGATGGGGCCTCGGAGAGTCCTTACGAAGTGTACGGGGGAATGACCAGATCATTTGATCTAGCTAAAGCAGTTAAAACAGTATATGGCCCATTAAAGCACTTAATAAATGTGAGCTCACATTACAGGCATTATCTGATCACAGCCGCACACCTCCCCCTCGGCCACGCAGAGCCCCGCGCGGTGCGTTTTCTCAATCCGCAGAGACGTGTTTTTGAAAGGGCCGGATCAGACCGGAGCCGGGACACTTGACTCTCCGCTCGGCTGAGATACCACTAAGCTCTAGGACTTAAGACAAGTTACTTTTCCCTGTTCCCCATTCCTGGGCTCCGTCTGTATCAGGAAGGGTTTCATCATTCCTGGTCCTGTGGGCTTAAAGCATTTTAAAAAACAAACAACCTGGGGTTGTCTAAATATGACAATGTGATAGACAAAATTGGGGGTGTGTTTGGCAAACAATCTCAATGCTTTTTGTGACATGCTGAGGTTAGGACTTACGAAAATCCGTAGAAACTGTATGAAGAGTGGGGGAATAAAAAGAATCAAAGTCCATTTTACTGTAGCAAAGGGCAAGCCCGGGATGTTTTTCTAAGACATTCAGGCCACAGGCTCTCAAGTCCCCCATGTGACTGTGCTGATCCCAGCAGGAGAGAAGTCAGCACAACCTCACCACTCAGGTTTAAACGTGAGAAACAGCCCTGGGTGGGACACAAGCCAGTACCATCTCTCTAGTGGGTAATGAGGGAATATGTATCAGTAATCTGGAAACTACATGGTTGTTACATTTCTAGGAGGCTGTCTTGAGAAAAAAAAGTTAAAGAGTTCAATTTCCTCTTCCTTTTGGGATGAGCCTTTGGACAATCCGGTCAGTTCATTGATAAGTCAGTTAAATACAGAAATCGTAAGCGGTGGCCAGATAAAGATAAAAGCTTTGTTATAAGTTACAATATAAACCATGTGGGTTCATTCATTTATCTTATGATGCAGGACCCAGGCTGTCATCGACCTTGGATCCCCGAGTAGAATTCTGTGACACCTCTCCTCACACAAGCCACACCTGTCACGATTTGTGTTCTTAATTTTGAGCTGTAGCCCAAACCCGAAGGTATTTGGGTGTCAGTAGGAGAACAGACTCGTTCTCCATTTAGAATTCTTTTTATTTTATTTTTTTTTCCTCAAATTATTGGGCATTGCCTTGCCATGACCTTCTCTGACAGTGACTTTCTTCCCGCTTCACCTTATTGATTCGCCCCCAAATCATTCTGCTTCGTTTTTACAGTGTCTACGGAAACACCCACCCTCTTTTCTTCTTCCCCTTCTGCGTCCTGTCTTGGTTTTGCAGTCAGCTAACTCACAGTGACAGCTGCCGTCCACAGGTGTGGGAACACAGACGATTAGCTCCTGGTAAGCGTACATCCCAAAGAGTGGAAGCCAAGGAAAAGCAAAGTCCCCCCCCACCCCCCCACCCCCCCATAGGGCCAGCATCTTAAGAGGCCAGAAAACCTCGCTTAGCCTAGCAAGTCAGTTAAGTGAGGTGGGGGTGGGAGGTCACTTCTCTGATCAGATATGTCATCAAAGATTGATATACAAACATAGTTACCAGAATAGTAACTCAAATAGACAAAAAATATGGAACAGAAAAAATATAAATATGATGAATATATATATATATATCACATGTACAGATATGGTATGTAAACATTAAAAACTATATTTTTTAAGTATTTTATATGTAAAACGCTGTAACACAATCATAATGCTCATTCATTCCATAAAGAGGTAAGAAGCAATAAAACACTGTATAAGTTTTGAAACAAAATTTGTATTTCGTATCTTTTCTTATAAAATTAAAAGTGGACCCGTATGTAACAAATCGGATTGATGTCATCTTGAGCTCTTCATTTAGTTTGAACTCGATCTGGTGCTTAAGAATTGTTTTTAAGAAAAATAACATATGCCATGTGCCTTAAAAAAATGCATGAAACCTCAGTAAAAGGGAGGGTGCTTTTTCCTCCCAGTATGACCGAGGAAGCTTCCCCTAGACCCAACCCTCCTGCAGACAACAACGATCAACTCCGAATAAAAATACAAAACAAGGGTTTTGTTTACCAGAGGCAGGACAAAAGGCAGGCTGAGTATAGAGGAAGTCAACATTTAGAAGGGGAAAAAAATGGCATAAGATGAAAGTCCCATTTTTATAGCTTTTAGCCTAAGGGCAATCCAAAATTGTCACCACAGAAGTGGCTAAATCTCTGAAAGAAAACCCACCATTTTTCTAACCCAAAGAACAAAAGTACAGAGTTCAGGGCAACCAGGGTCACAGGACAGGGAGGGAGTAACTGAGAAAGATGGGCCTGGGGAAGAAGGACCCACCTTCTCTGGGGGTACCCGACCCCGGGTGTGAGAGCTAGACTCAGAGCAGCTAAGCGGAGGGGAAAGATGGGACTGGGGAAAAAGGACCCACCTTCTCTGGGGGGTACCCGACCCCGGGTGTGAGAGCTAGACTCAGAGCAGCTAAGCGGAGGAGAAAGAACTCAGTAAAGGTTTGAGCTATTTCAAGAGAAAAAGTTTTCAGTTTCAGTCCAATGGAGTGAACAGTCTGCTTCTTAAAAATAAAATAAAATAAACATTCTTCAGAGAAATATAACAGAATCCAGATGGCATTCACAATGTCCAGGATGTAATTCAAAATTACACAACACAGAAAAGGCAAGAAAATGTGACCAATCCTTATGAGAAAAAAAAAAAAAAAAGAAAGATAGATGGAGACCAATTCCAAAATGATCTAAATGTTGAAAAAATAAGGCAGGGGTTTAAAAGCAAGAAAAAAATGAAAATAAAGTCTCCATGCACACAAAGATAGGAAATGTCCACAGAGAAATATAAACCATAAAAAAAGAATCATATGGAAATTCTAGAGCAGCCAAATACAATATCTGAAGTAAAAAATATCTTGTATATGCTTAATAGCATAATAGATATGGCAGAGGAACTAGTCAGTGAGCTTGAAAATAGGCTAACAAAAATCTTTCAATCTGAAGAATATAAAGAAAAAAGATCGGGGGAAAAAAATTAACAGGCCCTGGCCAGGTGGCTCAGTGGTAGGGGGTTGGCCCAGCATGTGGAAGTCATGGATTCAATTCCCAGTCAGGGTACACAGGAGAAGTGACCATCTGCTTTTCTACCCCTCCTTTCCCCCTTCTCTCTCTCTCTCTCTCTCTTCATCTCCCGCAGCCATGGCTCAAATGGTTTGAGCAAGTTGGCCTCAGGCACCGAGGATGGCTCCATGGCTTCACCTCAGGAGTTAAAAATAACTCAGTTGCTGAGCAACAGAACAGCGGCTCCAGATGGGCAGAGCATCACCCTGTAGGGGGCTTGCTGGGTGGATCTGGTCGGAGCACATGTGTGAATCTGTCTGCCTCCCTAACTCTCACTTAATAAAAATAAAAAAATTAAACAGAGCTTCAGGAACCTGTGAGATGATACCAACAAATCTACCATAAGTAGAATTAGTGGAATGAGGAAGAAAAAGAGAATAGGATAAAAAACATTTGAAAAGGTAGTCCAAAAATTTCCCAAATTTGATGAAATAAAAAAATTTACAGATTAGAAAACCAGAGAACCTCAAAAAGAAGAATTACAAAGGAAACCACACCCTGGCACTCCAACAGTAGACCAACAGTTCCAAATCCAAGGCAGAGAGAAACATCGTCACAGCAACCAGAGAAAAATGAAACATTACAAACAAAAGAACAATTCAAATGACCTCTAGGTTACCATTACACAAGTCCAGGATATACTAGAACAAACTCGTTAAAGTTGTAAAAAAAAAAAAAAAAAAGCAAAACACATTGAAAAACCTGTTAACTCACAATTCAATGTCCTTTCAGAATGAAGACAAAATAAAGACAACTTCAGACAAAAGGTAAACGAGAATTCACTGACAGCAGATGTGCTCTAGGAAGTGCTAACATGAGTTCTTCATGAAGGGATATCACCACACAGCAATGCAGATATTCTGGGGGGAAAATGGAAACCATTAGATACAGCGAATGTACGAAATGCATGGGTAACTATAAAAAGTTTTCTTGATTTAAAAAGAGAATACTCCTACTAGTTAATTGAAACACATAGCATTGTTTGAATGGATTTATAATGCTGATGCAATGTATATATCAGCTATAGCAGGAAAGGAGGAAGTTAGTGAACTTGTGCAGTTGCCAAGTTTCTACCCTTGACAAGGTACACTATTAACACTAAGCAGATACTGTTAAGTCAAGGATGTATATTGTGATATGTAGGGAATTATCCCAGAAGTTTAAGGTTGAATTAACATTCAAAAGTCAATCAATGCCACTAATAGTAGTAACAGACTAACGGAGACAGGTTGTAGAATCATTTCAATTAATGCATGAAAAAATTTTAACAAAATTCAAAAGCCATTAGTGATAAAAAAATAAATAAACTAAAAATAACATGTATAGCTCATATCATATTTAATAATGAAAGAGTGAAAATTTTTCCCACTTGAGGCTGGGAACAAGTTAAGAATGTTCATTCTCACCATTGTTATCCAACAGTGCCTGGAGGTTCCGGCCAGGACAATAAGCCAATAAAAAATAATTATTTAGATAAAGAAACGTCACCCAGCTTGGAAAGGAAGAAGTAAAACTCTACTCTCCATTTTCAGATGACATCATTGTCTACACAGAAAATCCAAAAGAATAAACAAAACAGCTACTCACACTAATCAGCGAGTTTAACAAGGTGAGCGACTCAATAGAAGGTAAGGACACAGACGTCAATGGCCGCAGACAGCGGCAAAGTGAAAATTTACAAGAATTCCACTTACACGATCATCAAAAAAACCCATAAAATACTTAGGGATAAATTTAACAAAAAAAAGGTGCTCAACCGTCACACCAAACACTTACAGGACATTGAGAGAGAAATAAAAGAAGGCACCCATAAGGTGAAAGACATATCACAAGAACGGATCGGAAGACTGGCGATCGCTGGGATGTCCACTCTGCTGAGCCATCTCCGAATTCAGTGGGATCCTATTTGTAATGTTAGTGCCCCCTTTCTTTTGAGAAACTGACAAGCTAATTTTTTAAATGTATATGGAAAAGCAAAGAACGAGTAATGACACTGTGCACTGAGGTAGTTACTAACCACAGGTGGCTGCTGAGCTTTAGATATATTTAGATAAATTAAAATTAAATTAAATAAAACATTCTTTTCCTCCGTTGCACTAACCATATGTCAAGGGCCAGTGGTTCCTTTTCTAAACAGTGTAGATACATGACATTTAATCATTGCAGCAAGTTCTATTAAACAGTAGTGACCTCAATATATCATATGAAGCCACCCTGAAAAATCATAATAAAAGTAGAGGACTTATACTACCTGACTTCCAAAGCCACAGTAACCCAGAAATTGTGGTATTCTCTAGGAAAACATAGGAGAATATGTTCATAACTTGAGGACAAAGAACTGACATAAAGCAATAACCATAAAATTAGACTACATGAAAATTAAATGTTTCTGCTCATCAAAAGACATCATAAGAAAAATGAATAGGCAAGCCACTATATAAGAGAAAATGTTTTCAAAACAAACTTCAGATACAGAACTGGTTTCTAAGATATATAAAGAACCCCTAAAACTCAAAAGTATAATAAAAGCACAAACAACCCCTCTCCTCAAAAAAAGGGGGATGGCAAAGATTTTATCAAGAGAATTTCATATATATATATATACATATATATATGTATATAAAATATATTTAGATATACATATATACAGACACACACACACACACACAAATGTTCAATAAGCAGAAGGAAAAGTACTCAACATCATTAGGAATTAGACAAATGTAAGTTAAAACCACAATGAGTCCCTGGCTGGTGGCTCAGTGGATAGAGAATCAGCCTGGCGTATAGATGTCCTGGGTTCAATTCCCAGTCAGGGCACACAGGAAAAGTGACTATATGCTTCTTCCCCACTCCCATTCTTCCTTCTCTCCCTCCTCACCTCCCTCAGCTAGTGAGTAGTTCGATTAGTTTGACCATGGCCCTGGGCACTGAGGATAGCTTCACTGGAGTGCATCAGCCTCAGGCACTAAAAATAGCTTGGTATTAGAGCATTGCCCAAGTCTGGGTTGCTGGGTGGATCCCAGTCGGTGTGCATGAGGGAGTCTGCCTCACTATCTTCCCTCTTCTCACCTGAAAAAACAAACAAACAAACAAACAAAAAACACAATTACATACAAGTATACATCTACAAAATAGCTAAAATTAAAAAGAATGAAAGCACCAAGTGTCCGTGAGGATACAATGTAACTGAAACTCTCACACATTAGTGGTGAGAATGTATAATGATATGGCCACTTTGAAAGACAGCTGGACGTTTCCTATAAAACAAATCACACCCTATCCTCTGGTTTAGCAATCCCACAATTAAGTATTTACCTAAGGGAAATAAAAATATACATTCACTCACAAAAGCTCAAACAAAAAAATGTTTATTGCAGGTTTATTTTCTTTATTTTTATTTTTATTTTTTGTATTTTTCCGAAGCTGGAAACGGGGAGGCAGTCAGACAGACTCCCGCATGCGCCCGACCAGGATCCACCCGGCATGCCCACCAGGGGGCGATGCTCTGCCCATCTTGGGGCGTCGCTCTGCCGCAATCAGAGCCATTCTAGCACCGGAGGCAGAGGCCACAGAGCCATCCTCAGTGCCCGGGCAAACTTTGCTCCAGTGGAGCCTTGGCTGCGGGAGGGGAAGAGAGAGACAGAGAGGAAGGAGAGGGGGAGGGGTGGAGAAGCAGATGGACGCTTCTCCTGTGTGCCCTGGCCGGAAATCAAACCCGGGACTCCTGCACGCCAGGCCGACGCTCTACCACTGAGCCAACCGGCCAGGGCTATTGCAGGTTTATTCATAATGATCTAAAACTAGAAACTGTCCTTAGTGTCCCTCAACAACAACAACAAAAAAAATGGATAAACAAATTGCGATATGTTCATATCACAGAACCACATGAACAGCAAAAAGGACCAACTACTAATTAATATACACAGCAACATGGGATAAATTGCAAAAACATTGTGCTGAGTGAAAGACAAGGTTTATTCATAATGATCTAAAACTAGAAACTGTCCTTAGTGTCCCTCAACAACAACAACAAAAAAAATGGATAAACAAATTGCGATATGTTCATATCACAGAACCACATGAACAGCAAAAAGGACCAACTACTAATTAATAATACACAGCAACATGGGATAAATTGCAAAAACATTGTGCTGAGTGAAAGACACCAGACCAAAGAAACAAAAGAGTAGATCAGGAGAAACTAATCTCGAGTGTAAGAGACATCTGAAGAGTCCGGGGTTTGATGGAAACAGCTGGGAGACACACCCTCTAGAAAAGACCTTTAGTCTGAATGAAAATCTGACCTCTCTCGATCCCGTGGGCTTCAGCAAACGGCAGCACAGTCACGCCGTCGGGTTTTCTCCAGACCACACGGTCTTCATTTGAGCACCTTGTTGTCATCAGGAAAGACTTAGAATTTTCTAACTCACCCAACCTTACTTCCTTTTTTTTTTTTTTTAAGAATTCTTCCATCAATTTTATCTCTCGACGACTCTCACATTCTACTGTAAACAGCCAGAAGAAACTTTGTTTACAACTTCCTGAGCAACACAACCGAGTTCGTCACACCGACAAGTCCCGCTTTCCCACATCCCCAGGGGAGACGCACAGCCTCCTGCCACCACACCTCAAGGACGCCCCCTTGCTCCAGTCTCCAAGTACAGCCTTTTCCAGGGGGGCTTGGGCTGGCTCTATCCCTCTCCGCTGCCCAGGGGGGAGTTCTGACGCTGCTCCCCGTTTTCACAATATCATTACAGTAGCAGCCCACTCCCAGGTGCCAATACCTGTATTAATGTTCTTTCCTTCTTTCTTGTTGATGTTTATTTTACTAATTTGAGAGAGAGGGGAAGGGAGAGAGAGACCAGGGATGTATGTGCCCTGACCAGGGATCAAACCGGCCACCTGTGTGCTTCCAGACGACGCTCTAACCAATCAAGCCACCTGGTCAGGGTTACCTGCATATGTTTTCTATTGCGGCATGACAAGTTCCCACAAACTTAGCAACTTAAAAGAACACACATTCATTATCTCAGAGTGTCTGCAGGGCGGATGTCTGGGCGTGACAGCTGGGTCCTCTATCCAGTGTCCTGCAAAGCCCTGTCTCATCAAGAGACCCAACTGGGGTAGAACCCACTCCTAAGGTCACTGACTAGTTGTTCTGAGAATTGTTTCCTAGCTGCAGGGCTGAGGGCCCAAGCTGCTTGCTGGCTCTTGGCTGGAGGTCACCCTCAGATCCCAGATGCCTTCCACAATTCCTGGTCACATGGGTTTCTTCAATATGATCCCTTAGGTCATCAAGGCCACAAGAAGCCTCCAGCTCCAGTCTACCGTGAGACGGATTCATGCTAGAATAATAAAACATAATCACAGGAGGGACAGCCCCCATCTTTGCCATATGTTATCGGTGATAAGCAAGTCGCCGGAAATTATGCACGGTGTGAGCACCAGGTAAGTATCATTGGGGGTCACTTTAGTGTGCACTCATGACCCTCAGCAAACGAACACTTAAGATTTGGGCATCTCACACCAAAAGGGATGGCAGACTGATCTCTGGGTACACATGTTGAGTTGTTGAAGTGCATCAATAAAATAAGATGGGTTGATGAAGGGATACCCATGATGCATCAATGGATAAATCTATGAGAAGGCAACAATAGCAAAATGTTTATGGCAAAATCTAGGTGTGGGTATAAGAGGTATATTAACCTGAAATTTTTTGCTACATACTTGAAATTTTTCATTATAAAATATTAAAAAAATAAATGTGTATTTATTTTTAAAAGTGCATAGACACAGTAGTTATCACTGAGTCATGAAAATGAGTCTTACTTATTTCTTTATACTTTTCAGCATGTTTTCACTTTATTTTTATATAATCAGGAGTGGGGAAAATTTATTTAATTTATAAAGTAGCTCATGGATCAAGGCAAAAATCTCTCCAGCCCAACACTGAGCTTCTAACAGCCTGACTGCCTTCCCAGGCATTAGTCTCCAAGAGATCAGGACGTGACCCTCCCGCCCCCCACCCCAGCCCGCCCCAAACATTCTTGAACTTCCCTACAAGCCAGCGATGGAGTCATCTATTCACGAGTGCATTTAAACCCTCCGAAATGTCATGTTTTCAGAATGCAACCACCTCTAGACATAAAAGTTGCACAATAGCAGCACACGTCAGGTACAACTGCTCTTTTTATTATGTCCTAGAACGATCTCCGTTCTCCACTCTGGTTTACTAATAGTTCAGAATTTGGTAAATAACTCTAAGTCCAAGCGAGGTTAGTGATTCGGACTCTATCGTGAACACTGCAGGGTGTCGGGCTAAATAAACAGCATACCTGGTAGAACGTATCAGTGTCATGCTTTTGTGAGTAAATGGATGAGTCATTGTTAGTTAAACCGTGTCATACCGTGGCCAAGAAAAACAACGGCCGTTTAGGGAATGAAGTAATAATTACCTGGTGTAAGCAGGCCCCGACATCACCATTGCATTTTCTCTGTTTACAAGAGGAAATGGTTCTATCCAGCCACGCACACTGTCAAAGCATCCGTGTTTCATAAGTGGGTCCTAACATATGGAAGAGAATTTCTAAGGCTACTTATTGGCTGCTGATGGATTCTCTGTGCTCCCGCCCCGAAATCATCTGATCTATGGGCATTAGTCACTTCCTTTGTGTTTGTCTATGCTAGTAGCAAGAATAGAGCAAAGAGACACAGAGAGAGTATATACACAAAATCATCAGCAAATTATACAACATAGTAAATAATTTGCTAAAATGACTAACAGTTTAATTCAGCACTTGTTGAGCCAGATTCTGGACGCACATAAAGTAAGACGTTTCTCATGCTTCAACCCCCCCCCCCCCGCCCCCTGCCCCCGGGGGGCCAAGCAGAAAGGAGCTGAGACTTCGGCCCTTGGTAACTATTTGCTGAAATAAATCAGACCCAGAAACCGTCCATGCGTTTTTATCGGGTGGTAAGAATTAGTGGCAAAGAGAGCCAAGGTCCTCTAATGATCGGCTGGGTTTGGATTGGCACAAGGGATACAAAAGAAGGGCGTTAAGTATCATCTGGGGGTTAAACAATAGCAACAATGATAATATTTGAGGTTTTAACAAGAACCTGGCTGGCCCCGGCTTGGAGAGCAAACTTTCACCCCAAAACGTGGGGTTTGGGGAAACGATGTCTGGCATCATTAGAAATGGAACCACTCATTCTCAGGGACACAGACAAGAGTGTGGTGGTTAGGGGGGCGGGGGAGGAGAGGGGCACAAAGAAAACCAGATAGAAGGTGATGGAAGACAATTTGACTTTGGGTGATGGTTATGCAACATAATCAAATGTCAAAATGATCTGGAGATGTTCTCTCTGAAGCTAGCTATGTACCCTGATTGATCTATGTCACCCCATTAAAATTAATTAAAAAGAAAAGAAAAGAAATGGAACCACTGGCCCTTGATACATGGTTAGTGCAACGGAGGATACATACGGCAGGCATGACACATCTAAAAGCAAACAGTGATTTTCACATGCTTAACCAGTGTGCCCTGTAAAAGTTTTAGAGGTATTATGGGAAACTGCGGGGTTGGCATATGGGGGGGTGGGGGTGGAGAGTTTGCAGACCATTTTGTTTGGGAGGCGCTGTTTGAGTTTTTAACCTCCTGTTGCCATAAAGTGAACATGCAAAAAACTGCATGTATTTAAAATATACAGTTAGATAGGTTTTAATACACACACACACACACCTGTGCAACTATCACCACAATTAAGTTAATAAAAATATTCGTCACCTGCCCCTCAGACTTCCTTGGGTCCCTCTGTAACGCCTCTGGGCCTCTAGCCTTCTGGCGGTCCTTAGGCAACCACTACTTACCTGCTTTCTGTCTCCACAGGTAAGTTGTCTTTTCTAGAACTTGCTTGAACTAAGCGAACCCACACCGTGTCCTCTGGCTTTTTTCGCTCAGTGTAATTAACCTGAAGTTCATCCGCGCCGCAGCACATGTGAAGAGTTCATTTCTTGGTATCCACGGTTCGTATTCCCTCGGACGGACAGACCACAGCTTAACCCTTCACCTACGGATAGACATCTGGGTCATTTCTAGATGCTGGCAATCACAAAAGAAGCTGCTATGGACACTTGTGCACGAGTCTTTCCATGGGCACATCTCCACACGCGTGTCATCTCTCTCGGGCGGAGTGGAATGGCTGTCAAGCTGTTTTCTTTCCAGAAGCGGCTTCCTCGTCCCACAATCCCGGCTGCAGTGTGCTGAGAGCCCAGATGCCCACACCTTTGTCAGCACTTGCTACGGTCAGTCTTTTTAATCTGTCCTTTTTAGTGGATGTGTCCTGGTAGCTCTGTACGTGTCTAACTTACAGTTCCCTAATGAGGAACGATCTCTCTATGTCCCTGTTGGCCACCCGTACACTTCTTCGGTGAAGCATTGGTTCAACGTGTTTGCCAATTTTTTACTTAGGATGTGTGTTTTCTGCTCCCTGAGTTTTTAAAGTTCTTTACATATTCTGGGTACACCTTTTATCAGACACGTATCTGACAAATACTTCCTGCAGCTTTCTCGTTCTCCTAAGATCTTTTGAAAAGCAGATTTTTAAAAAAATTTTGATGAAGTCCAATGGATTGATTTGTTCTCTTACGGGTCATGCTTTGGCTGCATCTGAGGAATCCTTGCCTAATACAACATCACAGAAGTTTTCTCTCCATTCCTCTCTGACAGCTCGACTTGAGCATCCTTGATTATTGTCAGTTAGTGATGTCACGGAACCACAACAATGGCCGTCTTCATTTGCAGAGTCCGTTCAGTCTTTGTTTATTTCCAGAGGAATTTTAGCACCAGGTCATCAAGTGCTACAGTAGAATCTGCTGAGAGTTCGATCAGAACGGCGTTTAAATCCACACGGCAATGGGGGGAGCATTCCCCGTGTGAACAATGGTGACTCTTCTGATCCGGTGCGTGTCTCCACTTCTCCCCTCTCCTTGAGTTCTCTCAGCAATATTCATCGTTTCAGGGTGGAGCACCTGCACATCCTTGGCCACATTTCTCCGTAATGCACTTCCTATTTTTTAAGCTACTTAGATATTTCTAAATTTTGATGTGCAATTTTTTAGCATTACTAGATACAAATACAATTTCTAGTTGTGTATTGATTTTGTATCCCATGACCTTGCTATAAAATAACTTAGCAGTTCGGGTAGCTTTTTTATTTTTTATTTTATTTTTTTGTAGATTCTATCAGATTTTTAACATAGACAATCACAATGGCTGTGAATAAGGTCAGTTTTACTTCTTATTTTCCAAGTGAGTTGCCTTTTATTTCCCTTTCTTGCCTGATGGTCGTGGCTAGAACCCCCCCAGTACAAGAACACATAGACGGAGTAAGAGAAACCTCTTACCAAGGCTAGGGTGCGAGCATTCTGTCCGCCGTGTTAGCTGAAGGCTTTCTGCTGATGCCCTATCTCATTGAAGAAGTCCCTCCGATTCCTAGTTTGCTGAGAGTTCTTACTAGGAACAGAATTTGGATTCCGTTAAATGCTTTTGAAGGGAGAGGAAGAGGACCACGTGGTTTTTCTTTCTCATTTTGTTACTATAATGATTTTTCTAATATTAAATCAATAATGCATTCCTGGAATAAACTTACTCACAGTGATAATGTATCACCCTTCTACATATTGCTTGAAAATTTTGATAAATTTTGTTCAGAATGTTTGCATCTGTTTTCATGGAAAACATGGGTCTCTAATTCTTTTTGGTAATGTCTTCTTTTGGTTATCAGGATAGTACCGGCCTTGTAGAATGAGTTGAAAAGGATTCCCTCCTCTCTGATTTAAAAAAAAAAAATGTTTGTGTAGAACTGGTGTTTCTTCTTCTTACGATGTTTGATAGAATTCACCAGTAAAGCCATTTAGGCTTGATTTTCTTTATGGGAAGGTATTTAACTACAAATAGCATTTCTATAGTAAATGTTAGGACAATTTAGGCGATTTAAATTTTAATGAGTGAGCACTAGTAATCTGTATTGTACAAGGTATTTTTTCATCTCACTTAAGTTGCAAATGTATTGGCATCAAGTTTTTCAGATTAGTCCCTTATTATATATTTTTTTAGATATATATATATTTTAATTTTATTTATTCATTTTTAGAGAGGGGAGAGAGAGGGAGAGAAACAGAGAGAGAAAAGGGGGGAGGAGCTGGAAGCATCAACTCCCATATGTGCCTTGACCAGGCAAGCCCAGGGTTTCGAACCAGTGACCTCAGCATTTCCAGGTCGATGCTTTATCCACTGCACCACCATAGGTCAGGCCTCTCTTATTATATTTTAAATAACTATGGAATCTCCAGCGATGTCGCCTTACTCATATCTGATATTGGTCATTTGTGTCCTCTCTTTCTTTTCCTGGTCAGTCTGCGGAGAGCTTCATCAGTTTTGTTGATCAAGTCAAAGAATCATCTTTCGGTTCCATTGGTTTTTCTCTATTGTTTCTTTGGTTTTATTTATTTATTTATTTATTTATTTATTTATTTTTACTTAGATCTTTTTAAATTTTCTTTCTTCTACTTAACCTGAGTTTACTTTGCCTTCTTGCTCTTGTTTATTAAGATAGAAACTGAGGTCACTGATTTGAGATCTCTCTTTTCTTTTTTTTTTTTCTTTTTTTTTTTTTTTGTATTTTTCTGAAGCTGGAAATGGGGAGGCAGTCAGAGACAGACTCCCGCATGCGCCCGACCAGGATCCACCCGGCACGCCCACCAGGGGGCAACGCTCTGCCCATCCGGGGCGTCGCTCTGTCGCAACCAGAGCCATTCTAGCGCCTGGGGCAGAGGCCAAGGAGCCATCCCCAGCGCCCGGGCCATCTTTGCTCCAATGGAGCCTCGGCTGCGGGAGGGGAAGAGAGAGACAGAGAGGAAGGAGGGGGGAGGGGTGGAGAAGCAGATGGGCGCCTCTCCTGTGTGCCCTGGCCGGGAATCACACCCGGGACTTCCGCGCACCAGGCCGAAGCTCTACCACTGAGCCAACCAGCCAGGGCCGAGATCTCTCTTTTCTAATTCAGGATTTCGTGCAAAACATTGCCTCTGATGGACTCCGTTAGCAGTAACCCACAAACCCTGACATGTAGTGTTTTCATTTTCATTCGGTTTAAAAACACTTTCTAAATTCCCTTTAGGTTTCTTTGGCCCGAGGGCTCTATGCAAGTGTGTTAGTTCATGTCCAAATGTTTGTCTAGGTATCTTTTTGTTGCTGATCTTTCATTTCACTGTGGTCAGAGAACACTCTTCCTGTGACTTGAGACCCCCCCTTAATTTATTCAGACTTGCTTTGTCACCCATAATATGACATACTTTGGGAAATATATCTTGTCTAATTTAAAGTGCATCCTTATATTGTTGGATGGAATGTTTCAGAAATATCACTCAGGTCAAAGTATTTGAATCGTATCAATTATTGAGAGAGGTATACGGGAATCCCTGACTATAATTGTAGATTTTTCTATTTCTCCTTGAAACTTTCTCATATTTTGCATCATTTGTTTCAAAGTTTTGTTATTAAGTGCACAAGTTATTAAAAGGTCCTCTTGCTTAATTAACATCAATATCATCATGAATGGCCTTCTTTATCCCTGGTAATATTCTTTGCACTGATATCTACTTCATCTGATATGAATATAAACAATCTAAATTCCTCTTGATTATTATTATCGTGATAAATCATTTTCCATATCTTTGTGTCTGCATTTTTATGATACAGTTTATTTGTTTAGTTTTTGTAGGTATTCGATAGTTGACTATTGCTTTTTTGTCCAATCTAACAATCTCTTTCTCTTAATTGGGCTATTTTCACTATTTACATTTAATGTGACTATTGATATGATTAAGTTTAGAAACATATAAACTTATTAACCAATGTTACCAGAATAAATTTAAATTTTTTAATTAAAAATATTTTTTTCCATTGAGATGAGATAGAAAGAGAAAGAGAAGCATCAATGCATTGTTCCACTTAGTTGTTCCATTTAGTTGTGCACTCAGTGGTTGCTTCTCATATGTGCCCTGGCCGGGGATTGAACTTACAACCTCAGCTTAATTTACTGAGCCATCAGGCCCAGGGCCTAAACATTTTAATAAATAAATAAGTAAATAAATCTATAGACTTGCTGTTTTTTTATCCATTCCATCTGTTCTTTGTTCTTTTTTTTCTCTTATTTTGCATTAACTGCATGTTGTTTTATAAGGTTACCTCTTTCATTAGTTTATGCACAATGGGTCAAAAAGTTAGAAAAAATAAATAAAAGTTTTATTTAAGATACAGGTATTTCCATATTGCTTCTTTTTTTCCATAATATATATTTTTAACTTATCATTGTCTACCTTCACCAGAAAGTTTATCACTTTGCATACAAGATCTGAATCTTAAAATTATATACTTCCACATTTCCTCTGCTGACCTTTATGCTATTGTTATTGTGAATTTTACTTTTATCTTTACTATGAACCTAACACAATATTACTGCTGTTCAAAACAGTCAACTGTCTGGCCCTGGCCTGTTGGCTCAGTGGTAGAGCATCAGCCCAGTGTGTGGATCTCCCAGGTTCGATTCCCGGTCAGGGCACACAGGAGAAGCAACCATCTGCTTTTCCAACTCTCCCCCTCTCCCTTCCCTCTTTCTCTCTCTTCCCCTCCCACAGCCATCACTGGATCAGAGCAAGTTGGCCCCAGGCGCTCAGTACGGCTCCATAGCCTTTGCCTAGGGCGCGTAGAAGAGCTTGGTTGCTGAGCAACACAGCAACACCCCAGATGGGCAGAGCATTGCCTCCTACTGGGCTTGCCAGATGGGTCCCGGTCAGGGCGAATGTGTGAGTCTGTCTCCCATCCTCCCGCCTCTCACTGAATAAAAAAGAAATTCAGCTTTAAATATATGATAAACCTGACATGGTATTATTATGGTTTAAAATAGTCAGCTGTCTTTCAATGAGATCTAAATAATAACGAAAATATCTTAAATATTTGCCCATGTAGTTACCATTTCCAGTGATATTCTCATACATAATCAATATTGCTACATAGTAACAATATGCTTCTGCCTGAAAAACTTCCTACAACCTTTTTTATAGTGCCAGGTCTACCTGTGATGAACTCTTTCAGCTTTATTTTTCTTTTCTTTTCTTTTTTTTGTATTTTTTTAATCTATTCATTTCAGGGAGAGAGAAGGGGGAGGAGCAAGAAGCATCAACTCCCATATGTGCCTTGACTGGGCAAGCCCAGGGCCCCAAACCAGCAGCCTCAGCATTCTAGGTCAATGCTCCATCCAGTGAGCCACCACAGGTCAGGCCTCTTTCAGCTTTTAAATGTGCTTTTATTTATCGGAGTTTGGCACATGGCTCCATTGTATGCATAAACCCAAAGGGCTTGGGGGGATACCGTTTTAATATAAAATTAATTCTCTATTAATAGGACTGCTATGTCAATGGAGGTAAAATATTATTTTTTGTTTTTCTGAACTCAACCAAGAATTGATTGCCATTTCAGAAAATCACATTACCGATGTCGGTGCCCCTTGTGGTGTCTAGTCTACCATCCACGCAGGAGGCTGCTCTTGGAGCAGACGAGTTCATGGTGATTCTAGGTACATTCAGCTGCTTTGTTATGACCTCCGGTGCAGTTGTATTCTGGCATTCGCATATCATTGTTATAAGTCACTTCTCTATTTTATTTTCATTTTGCAATTAAGGTGTTACACTTTTCTTTTTAATTATATGTGTGATTATTTATGCAACCTATGACTTTCAGAGAAAATTGAGGGTATCAATTTTCTACTGGTGCATAACCAACAACCCCAAACTGTGTGTGTGTGTGTGTGTGTGTGTGTGTGTGTGTGTGTGTGTGAGACAGAGAGAGACAGATAGACAGAGAGAGGAACAGACAGACAGGAAGAAACAGAGACGAGAAGCATCAATTCTTCATTGTGGTGCCTTAGTTGTTCATTGATTGCTTTCTCATATGTGCCTTGACCTGGGGGCTCCAGCTCAGCCTGTGACTCCTTCCTTGCTCACGCCAGCGACCTTGGGTTCAAGCCAGCAACTATGGGGTCATGTCTATGGTCCCACACTAAAGCTGGTGAGCCCGCGCTCAAGCCAGCAACCTCGGGGCTTCGAACCTGGATCCTCCATGTCCCAATTCAATCCACTGCACCACTGCCTGGTCAGTTCCAGCAACCCCAAACCTAGTGGCTTAAACCACCAATCCTTTCTTTGCTCCCAGTTCTGTGGGTTGGCAGCTTGGGCAGGGCTTGGGCGGGTGGCTCCCCTCTGCTCACACGCACTGGCTGGGTGCGCTGTGCCTTCATGGGTAGTCAGCGGACCAGCCAGCAACTAGCTGGTCCCGGATGGCCACAGGTCTGGCAGGTGGCTCGGACTGCCAGCTGTAACACCTAGGAGCCCCTTCATGTGGCCTTTCCAGGTGGCTGGCTCGGGCTCTCTCTCTCAGGGTGACTTGACCCTGAGAGGGAGAAGGTAAAAGCTGCAAAGCTTTTGAGGCTTTGGCTTTGAGGTCACCCAGCATCCCTGCATGACAGGCTGTTGTTGGTCTCACACAGTCCGTCACAGGGCCAGCCGGGATCCGGGAGAAGGGGTGGGGAAACAGACACCACGTTTCCGCGGGAGGAGCTGCGATGTCACATCACGAAGGAGGTGCGTGTATGGATGGGGGAGACTGGTCACCATGATTTTAAATTTACCCCAGAGCATCAGAAAAATGCGCTCATAAAAAGGGTCATGAGGTCTGTCAGGTTGAAGAAGCGCTGCCGTGAACACACAGCCTTTCTCAGTTCCCACGCAGACAGGTGAGAACGAGTGCCCTGTGTGCTCGGAGGGGCCCCACTGCAAGGATGCGGGCGGCGGGGTCCACGCCCCCTCCCGCGGAGTGGCAGGACCCACAGTCCTTCTGCGGAGGTCCGTGTTCCTCCGCGGGTTCTCCTTACACCGCCAAAAAGAAGCAGGGAAGTGGGGACTTTGTAATTAGCCCTTTCTTTTCCTTTCTTTTTCTTTCTTTCTTTCTTTCTTTCTTTCTTTCTTTCTTTCTTTCTTTCTTTCTTTCTTTCTTTCTTTCTTTCTTTCTTTCTTTCTTTCTTTCTTTCTTTTTTTTAGGTGATAAACATGTTCTCGTTCTTTATTACAATGTGTTAGGACAAGGAAGAAACAAAAGAAAGTGGGTGAAGGAATGAACAGGGAGTGGGGGGAATCCCAAACCTTTTGCAAAGCAGGCTTTGGAAAATATCTTGACTTTAAAAGCAGGTCGGTATCTACTTCCAGAACTTGTCAGGAGAACGGCGTTTGGGTTGGAAGCAAAGACATTCCTGAATGTCTTCTCTCGTGTTGGTGACAACCTTAACTCACTAGACAGTGGGAGATGCCACCTCTATCTCCGACGGAAGTCCTGTGTGAGGATCCACGCTCCCACGTCCCAGGAAGGGCGGCACGGACGGTGGCGAGGGCTGCAGCAGGATAACAGACCTCCCCATAACGACCCCGTTCTCCCTTTGTGCTGATTTCCCAGAAACCCTCACAGCCCGTACTGAAGATCCCTGGAAGGGGGTATTCTTATCCAACAGCTGGGAAATTAATCAGATAAGGGACAGAGTCATTAGGTAAATGACACTTCTTTTTGCACTGGGTGCTACATGGACTTCAGGGTGACATTCCACTGGCGGTGCCCCCGGCCTCCGCCAGACACCACATCCTTCTTCTCCTGCATCAGAGACGGCAAGAGACCGGCACCCAGGACACCATAGAGCCTGGTCAACGGACACACCCGCTGACCCAAGGGATAGGATCAGCCCGTCTGGCTTGGGAAACCTCTGGACAGCGCGTGCTGTCCTCTGAACAGCTGTAGAACCTTGAACTCCTGAGAAAGGACAAACTGTCCGGACCCAGATTCTCCTCGCCTGGCCTTGCTTTCCTGACACTGTTTCCTCACAACTACGGGTTAAGTATGCACAGCAGGGACGGGTACAGGTCACAAGGAAAACCGACAGATGTTTGTGCTCACAGGCACGGAGTCTCGGCAGCGTTCCCCGCGCCAGGACGGGCGGGGCCCCGCGCGGGGAGAGTCAAGGTGGTGTCTGTTCCTTCGTTCGGGACAGTTCCCTCTCCAGCCACTCTGATGTCAACAGCCACTCCTGTGCACAGTCCCCTTTTGAGTAGGAGCCCGCCCTGGAATGCCACTGCCTCCCGGCAGGTCGGACAGAGGCCAAACGACTTCAATCGCGTGCGGCCTGCAAAACATTGAGCAAAGGCCAGAGCACGATCGATCTGTAGTGACCTCGATGTTCCTGACAACACCTGCTGGCCAAGGAAGTGTGCCAGCCAACCAGAGTCCTGGGGACAGCCCTCCTCGACACTGCCAGGGGGTACCAAGAGACAGCCGTCCCATTTTGGCTGAACTAGGGCACAGCCTATTCCGAAAAATAAGTCTGAGATCCTATCAGGCAACAGACAACAAATGTGCTTTCCTACCAGACTCCACGGAAAAGGAGACATTGGTGCAGTGACCGTAACGCCTGTGGCCTATTAAAAGCGGAAATGGTAGTGGCATATAATTATTTACGAAGAAGTAAGACCCTCTCCCCAAATCATGTCCTCTAAGTTCTTGGATCTCCCATTGGAATCACCTTAGGGATCAATCAGTGCTCGCTTTCTCCTAGAGAACAGGGACCTTTGCTATGAGATCTGAGCTCCACACAGGGACCACCGCTGGTGACCTGCTCCAATCGGTTCCCCAGGTCAGTCTACCTGTCCCCCAGCTGCGGTGAGCGCTGGGTGCTCCCAGCTGCCTCCTTTCGAGGGGTCTCCGCCCTCCTCCTCACCGGAGTCACTCACCGGGGAGGGGACGCCCCTCCCCAGCGGGAGCCCAAAAACTCACCAGAGCCTTCTGCCTGCCTCCCAGTAAGATCAACTCGGAATGCTATTCTTGCTCGCCTGTGTCCGGTGCATGCGCGCACACACACACACACACACACCCCGTGTCACACAAAACCACACAGCCACCCTGTGCTGCCAGCTGTGTAGACCCAGTTCATGTGTTTGCTCCTCCACTCAGCCATGATCTTGAGGATAGCAGCACCCCAATATTCAACGTTTGCTGAACATTCCCTACAGCAGGGACGTTTTTATTTTTAAACGTTGGTTCCGACTTCCCAGAGTAATTTACTAATCCATTAACGTGTGGGGCACACGGTTTGGAAATCACCGCCCGGCACACCTCCTGGCAAAGTGCCCCGTACATACGGAGCGCTCAGTAAATACCTGAGGAGTGACCGCGCGATGGACTGGTTATAAGAATGCCCAGGGAGCCGTCTGGAAAGGTCTCGGCCTCCGGCTGGTCTTCCCAGCGTGTCAGCCTCCACGGCGGATGACACGACTTACCTTCGCACGTGGTGAGCTTTCTCACACACAAGGGGCCCCGGAGGACAGGGAACCAACACAAAGGTGCCATTGTTGGCGTGTTTACCCAAGTCCTTGGGCTCCCAAACAAATCCTGTAATTTTAGAAATATTTAGATGGCTGCCAAATTCTGGAGAGCCAGCAGTGACCGGAGATTAGCTCAAAGTATTAGCCCCAGGGCACAAGTGCCAAGAAAAGCTGTAAATGAATAAAGTGGGAATCATGAATGAAAGCAGGGAAAAAAAAAAAAGAAAGAAAAAGTAAAAACAGCAAAGAAGGTTTTGACAGCATTCCGTGTTATTTCACCAGGGGACTCTGAACTGCCCGAGCCATGACCTGCACCCCTTTTCTCTGGGAAGACATGTGCATGAGAAAAACTGGGGAGGGGGGCCCTTCATTGTTCGCTGGGCCAATGCACAGTGTCTCCCAGATGCAAGTGCTCTGAGTCCCGGTGGGAGTAGCAGACCCATGGTCCTAACAAGGCGAGCACAGCAGCATGGAGGGCTGGGCCCTGGGCGGCACTGGTGTACCCATCCCCGTGTGGAAGGTGTCGGGCGCATGGCGGCCACTGCCTTCGTCCTGCTCACCCTGGCTGACTGTCCCCATGGCATCCCCAACTGCATCAGCGTCCTGTCCCTGTCCCCAGTGACAAACCCCACTCCTGAGCGCCTCTGGGGCCGCCCTCCCATGAGCCCCTTCCCAACAAAGCCTTGACTTTCTGTATTACCAACAAACCTTCCCCCAGTGAAGCAGCCTGGATGGACGTTGACTAGGTGGTAGCTCTCTTTGACAGCACAGGGGAAATATGAACGTGAACAAGGGGGAATATATATATATCTTTATTTTCAGTACTCTCTAACATGTATAACACCCCCTTCAATTATGAACTTAGGCACCAAATCTCGGTGTAACGCCTTAGCGCTTCCTATGACTTTGTTATCAGCAGAAATCACAGATATTTTCTCACCACATTGAAGTTGTGGCAAGTGTCTCTCAAAATATCACTCACAGGCATTACCAAGTTGAATTTACGGCAGTTGTTAGATGTACCACTAGATCATACTTAAATTATTAATAAATAAGCATGCCTATGACTATATCGCACTTTTTTTTGGGGGGGGGCTTTTATTATATGGCCGTTTTGTTCCAAAGGGACAGGTTTCTGTTGTAAGCCTTTGTATTTCAAATTATTCATTTGGAAACGTTAGCCTGAGAAAGGCTCTGTAGGCGCAGAAGAGAGCCTTCCACAAATGCCTCTGGGTGCCCCGCAGTGCGCAACACTCACTCCTTCTGATTTTCAGCCACTTTGTTTTTAAAAAGATTTATTTACCTATAGTCTCAAATTATAAAAATAATTTAGCTTATTATAACAAGCAACACAATGCAAGAGAAGATCACACAGAGGCGGACAGGATCGCCCCCTTCTTCTGTGCCCCCTATGTCTTCCCCTAAAGAAAGCCACCACACTCCCCCTCTCGCTGCTAGAAACACAGGAGAGGGCTGTTGCGTGCTTACACCCAAACAGAATCATTCGACACCCACTATTCCGTAATTTGTGTTTGCCGCTTGGCAATTTACACTGCCACACAGACACTTCCGCAAGTCTGTGACCGTATGTTTTTCTACTTTCCCCACGTACATGAATGTATGGTGGTACGTGCGTGAAGTCGGGTCACACACATCCTGCTTTGGTAGGGCAGCCTTCTTCCTCCTGCCCGCCTTCTCCCCTCCCTAACTTGCAGTATTGTCACATCACAAAGCCGTTATTGCTACCTGACAGAGTTAGCTACTGCTACATAACAAAGTAACTCAGAATTTAGCAGCGTAAAGCAACGATAACCATTTATCTGAGAGCCTCCCAGGGTCAGCCCTCGTGACTGTGGACAGGGGCTGCACAGAGATGTGAACAGCAGGACGGGAGAGGCGTACCGGCGTCCTTGGACCGGCGGCCCTTGCACACGCCGCCTCTCCCAGCTGAGCCACGTGTACCACCTGGATGGAGCGCGCACGTCCGTATTTTCTCCCATGCCAATACGAACACAGGCAAGTAGACACCTACAAGGACCTACGCAGACTACCGCTGACTTTTGAGACTGGTATTATTCAAACATTTTTAATAATTCACGTTTTTGTTTGCTTTATTAAAACGAGGATTTTTACATATTTTAAAATATTTAAGTCTTTATAAAAACTTAACAAATCTTAAAATAAATATTTAAAAATAAAGACAAGAGAAGTCTGGTTCAAGATTAGGTGACTAAAAAGTGGAGGTGCCGGTATTTGGAGCCAAGGCTGTCGGGCTCCCAAGCGCTCGGTGCCCACGAACTTGACGGGCGCCGCCCCACCAACCTCCCCCTTGGTGACAGCCATGAGTCTCCCTCCAGGGGACTGTCACTCCTTCTTTTGCTCATGGAGGTGCAAGTCAAGTGCTCCAGGCCTCTCCCCCGAGCCCCGTGCTCTCTGCTCAGTTCCCTCTGTGCACGTGAGGGGCCGACAGCTCAACCTTGACACTTAGTGCATCTGCTCGGAGCCTCAGTCCATCAGGTTATTCCTTTTCCTGATTTTACAAAGGAAGATAGAGAGTCCGCTAAAGATGTCCGCTTCCCGGGAGGGAACAGAAGGCAGGAAGAGAGAGCTGGGGAACTGGACTCGCTCTGCAAATCTACCTCCGCCTTCTCCCTGGTTCGGCCAGCTCCCGCGTCTAACCTTTGTCACTGGGAACAGCTCTCCTGGCGCCTTCGGCAGCGCGCCGTGGGACGAGTTTCCCGGCGAGAGGTGACGGGACGCTTCGGGGAGTCAATGACGAGACTGGAAAAAGCGTCTGTCCTCCAGGAGAGAGCCGTCTGTCCTGAAGGTTGGGTACGCATGTCGCCACAGACTGGATGATGCCCTAGACGCGAGCAAGACGCTATCTAGCAAGCAGGAAGGACAGAGAGGGCGGCTGACAGAACAGCTGCCGTGGGGGGCGCTCCTCCCGGGGTGAAGGGCACAGCGCCTCCCACAGGCGTGAGCAGGCGGAGCGGGCATCTGTGGGCACCGCACGAGCAAGGGCTGGGCCAAGCAAGGCCATCGGCACCCTCCTGACTCAGAGATTCTCCGCCGTGTCATCTCACAGCGCGCACCATCCAACCACTGAGATTCTGCAGCACACCCAAACACACACATATATATTTTTTACCAATCCGACAAAAAACATAAAGCGATAATTCTGACTCATTCACACCAGACGGCGACTGGTATGTTGGCTGTCGTCATTTTTTTTTATTTGACAACCTCGGGGAATAGAGGTCGGTGCCCGTGACTAAATAGTCAGGTATTGCATGTTTCAAAAATTCTGGTGGCACGCCGGCGGCAAATTGCTGTCTTAACACACGAGAGTGCCCTGTGGATGTCCAGAGGAAGGAAACGGCCGGCAAGGGTTCCGGAGCGGAGTCCGAGGGCCTCCCGCCGTTGCGCTGAGATCAGGCGTGAATCTGAGGAGGCCCCGAGACACTGCTCCCCGCCCCGCCGCCATCCCACCCCACCCCGGCCCGAGGAAGTAGCAGATATTCCCCGGAACATCTGTTTGGGAGCTGCTGAAACGGGGAAGTCTCAGCTTTGTTCTGACCTCAGCGATTTAAACACGCGACCCACCACGGCTGCATCTTCGGTTTTCTTCTCCTTCGTCAGTAACGAGACACAGGATGTCTCCGTCTCACCAGAATTCTTCATTTACCTGGAAAAAAAAAAAAAAGGAACCAAACAGTATAACCCACCATCAAAGATTTCACTTTTTTTTTTTTGTACAAATATACTTTAGAGTCAGCTTTTACCTTGCTAGAGGAAGAACTTAATTACTTACAGGTTTCTCTAGAACAGTCCTCGGTTCAACCCTGCCACAGTTTACGCTACAGAATTCCGCTGGCATCTGGCGCCGCGGGACCCGTCTTTATGGCGGTAAAGCTGCGCTTTCAACAATATACACAGAAGGTCGTAGGAAATACCAGCCTCTTGCAAACGCATGGACACGCTCCCCAGCCCCTCACCCTCTCCCTGGTCTGAAACAGGTGGGGGTTAATAGTTCCCGTTAGCTGCTCCAATGAATGATGTGTATGCTCGCTTGGAAATCAGAGGCCAAAAGGCGAGCACCTGTAGAAAACGGGGGCCTCGGGCGGGTGGGCCTTGGGAAGGTAAAGGAAGTTGAAAAAGACTCCAGATTCTCACTCTCATAAGCAAACCTCAGAAAACAATACTTTTTCTTCTCCCTCCCCCCATTCCCACCTCAAACAGGCTTTTAAAACGATCAGCCCACAAATTCCATTTGTTCATAGTTGATAAATGATCTCGCAGAGCGGAGGGAGCTGGGGCGCGCCTCCCTGAGTCACCTTCCCGTAGGCACAGATAAGGGGCACCTGAGCCCCGCCGCCCACCTCAGGGCCGTCTCTGCCAGGGCGTCTCTGCCAGGGCGTGTGCGCACCCGAGAGAACAGGGGTCCCCAGGGCAGCGCTGACGATGGAGCCGGATCTGCTTAGGGATGGGGACTTCCTGGCCCTCCACCCACTTTGCACCCTGGCTCCCAACAGGAAAGTGGAGGTGGTCTGAGTCAACCAGAGCCCCCCTTCGAGGCCAGAACTGTCACTTCAGAATGGATGATGATGACTGCCCCTCTCTTGCCTGAAGGGGCCCCCACACCAGCATTTCTAAAGACAAGCAGAGCGGCCACCCCACAGGACAGGCACTTGTATGGGTGACTGACCAGCGAGGGTGCTGCAGACGGCCCGTCTACAAAATCTGCGGTGCCTTGAAATCTCAATTACTTTCATCTTCCCCCCCCCCAAAAAAAAAAAATTAGGTATAATATTATCATTTCAAGTAATGCAAGAGCAATTTCTCCCTTCAGTGCGTACCAAGCTCAAGATGTTACAGGGAAAAGAAATAGCTTGTACCACTGATATGAGAAATTTAAAAGGGAGACAAGTGTGAGCAAACAAAAGCTGTCACATCAAATACTGTGGGGGAAAGAAAAAAAATCTAGAAAAAAAAAAAAAAGTGCCAGAAACGCTCAAGTCTAAATAAAGTCATTTGTCTGTTATTTTAATAACCCGCTGGCCGTCAGACTCCCCGGCGAGGCCAGTCCGCCCTCCCGAGACGGGACTCACGGGAGAAAGCTCCCTTGTGCTCCTTGACTTTCCGTGGTTCTCTGGTCTCTTGAAGGGCTTCCAACCGCAGAGCTGACAACAGGCCTCCGGCCCCAACTCCCCCGTGGGCATCGTGTCTTTAGAGAATCCTGTCTTGTCCCGTTTCCACCCCCTTCAGCTCAGAAACAGGGCCGCGCCCAGGGCCCCTGCGTTTCTTGTGAGCGCTGGGTGCCCAGTGGGACGTGGTGGGAGGCGGGTTCTGGACCTCAGTGTTTCAGGGGCAAACGTGCAGCTCAGCGGTCAGACTCCTCCTGCTGGGGAGCTGCAGGGGAGGGCTGGGGGGCGGGCGCAGAGGCCTCTAGGAAGGCCAGCTGGAAAAGGGGAGAAAACCCCACATGGACAGCTCTGGGGCTCACCCCTTGCCCCCAGCTCTGTCACGTTCAGAGGCCTGATTCCTACGGCGGGATCATGTGTTTGTGTAAGGACGGAGTAAGACAAGGTTTGTTGGTGAGAGAGTGTTGTGGATGAAGGCCTATGGAAATACAGGGGGGCGTTTTCAATTAAAATGCCCGGAGTAGGGGCTCGCTTTCTGCCCCACGGTGGACCCTGAGACGAGTAAGTCACAGTCTCTGTCCCCGAGTGTGTACCTCTCCACCTCCGCTCACTCCACCGCCCAGTCGGTCAGGCTCCTGTCCCCAGTGAAGTGCCGTGGTGATGGTCACAGGATCTCCCAACCGAGGGAACGCCACAGTCTCACGCCATTGACGACATGGCTGGTCTGCACCTTTCTCCCAAGTCCTCATCCTAAAGGACCCCGGCTTTTTCCCAGCAGGGGTCTCTCTGTGCGCCTCCACGCACCTGTGGCTTCCAGAGGGGAGACTGGGGGCGTCCCAGGTCCTCGACCCCTTCCCCGCTGCCAGTCCCAAACCCTCAGCACAGCACATACAGCCCCCAACAGTCACGAGGTTCCCTCCACCTCTGCAGCCAGCCCCTCTGAGCCCCCTGCCAGCCCCTCTGAGCCCCCTGCCAGCCCCTCTGAGCCCCCTGCCTCAAACGCACTCCTCACCTCTGCTCAACCATTTCCTCCAGCCCTTGGCCCACAAGCAAGGCACACGCGGGGCTCAGCCCTCCCGCTCGGGCCCTCGTCCTGCGCGCCCTCGTCCTGCGCGCCCTCGTCCTGCGGGCCCTCGTCCTGCGGGCCCTCGTCCTGCGCGCCCTCGTCCTGCGCGCCCTCGTCCTGCGGGCCCTCGTCCTGCGCGCCCTCGTCCTGCGCGCCCTCGTCCTGCGGGCCCTCGTCCTGCGGGCCCTCGTCCTGCGCGCCCTCGTCCTGCGCGCCCTCCCCTGGGCTCCTCGCCCGCCCAGTACTCGGCTGGGCTGGCTCACCAGCCTGCCCTGCTAGTGATTAGCAGCTGGTGGGCAGGAACCTGGCTGCTCTGCTTCGGAACCCAGGGCCTTTTCCAGAGGGTGAGCCAGAGTAAGTTCCTAAAGCGGACTGAGTGATTTACACCCAATCAGGTGTTTAACAGGCGGTCTCAGCTTCCATGGCGGCTCTGGTTAAATGAGGCCCCGCGGTCTTCGCGGTTATTCACAAACAGGATGAATGTGCGGGGCCCCATCCGGAATGGCAGACAGCTGGGGCTCCTGTGACCACCTCTCCGAACTCCCCGCATCCCTCCCCCGCCACCCTGCACCTGCATTTTAGGACTCTTCGGTTGTTCCTCACCTTGGGCAGATTTGCCGTGAGTAGGGGACAAGGCTCCCTCTGTGGTTGGGTGCCTTATGGTGGCACCTGCTTCTCCAACATGCTGCATGCTCAGCATCCCAGTGACACCGGCACCCTCACGTCAGCGCTGGACGGGGGGGGCCCGGAGGCACCTGAGGGGCAGGCGGCCTGAGCTGAGCCCCGACGTCCGGCGTGGGTCTCCGTGTGGGCGCCAGAGAAGCACAGTCTCCTCAAGTCCAGGGTCTGTGGTGTGTGTTATCTCACAACGTCCTATTTGGATGAGGAATTTTCAGGTCTGATGGGCTGTGAATAATTATGTAATTCTGCCACCTTCTTCAAACTGGGAGATGGCAAACCGACTCCTGCAGTCTGGGGCTGACATCTGTAAGAGGACTTTGCTTTTTTTGTTGTTTTGTTTTTCCTTTGGGTTTTGAGCCACATGACTGTGAGCCAAACAAATTCTTCAGTTGGTTAAAACAGTTCATGATAGAAAACAGCCTGTATGAGAGAGAAAAGTCTTCCCTCTCAAAATTAATTCTCAAGATTGGCTTCTGAAATACAAGTGCGGCCTTTGTATTTTCTACAAGGCACTTGTCTAAACCGAATTCCTCCCATTCTGGGTTCATCCCTGCGACCATTCAGTCACTTGGTCTCCAGTGTCTCTGAGCATCATCAACATCCCAGAGCCAGCTCGGAGCCCTTGGGGACACCGAGTGAGCAAGCAGAGGGAGTCACAGACCCGCCTGCAACTAACTATGATATCAGCCCTCTGAGGTCACCCATAGCTGGCCCCTCGTGAAGAGTCACACTAGAAGGTGATGGTTTCATTGAACACAGACAGGGGGTTGTCAGGAGGTAGGATGTGCTTATCTTTTTTTTTTTTTTCTCCAAGGTCTTTTTTCTCCTCTTGTATGTATTTCATATTCTTAGCTGGAAGAATATCAAAGGAATCTGAATATCACCATCTGGAAGTTATGCCACGGACTCCAGTGGGCAGGCTGAGAGCTGGGTTTCTCTTCTTCCTGTAAAAGTGCACTTCCCCTGCTTCTTAACGAGTGTGAACGTGTTGGATTCCCTAAGGGGACCCACCCAGAGTCTAAACGCCACTCCCCATCACCCTCTGCCCTCAACCCCACAGCTTCTGGCGGTCTTCTAACAGAAAGGCCTGGGGGGGGGGGGTGGAAGGATCCTTTCAAGGATAGTGGGTCATCAGTGACTTCACTTAACCAATAAACCAAATGAATTGAAATGCGCAAATGTCAGAAATGTGGTCCACGGCTACTCACCAGGCCAGTGGCTGGTCTGTCTGCGTCCCGGGCTGTGTAGGAAGCCTTGGAGAGTCAGTCCCCTCTCAGGTGCACGGGGTCACCAATTGATCAATACGTCCCTTCCAGGCATAGCTGCCCCCTCTGTATCTGTGGTTTCACTTTTCACTTTCCAGGGTTTCAGTTGCCCATGGTCAACCGTGGTCTGAAAACAGAAAATTGAAAATCCCAGAAATTAACAATTGGTGAGTTTTTTAAATGGTGCACTGTTCTATGTAGGGTGGTGAAAGCCCACGCTATCTCACTTCAGCCCGCCTGGGGACATGAATCAACCCTGTGCCCAGCGTCACCCAGCATCTCCCTGCTGTGGGCACCCCCTGCCCATTATAGTCTCCAGTCGCCGTCTCAGGGATCCAATCGACGGCCATGGTGTCACAGAGATTGTGTTCAGGTCACCCTTACGTTACTTAATAAAGGCCCCAGCACGGAAGAGCGACACTGGCTATTCGGAAACGCCCAGGAGAAGCCGCTCAGGGATTCCTTTTAGTGAAAAGCAGGTGAGCGCAGCACAATAAGATGTTCTTAGAGAGAGAGAGAAAGCACAGTCCCATAACTTTTATTAGAGTATATTGCTACATTTGTTCTATTTTGATCATTACTGTTGTTACGCTCTCACTATGCTTAATTTATAAGTTCAACTTGATCATAAATGTGTCTGTATAGAAAAAAAAAAACATGGTTTAGAGAGGGTTCAGGCCTCCTCTGCGGGTCTCTGAACGTCTTCCCGCGAATAACAGGGGAAGTTGGGGACGGCTACAGTCCCCAAGTTGATGTTTAACGTTACTTTTAACTGCCAGTATTCTTAAGAAACAGAAGGTAGTTATTTGGAAACTTTCACTTCTTATACTTCCCTTCTATCATTTTCACATTTCTAAGTCTCTTCCAGTCCCTCCAGAATTTTATTATTATTATTAATTATTATTATTATTATTATTATGTGGTTATCTCTCTCTACCAGACCAGCCTCTGAGCCCTGGAAGAAAACTCCCAATACCCCGCCACCTGGGAGACCTGCTCAATTAACAGAACGATAAGTTTTTAATTACCGTTGCATTGTGAACCCTCCCTAACTAAGGATCAGTTAATATCGCATTGTATGCGGAGTCCATATTGATGACATTAGCTCTCCTTTCAATCTTCACAGAATACATTCAATTCCAAAACATCCTCCGAGGACCAGGCGGGGATGAACGTTTCCCGAATCCCACCGCCGACAGGCCGCCATGAGCAGGAGGAGTGTGTTTCGGCGGATGTTCACTGTCCCGGCCATTGTGCCATCTGCCCACCAGCCCTGGGTGACGCCCGTTCGTATCTATGACTGTGTAGTCTGGGATACCATGAGCTGTCACTGAACTTGCAGCATCCCTGGTGCCTCTGACGCTGAGAAGCCGATCACACACTGAAGCATGCAGGTGGGAGGGCCGAGGTCGGAGCGAGTCCCCCTCCGCCCTGGATGGTGGTGATAAGAGCACCTGTCCCGCCAGACGGATCCCGGAGACACACAGAGTCGACCACAGGCGAAGCCCTCAGAGTAGTACCAGGCACAGACACTGAGTAATTACCGTGAGCGCTCATCAGCGCCCTTTGGCCACAAAATGAAGTAACTGAACTAGAGAAGAATTTAGCATGAGGTTCTTTGGGGGTGGGGGAATTATAAGCATTTTTAATGCATTCTCTATCAATGTTCAAAATTCCTACTCAGAGCGTCCATCAAAAACGTCTTTTCATAGACCAGACTCACATTTAGACTTCGGTCCACACATGCAAACTGCTTTTAACGGTTGCCCAGATGAAATCAAACAGCTGACAACTAACAGTGTTTTATGCAAATTGGCTTACACCTGGGAACCCAATCCTCAATATATATATATATATATATTACCAAGTTACCTTAAAGATGTCATCAGAAAGGTGTTAATGGGACAGGTTGAAACTTAACTGTATACCTTGAAAGGACACAAATAGTACATTGCATCCACTTCCTAAAATATCAGATACTGAAGATATTTGAATGCCAGGCTTAGTCTATAAGCCGAAACGAAATTCCTCACCATTTACAATATATTCCAGCTCAGTTATCCGGAATGAACCGGGCAGGGAGTCATCTGGATTTTATTTTGTTTTATTCTTCAGGCCCTGCCTTTCATGTGCGACGTTGGGAGGGCCTTCGAGTGGGGAAGCAATTCTCTCAAACACAAAGATCCCCGCGGGGCAGAAAAGCACTTTGTGAAAACAGCATCCTCCACGGAGCGGATCTGCCACGCCGCAGTCGGGACCGGACAAAACAGTTTTATCCCTGACTTATGGCAGACCCTGTATTGTTTTTCCTGCCTCCAGCGCTGATAAAAGGAAACGGCTTTGGAAGGCAATTGCCTCTTCTTCATCTGGATGTGGAGTCATTACACCAAGCAGCTCCTGCGACCTGCGTTAACGGAGACAGTAGCTCCCTGCAGCAGCCCATCTTAGTGACATTAGCTCATCTCCACGCTCCAGAGGAACGCGACGCTCTGGAACGTTCTGAGGCTGGCCCCAAGGCCCAAAGCTGAGCCAGAGCTGTGTCTGAGGCCACTTCTCGTCCATGTCCTTCCTTCCACCTTGCTCATGCCTCCCTCTGCAAGGGACCCGCCTGGTACCGGGACACCACCTACAGGTGGGGCGCGGAGCCCTGGCTGCTCCTTTCCGGGCGTGGGGGGAGGGGGATGAGGAGGGAAGCCTTCCTCCCACATCCCTGACGGTGCTATCGGGAAAAGCCTCTGAGGTCCCGTCTCCCACGTGCGCGGCCTCACCACACCGTGTGCTTCCGCAGCCCATGCACGGAGAGGCGCGCGCGCACAAGGGCTTCAGATCCGGCATAGGTGTTTATGGTCGTTCCAGGCTCCGCTGGCTGTTGGGATACTCTCAGCTCCAGAGCGCTTACTGAGCCGGTACCAGCCCGGCCCACTGTTATTTCACAGCTTGTAAAACGTACAAAATGGCCAGACACAGTTAATGTGTATACACACGCGTGGTCACGCGCGCACACACACGCACACACAGAGGAATAACCTAATAACTTTCACAGCCAACAAACCTGTAAATCTCTGTAGGACTTAGATATTGGGAATGCACATTCACAGAGAATGAGTTAATACTCTTAATGTGCCCGATGAAAACACATAAGTATCACTCATCAGACAAATATTTGGCTACCTGAATTTTTCTGATTTTGTTTTTGTAAGATCCTGCTTCTCCTTAACAATTGACGACATCATCACCCTCTTTACTGTCAGCCCTCCCCCCTCCGATTACCAGGTTCATCCTTCCTACAACAGCTGTCTGACCAAGAGACGAAGATGCCCACCGTTCTGCACGCGCGGAGGCTGAGGTGGAGACGTACCAAGGCACCCCGTGGAGGCCGGGAGCTGGACCCAGACTCCTGTCGCCTGAGCTACACCTGCATCGTCACCACGCTTCTTCCTGCTCCAAGTCCCAACAACTCAGCAGCCCCCTGTCTCACTCCCGTCGTCCACAGCCGAAGACTAGACAGGAGTTGCTATTTCCACACGAGAAGGTGCTTTGCCCTGTCCAGCCGGATCTACAGGGAACAGACCTAATACAGTTAACTTAAAACTGATCTAAAACAATAGAGGAACTATTCTCATTCTTTGTAAGGCCAGTAGTCATTTGACTGTGGTTTCTTATTGATCAACACAAGCCTCGGACTCTGAAAGGAAGAAAAAAAAAAAAAAAGGACACTGTCCCCCTCTTGTCTCCAGAAATCAAAGTTGGGTGTTTAGTTAAGCTGCATATTCTAGAAAGTTCTGCTTTTTTTTTTTTTATGAAGAGAAATCAATTCAACACTAAAAAAAAAACCTCACTTATAAAAAAAAAAAAAAAAAAGAAAAAAGAAAAAAGAATCAGAGTATTTTTTCTGGCTGGGCTGTGGGGGTGGAGGGCTCAAGCTTTTTAAACTCTAAAGGTGGTCCCTATTCTCGTGGGCACAGAAAATGCTAGAGCTATGTGTGACACGCAGCAATCCCCATTAGCTCTGAAAAATAAACAGTCTCTTGACTGAGCCCAAGAGCAGATGCAACTTTGCATGAAGCCGGTAACACTGCACATGCTTTGCTATTCAGAACATGCGGTGAAACTCGTCTCTCCAGAGAGAATTTTTTACAGATGAGGTTACACTGCTTTAACTTCACCCGGCGAGGTAGACAAGGCTGCCTTACTTTGGAGGGGCGGGGGGAAGCTTTGGGACTCGTTTTAAAATCAGGGTCTGCTCCCTCACACATCCCAGCTGCCGAGTTGGGTGTTCCGCTCTTTGGGCGTGATGCGCCCCGCTCTGAATACTGATGTGAAGTGTGGCTCACCGTGTAGACTTCAATTGTCCCTCCCACCACTTTATCTGAGAAGCCTGACAATGGTGACAATGACGGGGCTGTTTCATTGGGCGAAACTCTTCTATCTGCAATTTACTCTGACAGGCTCCACAATTTTTAAGTGCAATTAAATCCTAAGAATTTACCCAGAAAAAGAAAATCCTATCCCATTTTTAAAATATTTTTTAAGAGAAGGTGGAGGAAAAAAAAACACCAGTTGAATTGAACAACTGATTACTAATTGGTTGCTCTTTAAAAAAAAAAAAAAGAAGAAAAATAAAGAAAGAAAGGGAGAAAACGGAGGGGAAAAAAGTATTTGGCTGGGCCAGAAATCAATCTCTTTGTATAGACAGACAGGCGGCTTTCTCGGCCTGCCAGGGGGTCACAGGCACTCTGACCAGCTGCTCAGCCACTGCTGGCATCCGCTTCTGCAGAGGCGAGGGAAGAAAAATAGGAACCTCGCAGACAACAAGCCTTAGAAATTGCTATCACCTGACTCCCCTCAGCAAAAGCAGACTTCACGATAGCTGGCTCCAAAATGGGGGGGGGGGGGCAGCTTGCCCTCCTTGAGCTGGCCACACTTCCACCCACCCCTCTTCCACCCCAGAAACGGAACTGAAACTTCGGCACAGTAAGCCAGACCCATCCGACCAGATTTGGGGCCAGCCGGAAAAGGGTCTTCCTTTGTAAGGGTCTGGGGAAGGCCTTCATCATGTGACCGGTCTAACGGCTTGCCTTTCCTGACATGCAAGTTGCATTTCGAATCCGCAGCTTAGGGTCACCGTGGTCCCGGTAAAGGCCCCTTCTCCCTACCCCTTCTTGGCATTCTGCGCTTGAAACATTTGTTCAATGGGGAACTCACCTGACATCCAAACAGCTATCTAGGCTACAGTTGGATACATCACATAAAGAGATGTCAAGTTATACCTAATGTTGTGGAACATTTTATATAAAATATACACCGAGACAGTAGAAATCTTCAACGGGACACCTTCAACCTGCATAATCCTTTCCTCTAACAGCATGGAGCTCAACGATTATAGACAAGCCCTGGAAATACCAGCCCCGGCCACCACCGGGCCCCTGCCCTCACCACCGCCAACCCTCCCTCCCCGAACCCAGTTAGGGCTTATTGTTCCCCCAGAGACACTCAGCTGTTTGGTGGTCTTCCGCCCTCCTGGAGTCACCCATGCCTAGCATGGACCACTCCAGGCATGTATCCGCAAGACTTCCACCACTGATAACACACTAATGACCTTGGCTGTCTTCTCTGCCAGGCCCTGAACTCAGGGGGACCACCTGGCATACTCCCCGGCACACAGGGTTCTCATTTGCACAGGAGAGATATTTGCAGAAGGTGCCTTTCCTTCTGGTCTGCTAAAGCAGCCGGAATTTAAAAGGCCCCTGAGTTATGTGCTGCTGCTGCTGCTGCTGTTAAGAGACTTCCCCTGCAGAGTGTAAGCCCCCTGAAGGAAGAAACCACACTGACCGATCGGCCCATCACTTACCCCAGAGCTCTGGACCTGTCTGTCGCTTAATAAACTCAAAATGAATACATGAATTAAAGGCGACACTGACACAGAGATTCTGTGCGTCAGCCTAAAAGGTCTATGAATCAAAACCTTCAAATATCCTTGTATAGACAACGGTGGGGGGGAAAAAAATAGTTTCTTCTAAATTAAAAACTGTTTTCTCCTAAGAGCTGCCTGTCTGCTTCCCCTCCCACCCCCCCCAGCCTTTCAAACACAGGGACTCCGGCCTTCAAGCCCTCTCCCCTTGTCTCAGTGTAAGCAGAACCTCCATGAAGCCAGCACCTCTAGGACACACTCACCAAACCCCAGGTTATTCTCAAGACCCCCCTAAATCTGCGCATGATCGAAACAGGGCCATTATGCATTGAGAGCAAGCGCCAGATGGGTTCCTGAAGGTACGAGACTGAGGGGTCAGCACAGCGGCCACCCCTCCCCACGGCACCCTCTTCCATTGCAGAGGGCGTTCCGACAGGTCACATCCTTGTGCCCGACACAGTATAAGACCTGATGAAGAAGTCTGACACATCCTGGGTGCCCACAGCCCACGTGCAGTTTAATTTGTTCATATGAGCTCTATATATATATCAAAAAAAAGCTCCATCAAATTCACAAACAACTCGTGACCTTTGTTACAAAATAAAAAAACACTGGTTAAAATATACATTACATTTCCATGTAAGTCCATAGCCTATGCTAAATGAGTCTCTTTCTCAAAACAGCTTATGCATATTAGAACTTAGTATAAATATAAGTTAGACGGACTCACCAAGTCAGAACTGGACGGGACAGTGGATGTTATGTAACCTAACCCTCTAACCCCTGCAGGAGTCCTGCCCACGGCCTGGTGGCTAACTTTCATCTTTTTAAGGACCTTTGAGTGTCTTAAGTTCTATTAGTCATGTGCAGTTTATTTTTGTTCAAAAAGTCAAGAGGCAAAGGAAGGCATTTGTAGCTTTTTTTTTTTTTTTTTTTTAAGCATGGGAGACTTTCCTAGCAGGGGCAGGGTGAGACGTGACCATCAGAGGTCAACTACTGTCCTTGGCGCTGGGTCCAGCCAGCAGGACGCCTCCTCGCCTAGAGGAGGACCCGTGGAAGTTAGCCTCGGGAAGGTCGGTTCCGTGCCCGTTTCATCTTTCGTCCATAACTTTCTGTGGATTATCTGAAAATATGGAAGCCTTCTTTAAACAAATAACACTAAACCATGGAGCTACCATTAAAACTGACCAATAGGAAAAGATCTTGAAGGTCCCTGGAACCTGTGCCTTTTTATTTATTTATTTATTATTATTAAGAAATAGAGAAGGGGGCCCGTAATTCAGAGCCACAGTCATTTACATGCAAGCCAGAACTCCAAAAGAACTCTGAACACCGACAGCTGTTTCATAAATTTAACCCGCACCCCACTGCGAGGCTATTTAGTCTCCATTTATTCCTCATGGAGCGAAGAATGTTCGTGTGTTCGCTGTAAAAATGCCCTCGCTGGAGGCTGGAGAAGAGTAGGCTCCCAGGTGCAGAGTTCCATAATGCAGTCTTTACTCTGGAGTCCCCTTCCGGAACCCGGGGAGTGGGGCGGCAGGGGGGTCTAAGTTCTGAAAATAATCCAGTCTTTACTCTGGAGTCCCCTTCCGGAACCCGGGGAGTGGGGCGGCAGGGGGGTCTAAGTTCTGAAAATACTCCAGCCCCAGAGCTTTTGTGGACCGGTGCCTGGCATCTCATTCCCCTAAAGTGGAGCCTAAACTATTGAGAATAAGGAGGATGAAACGAAGGCTCGAAACGGAAGGCCCGGCCTGGACCCAGAGCTGTCCGTAACACGCAGCCAAACACAGCGCCTGCTCCCCGCCGGGGGGCCCAGACCCCAATGTCAATTCTGTGTCCAGCCCTACCTCTGAAGTGGTTCTTTTTTTCCCTGTTTCTCTCTTTTTATTCTCTATGAGGACACAAAATGAATCCCTCTAAATTAAACCTAGACCTACATGTTTGACTAAAACTATTGAACCGGAACAAAATCAGAACATCGAGAGAGCACTTTCCAAAAACGTGTCAACGGCATCGGCGTTTCGTCTGGTGGAAGAGACCCCATGAGAAGAAAGGCAATGATTTTGGGGAGGGAGAAAGTTTAAGTCACCCATCCATCCATCTTCTCACATTGCTAAAGGGACTTAAAAGTAATGCCACGTGCACACATTAACCTAAGCTGCACTTGGGGCCAGTTCTGCATCTTGTACACAGAGCCTTTTCTCTTGATGATCCTACTATTACTGCAAAATATGAGCCGACCAACTGATTCCCCAGAAGGAAGTCCAGTTTCTTGGTTGAAGATGAAAGACTCCCTCCCTGGACAGCTAGCTCCCCCCCCCCCCTCACTCAGAGCTACAGTATTCTCTAAATGCTAATAGTTCTGAGTTGGTTCATTTGATTAAGTGGTGAGAAATGATACCTTCCTCAGAAATGGGTTATGAACACATTTTCCCTGAAATCTCCATTCTGAATGTTCCTCCTTCAAACTCCTGCCAGTTTTCATCACACTCCTTTCTCCCTGTACCACAGCAATTGCTAATGTCTCTGTTAGCAGAAGAGTTTTTTTTTTTTTCTTTAAGTGGCACTGTTCACTTCATTTTTATCTTGTTACTTTAATCACATGCTCTTGACCAGAGTGGAATCTGTCATCCTCTTCAGAGCAAGCCCTGTCACCAGTTTTTCAGTGGGATCCCAGACCTTCAGCGCCTCCAGGCGGGCGGGGATGGTACCGGAATGACGCTTTTCGTTCTAACCAGGGCTGGTGGTGGCGCAGGGCCACCTCCTGGGTGGGGGCCCTGGGCTGCACAGTACGCAGGTCACCCGACGGAGGCGTTGTTTCCAAGAGCCTTTGCAACACTGACAATTTCTTGCCATTCTCAAGAATCTGCTCCTCACCTTGGGCAGACCGAACTGTTCGGATTTCTGAATTCACTGCTGTTGGTTTTTCCTCCGCCTTCCATGGCAGGCCAACTGAGTCATATTCTTTTTAAAAAAATAATAAAATTCCGTTTGATTTTAATAGTTGTATGTTGTTTGAAAAAGCCCAGAGCCAGGTCCTACGTATTCCACGGAGAAGCACACCGGCCGTGCACCTGGGTGAGCGAGGCCTTTGTTGGGCCTGGTTCTCTCCTTCCCGCTGCGGGAAGGCGGCTCTGATGTGCACATCCACGCGCCTGGGACGGACAGATGGACAGCCAGGTGCCGGGCGCTGACAGAACCCGGGCGTGTATGAAACAACACCTGCTCTCCAGGTGCTTCCATCATTTTCCCCAGAACCAGAGACCTTCCCAGAGTCACACTACAGTCTGAGAAAGAGCACAGGGCCACACATGGTGGCGCCAGGTCCTAGCGCCCTGCCAGGTGGCAGAGACGGTTCCCCGGAGCCTGAGTGAGCCAGGTCACCGTGGGGATGAGTGACAACGAGATGGCCCTTGGGTCTGGGAGGCATAGTGTGGGCAGGTGGGGAGCAAGGCTCCGGCGTTTCGGGGAGGCCAACGTCCGAGGGAAGCCCGGAGAGGAAGCTGGGAGGAGTGTGGACGAGGCCGCTGTGGCCGAGGCAGAGGCCTGTGAAGGCGGGCCTGGGCAGTGCCCGAGGTCAGAGTTGGGGCCTGGGCGCCCGCTGTTCCTTCGTAACAAAAGCCACGGGGGCGCAGACCCACAAAAGCAAAAGAGACGCACAGGGACAGGAGACGGCTGAGGGCGCAGTGTGCGTGCAGAACTAGAGGTCAAGGCCGAGGAGCTGCCCCTGGCGGCAGCCGGGCCAGATCAGAGAGAAGGGGGCACACTTGACTGAGGACAAGTGCATGTCACTAAGGACGAGCACAAACTACTTGACAATTAAACAGTCAGTGTTTGCACATTTGTTTTTAATTATCCTCTTAAAGACTTAATGAGCAGCCAGTTTCCCCCAAAACTGCTGCTCATCTCACCGCCATCTAAATTTATAATTCCTTCATCGTGAGCCAATCACCTATTCGCCTTTCCTGCAATTAATCAGAAATTTCCAGACACAAACTTCTATTTAAGAAAATCAACATCTGTGATGACAAACCAGGAACAACAACAAAAACCCTAATTGTTCTAACCGGACACTTTGCTTTGACCACCGAATACCTATTTTTTTTTTTAAAAAAAGAACTTTATTTCTTTAAAACATTTGCTTTTTTTTTCATACTGACTTCTAAAGAGAGATTAATTTTTATTGGCAAAAACAAAAGTCATTCTCTCAAAAACAACAGAGGAAGAAGCTATGCCCTATAGAAAAGTTGCCTGTGACATTAAGTAAATAATACACAAGGAAATGAACCAAAATCCACAAAGCAAACAGGGGCCGTCCCCAGGTTTCCCATATAAAGGTCTCATAGCCTGCCACCCTCTCTCCCTCCAGAATCAGGCCACCTTCACGGCTGTCCCCTGGCCTCCCAGGGCTCTGGAGGCCGGCACTGCCATTATAACCACCTGTCTGTCCACCTTCTCTGCCTTCACCACCACCCACCCCTCCCCGTCTCCCTCCTTCGCCCCAAGTCCAGTTATCCAGTGAGTTATAAGTTGGCACTAAAATTTAATTAAGCCGAAACTTTGATTCATACGTGGTCTTTCTCTTGGCAAAGCCTAATAATTCCTTTGACCCATTTCCCAAATGTGAGCTGATCTATTATTTTAACCCAGGGGAGAGAGGGGTAGAAAGTGTGTTTCAACTGAGCACTCCTGTCTAGAAACTGGCTAGAATTATTATTTTTTTTAATTTAAATAAACAGTCAGGATGTGGTGGTGGTGGTGCTGTTCTCTTGTGTTGGAAGTTTTCATAGCACTTGTCAGAGAGAGAGAGAGGGAGAGCGAAAGAGAGAGAGAGACCTACAACGCTAGACAGACGTTAATTAATGTTCACTGTGGGGCCCCTGAGCCATTTTACCAATGGAAATTCCGATGAGAAAAGGAGGAATGAGGGGTTCAGGCCACGCTGTTGTGAGTAAGCTGCGGAACTGGGGTGGAAACCCCGCGGTTCCCAATGAGCCCAGCGAAAAATCTGTCGAAGTACTGAGCACCCCTATTGAGCACTGTGGGAGTCTGGGCAGCTTAATGGGATTGTGTGCGGTGCTTCAGACTCGCCTCGGAAGGGTTCCATGGCACCGACGAAACCCCAATCAAAGGGCCTCTCTAATTGCTTTCTGACTTTCTATGAAACTTTCTAAGCTATCCTGACATCCTCGACTACAACGATGGCATTAAAGAACAGCGAGACAAAGTGGGTGTGCAGAGAGAAAGCGGTTCTCAGTGAAGCGTGTGTGAGGTGGGGGGTCACTGGGGAGGGAGATGGGGCGGGTGTGAAGCCTGTGCCGCCCGGGAAAGAAAAATATGAGTGTTCTCCTTTGTGCGCAGACAAATGGCCTAGCGCGGGAGGTCGGGGCCGGGGTCACACGGTTCGGGCTGCAGCTGCTACCCTGCGGCGGGGGTCCCGGGCAGCCCCCGGGAGCCCAGGCCGCGCTGGCCTCAGCATTCTGGCGGCGCGGGCGGCCGATGTCCTCGCACGACCCGGGCCCGTCCGCAGTGCGCCCCGCTCCGACCCTCGGGCGCCCCGTGCCGGGCAAGGGAGCGCGGTCCGGGTGCCCCAGACAGGTAAGCCCCGCGGGAGCCGGCGCACAAGCGACCCCTCCGCGCTCGCCTGGCTCACGCGCCTGCTTCGCGCCGCGCTGGACCGGCCCCGCGGCCCCCGAGCCTGTGATCCCCGCGCGCTTCGGGACCCGACGTCCCAGTCGGGACCCCCGGGAGTCCCGCCACCGCAGCGCCTGGTCTAGCCTAGCCAGGGCTGGGTTTGCCTCACTGGGGTCCAGGAGGGCAGGCCCAACTCCGGCTGGCTGGTCGTCTCCGGAGCCTAGGAGAGCGCAGGTGACCTGCACAGGCCGCCCGTGGCGGGGGTCACCCTCCCTCCGAACCAGTTGGTGGGCAACGACCTTACCAAGGTCCTGGCCGGGCTTTCGGCGCTGGTGACTCAGGCGGCGAGTCCCAGGACCCTCTAAGATCCCCCAGAGCCCCCTCGAGCGTGCCCTGTGCGCACGCGCGGGCTCGCGAACTGCATGGAGCCAGGCCTGCGCCAAGTGTGGGGGCCTCGGACGCTGCCCTGCGACGTCGCCTAAGGACAACGGTGGCACATTGGGGGGTCGAAGGGGCATAGGGATTGCGATGTCGATGAGGCCCCTGCGCGGGCCATCAAAGGCTGGGGATGGCGGCCCGCCGCACTGCCCAAGCCCAGGGCCAGGCCCAGGGCATGAAAGGGTCTTTATCCTCTGGTACCACGGCGGCCGTTTCCTCCGGCCTCCCCCTCCCGCGGCCCTAATTGGGGCCGGCTACTAATGTGATTAAAGGCCAGTTAAATGTTTCTGGGGCAGACGATGGGAAGAGGCCGAGACCCCTGCCCCCGTCCCGGGTCACACCAGGCCCGTGGGCAGAGGTCTGCGGCGGTGCCACCCCGGGACGGCCTGGCTGAGCGCCCACCGACCGTTCACCCCGAAGCGAGGAGGCCACGGCGGGCGGGAGAGCTCCTGGGGCTTTATGTAAGCCGGTGGGCTTCGGGCCCGGCCGGATTTGGGGATTCTTTTCGCACAGTTTCCATTTTCTGGCCTTTGGAACAGCGCCCTGGGCCCTGGGGGCCCTCCCACTCCGGTGCCCGGCGCCTGCGGGACCCAGTCTGGAGGCAGGACGGGGATGAGGGGCGTTGGGGGTCTGCAGGGCTCAAAGCAGGTCAGGTTGGGGTCTTTTCACGGAGGACATTGACTCAGGATGGTGGTGCCAGGGCGGGGAGCAGGGGTCGGGCAGAGGCCCCCACCCCGCAGCCCTCCCAGGCCTCAGCGATGGCAGTTCCCACGTCCGCTGCGGCATGGGTGGTCTCGCCCTCCCGGGAGGGCTAGGCGTTGGGGCCTGGGGCCCGGGAGCGAGCGTCTGGGCGGCGCAGCTCCCCACGCCCGCTTCAAAGGTTGCATTCGGGTTCGTGCCCCGCATCCAGGGGCCCTGGGGCCCCCTCCCCAAGCCTGCCCGACCGTGCGGAGTCTGTGCGGGCCCCCTGACAGTTCCTCTGGGCCCTCGCGGGGAAGGCCGAGCCAGGGTCTGGGGCAGCGGAGTCCGAGCGGCGAGCCCGGCCCCACGTCCCGCTCCTTGCCCGGAGCCCTGTGCCCCCCGAGGCTCGGCTATTCTCTTGCAAGGTCCCCAAGGGGCCAAGAGCACAGCCCAGCTGAGTCCCTGCGCCTCTGAAGTTGCAAATCTGGAGCCAGTTAGGAAGGGGGAGGCCCATAAAAGGCAAATGGAAGCCGGGCCAAGGAGTGAGTTCGGGGCGCCCGTCGGTCGGGGGCCCCCGCCTGTGCTCAGCGGCAGCGGCTCCGGGCGCCCGGGGCGGGTGGCGCAGGTGGGACGCGCGGCCTCCCCGGGCCCCGCGGGGTCTCTCCATCGCCTCCCGCGCTGCAAAGAAGGAAAACGCTAGCAAACCGGAAGGCCGCGCGGGCCAGGGGCTGCGGGCCGAGCTTGCGGGAACCGAGCGGCCCCGCGGCGCCACCGGCCGTTCCAAACACAGCGCCGGTTTTTTGTTTTTTTTTTTTAAACTAACCTTCCCTAAGTGAGCGTGCTTCCGTGGGGATTTTACGTGCCGTTTGTTTACATTTTTCAAATATTTTGTGAAACACCCTGCAGAACCTGATCACATCTAACAAATGTCAGACTGAACCGATCGGAAGAGATGCAATGAATGACATTTTAATTTAAGTGGAGTAAAAGCAGACGGCATCTTTTTAGTAATAGTTTTGTCAAAATGTATTGTGGATGTAAAACTTTGTCATGTTCAAAAATCTATAATTTTTTGATACTTGAAATACACATTTTGTGCATTTTGCAACTAAAAAACAAAAAGAAAAAGAAAAGTCCAAAAAGCAAAAGCTGAAAACCAAGAAAAGCCTGCAGAGAAAATAGGCAGTTAGGAGCCAAGCCTGCATTTCTCCTGCTGTCTGTTTGGTTGTTGTTGTTGTTAATAGCCTGAAGGAAAACACAGTGAAAATAGAAATAATTTCATATTAAGCTAACACATAGATGTAATTGATTTCTTCCCAGATGGGGATCAGGGAGCTGGCTGTTTAATGTGCTCAGAAAATGCTCGATTCAAGGTGATTTTCCTCTCCTTTGGCTGCTCAGAGAATTATAAGGAAGAGTAAACAGCTCCAGCCTCATGACTTTTTGTTGTTTAGGGGTTTTGTTTTGTTTTTAATCTGCGTATTGAACACAGATAAAATTAGAATCACCCTCCAGTTGAGATAAAAAAAAAGTTGCACAAGAAAAGTCACCAATTCTTTTAACCAAAGGAGTTATCTAGGGTGTTTTTTTGTGTTGTTGTTTTGTTTAAAACAGTAATATTTAACTAATATGTAGCAAACTAACTGACCTTGGGTTTGTTTAAACTATAACTTCCCTAATGTCAGTGACTCCAGTAGTTGTAAAAAATATAAAAATAAAACCAGTTTAAACTAACCTTCCATTTGTCCAGAGGTGGTTTTTCCAATGATCTTGTGTCAATACCCACGTAGTATAGAGTAAAACAAATAATTTGTGTGTTCCTGGTCAATAATTTTCTCAGTTGCAAAAAATCAAAAAATATGTTGACTGCTGCTTTTTAGGAATAACCTTTAAACTGGACGGGAGAAGGGGAAATACATTTTTATTGGCGTCTGGAAAGCTGGGAGGAGAGTTGGACTGCAATAACTTCCACTACACAGAACTCAGGGAAACACGGCTCCCCAGCTGGGCGCACGGCGGCCATGTTTATTTATATATATCCACGCAGACACAGCTCAGCCCTGGCAGTTATGGGTGTGTGTGTGTGTGTGTGTGTGTGTGTGTGTGGTGATGCGATGAAGGAAGCCAGGCAGGGTGGCTGTGCAACGAGAGTGCAGGTGCCCCAGGCTAGCAGACAGGACAGGGCAGCCTCCACTCCGCTCCCCACCTCTCCCCTCCCCTCCACCCAGGTTTTGGTTTCACCTGGAGGACCCTCCTCCATTTGACAATGTTTTCTCTCCTTTAAAAACTCCCCCATGGCCCACTCAGCAGCATTGGTGGGGTCCGTTGGTCTTTTTCTCACATGCGTGCACACACACACAAAGTGATTGAAGTGTGGACCAAAACTTGGGATCACAGGAGTCCTTGTCATGTTGAGAGTCCATAGTCTGAAGTGTGAGCCAACCTTGGTACCTCTTTGTCCACGTCCTGCAAAGGCCAGGCGACAGAGCGTCCAGCCTCAGTCCTGGTAACAAACACAGTTGCGTTTCTGTGTGTGTGAGTGCGTTTGAGATTTTTGTTGTTGTTGTTGTTGCTTCTGTTTTTGTTTTCTTCTGGTTTTCCGGGGAAACAAAGGTCCCTTTCGCAGACCCCCGGCCAGCCAGCAGGGCACACTGGAAAACCAGCGGCCTCATGTGGGAATGCTGGTTTGCTTTGTGCTTGTTTGTTACAAATGAAGGGTTCAAGGTGCCTAGAGGTGCCCAAACCAGAGGCCCATTCCCGGGAAAGGAACGCACACATCGTTGCTGCCTTGAAGAAACCACTGCAGAGTTGTGTCTGAGATCTTTCCCCCGGTATCAGCCCCCAACACCCTCCAAGGAACAAAAGAGTTGTGAACCTCCAGAATGTTCAATGATATTTAGAAAACTAGCAGCCAGCCTCCAGGCTTGGAGACCTTAACAGTCGGTTGCAATACTGAACAGGAAAAACTGACAGTCAATGCCCAAAGTGTGGGGGCAGTGTGTGTGTGTGTGGGGGGGGTGCCCTGCAAAGGTGAGAAGGCTGCACCTGAAACTACACCTGTAGGGGTTTGCACCCCACATCCGGGTCTCCCAACCCAAGCCCGGGTTTTCTGGGACTGGAGCAGGACCGTTTGGAGAACGCCAGACCGGTCGTGGGGCCAGCCCCACACTCCGGCCAGAGTTAGATACCTGATGGCAATGCAAATCTGCTCTCCCCCAAAGCCTACCTCCGGGTGCCCACTGCCGGCGGGAGGGAACCCAGACCCCTTGCCCAGCAGCCCCTCAGCCCAGCCTGGCACTCCTTGGCCCCTGCCCTCCCATCACCCTGACATCATCTTGCTCCCCAAGATGCTCTCCTCTATTGCCAACCGCGGCTCAGGGGCAGGAGAGACTCCCGCTCACCTAGACCCTGTGACCACGTGGGGTTCAGCCCCTCCTGGAGCAGGCCAGCCTGGTGGGCCTGGCGGAGCAGCTTTGGGGTTCTGCTCGAGGATTTGGAGAGCACCCTGGCCCACGACAGGAGAGGAGAGGAAGGCATTGCCTGTCCCAGCACCAGGGCCTGGGGACTCCCATTTCAGCTGACCCCGATGCTACGGTCAAACGTGGGCACCCCACATTCTCAGGCCCCACACGGTGGTGCCGCCACCTTGCCAAACCAGCTGCCTCGTTATACGGGTGGGGGCGCTGGCGGAAACCCTCCAGCACGTCCTGGCTCCTGTCCTGTGCCCAGCGCTGGCGTTCTTGTTTGGAGAACAAAGGCCCGGAGGCCCCAGCAGAACCAAGAAAAGCTGAAAGCAGCGGCTTCCAAGGCTCTCTGACCCGGGACAGGGTGGCAAACACAGGGCCCATCTCAACCCAGGCACAGTGGCCACGGGCAAAAATCTAAGTACTGCGCTGTGCACACACATCGAACTAAACATTTTCACGAAAGAGTATTGAACTTACTAGCATCGTGATCTCTGACGCTCATTATCCTATTTTTCCTTCCAGTGATGACTGCTGCCACGTGCTAAAACCATCCATGACCCTCGTGGTCGCAGCCGGGAGTTTACGGACCACTGTTTTCCCAGCCGAGGGTGTGGGGAGTGAGGAGTGTGGAGCTCGGGCCAGGGCCCCCACAATCCTCACCTGCGGCTTCTGCTTCCCGGTCTCCGGCCCCTGGAGTCAGAACAGCCGCTGGGCTTCTGGCCACCACTTCCTGGGGAAGTCACCGCCCCTCCACTGAGCTTCTTCCTCCGTGCATGGAGATGACAACGCCCACCTCCTAGGGTCACAGTGAGAATCAAAGGAGACCATGCATGAGGTGAGGGCTTGTCTCAGCAAGCCCACACACCTGTCACTTTCATTCCTCTGCCTCGCTACCGCCACCCCCCCACCCCACCCTCGGTCCTGGCCACCCCCCCCACCCCACCCTCAGTCCTGGCCACCCCCCCACCCCACCCTCGGTCCTGGCCACCACCCCCACCCCACCCTCGGTCCTGGCCACCATCACCCCCACCCTTGGTCCTGGCCACCACCCCCCACCCCACCCTCGGTCCTGGCCACCCCCCCCTACCCCACCCTTGGTCCTGGCCACCCCCCCCACCCCACCCTCGGTCCTGGCCACCACCCCCACCCCACCCTCGGTCCTGGCCACACCCCCCTACCCCACCCTCGGTCCTGGCCACACACCCCCACCCCACCCTCGGTCCTGGCCACCATCACCCCCACCCTTGGTCCTGGCCACCCCCCCCACCCCACCCTCGGTCCTGCCCGGGGCCTCTTCCTTGCTCAGCTCCCAGCCCCCCCACAGACTGCCTCCTCCCTGTTTCCTACGGCAGACCTTGGGGCTCACAGCTCTGTGTTATCCAGTTCCGCAGACGCAGAGCCTCGACTGAGTCGTGCTGCCCCAATGGAACACCGAAGCTACTTCAGACACCAGCAGCTGGGAACAGTGTGACCGGGGGTGGCTGCTGCTTTTCTCCCTGTGTCGTAGGGGCCCAGAGGGGTATAGTCACATGGCTGTAGGTCACACAGGAGGTGGCAGAGCTGGAGTGAGGCTGGCCAGCTCTCCTGGCCCTTGGAAAACCGTCACACCGGCCAATGAGCAGCTCCTGGCGTCCGTGCCCAGTGTCCTCCCTGGGGCCGAGCAGAGAGGATCTGTCTACCTGGAGAGAGAGCACCACATCCCTGGGTGTCTGGCCTCCGTGACCTTAAGCAGGAATGAGGTCAGGTGCCAGCATCTGCCAGCATCCTAAAGGATTGAGGTCATCTAGGCCTTGTTTTACAGATGGGGAAACTGAGGCAGGGAGGGGGCTCTAATAAGACCACAGAGATAGTTGTGGCAGAGCTGGATGCCTGCCACACTGAGGCTCCGCCGTCCCCGTGGAAACCTGGCCTTTCTGCACCAAGCTGCCAGGATACCTGTGGTCACCAATGGCAACGTCACCCTCCCATCAGCTGTGCCAGTTACAGAACAGCGACCATGAGCTCAAGTGCTCATGGGATTGGGAGCTGAGACCAGACCAGCGAGGCTGTCGTTTGGGGGCTAGGCCTGTAACTGGAAGGCACTTCTGCCCCAAGTGGTCTTGGGACTCTGTTCTGGACTCAGTATAGCCCTGTGAGCACTTTGGACCTTGGCTATCAAAGCAGCCATGATGCAGAAAGAGTCGGTCTTTTCCAGCCTCCCATTCACAGCATCAGGACGGGCCCTGAGGAGGAGGAGGAGGCCAGGTGTGGGTGCCCAGTGGACCCCAAGGGACACCTGGATGGGCCCTGAGGAGGAGGAGGAGGCCAGGTGTGGGTGCCCAGTGGACCCCAAGGGACACCTGGCACAGTGAGGCCCTCTCTCGGCCTCACTCTGTCCACCTGTAACATGAAGGAGCTGGACTAGAGACTGTTTGGGGTCTTCCCTCTCACACAAGAGCTGACTGTCCTGAGCCAGCCCCCGGGCCCCGCCAGGACGGAGGCCGCTTCCCGGAGTCCTGCTCGTCTCCTGCAGCCCCCTTCCTAGAGACTCAATATTCTCTCCAGAGAGGGGAGGGGGGAGAGGAGGATTTTTTTTAATGGTATGACTGTTTTTCTTTTTAATGCAGAAGAGTACAATAGGAATTAAAGACGTATTACCCTTATCCACGTGACCATGTTGACATTTCCTGAAATCAAGTACTAGGTGCTCCCAGGAAGAAACTACAGAGGACACAGAAAGGCAAAATGGAAGCCTGGAAGCCCACAGCCACCCCCACCCTCCGCCCCTCTCCCCACCGAGCCCAGGGAGTCCTGACCAGCGGCCCAACGGCCAGGGGCTCAGACCCAGGTCCTGCACCTCCACACACTGCCCGTAAGACCTGCAGTCCTTCGCCTTCCCCGGGCCTCAGTATCTTCGTCTGCAAAGTGGGCGGAATGGTAGTACCCACCTCCTTCTAGGACTCTGTAAGTTAAGGGCACACAGGGACCTGGAGGACAGCCCAGCGCTCAGTGTCCGCGACTCCTGTGTTCACGACCCACACGAACCTTTTCTGGGTGTTCTTGCGGAGCACACATCGACACCCACTTTTTAAATTTTATTTATTTATTTTTAAATTCAAAAAATGGATCACACATCCTTTAAAATCTGGCTTCCTTGCCTTGCTTATTTTAGAGACCGCCCGTCCCAACAGAAGTGGACAGACACCCTCTTCTTCTTACTCCTCCTCGGGAGCCTCTAGCCCACCTTCCCGTTCTCTAACGGTTACCATGTGCCTGACCTCCACTTCTGTCGCCGAGGACAAGCGTCCTGTCTCCACCCACCCCTGCAATCCCTGGGCGTCCCTGCGGTCTGGGTGGTTTTCCATCGGACCCCAGCACCCCTGCAGGGACCACAAAAGCAAAGACTCAGAGACGGGGAGCAGGCTGCAGGACTCGGGGAGCTCTCCGGGCCCCTGCAAGGGCGGGCCAGCGCTGGGGGCTGCAGCCAGGGCCGCAGTGCCTGTCGGGGCTGCCCCACAATCATCCCCCAGGATGCTTTATAGAATGAAGTGCTGGCCTTGGGTGGGAAAGTGGCCTGGGTGGTGATCAAGTGCCTTTACAGAGGCCCTGCCGGAGGCCACCCTCTGCAGGCCAGGGCCAGAGGGGACGCCCACTGTGGATCCCTCTGGGGTGGCCTGTGGACACGGCCCCATGATGTGACCTCCTCACCAGTTCAGCTCTGACCTCAGAGAGCCGGCGACTTGTGGAAATAGCCAGATGCCATTCTGAGCCAAGCCCAGCGGGGATGCTGCCGGGGCCAACCCAGGTCACCCATCCAAGTGACCACAGAACAGTGACGCCCATCTGCCCCCGGTGTACCAATCCTTGCTGAGAGAACGTTCCAGAAGGGAGGCTCCAACGCCTGTTTCCAGTCACGGTGACATCACTGGGGAAGGAGGCAACCTCCAAAGTGACAAGTGACAAGGGGACTCCTTGGGAGAGACTGAGGTTCTGCTGCTTGGTTTACATATGTCCATGCTGGGTCTGATCATTTGCTGAAAACGAGGTTGGGCGATGACCACCAGGCCTGGGTCACCTCGGAGGCTTTAGGAAGGCTCTTCTGGTTGCAGGGAGGGCCGTCTCCAAGTCCCCCCGCCCCCGGCCCCAGCACTTCTGTAGCCCCTCACTTCCTCAATGGCCCACTGAGCCATCAACTCTTTGTGTGGCCACTTTTGTCTGTTTAACCAACCCCCACCCCCACCCCCAGAGTGTGAGCTTCTGGAGGCCAAAGGTCATGTCTTTCCACACCTGTGCCTCTGTCACTCAAAGCAGTGGGTGGCACACGGCAGGGAGTCAGCAAGTCCGGGTGGAGGTGGAGGTGGAGGGGAGTGTGGGAAAGTCAGGGGTGGGGGGGATCCGAGGATGGCTGTGGGGGCCTGGGCTGGCCACAGGGTCGGGGATCTGTGCCTCTGTCTCCTGGTCGGTGAAGCAGGAGTATTGGAATGACAGGCGGCCAGTGTCCCTCCCCATTCTGTCACTTGTGGGTTTTCTCAGTGGGAGCTGAAAGATGGGAGAGACGGGCGGGAGAGCCCCCACCCGGGCGCTTGCCGGCCCCCAGGACAGTTCCCAGACGCCACGCTGTCCCAGATGGACAGGAGGGCATGAGAGGACACGCTCTCACTGACCATCCAACCAGGCAACGCTAGAAACTGTCAAAAAGTAAAAATTCCATTTGTAAACAAGATCGAATTATTTGATTGTGAAACCAGGGTCCATGGAATTTAAAATCATTTAATATGAAACAATATCATTGGAAATGCTGGCCAGCCAAGGACCTGGGGGGTGAAGGGCTCTAGCCTCCTGTGGCCAGACACGTGGAACCCGGCCTCAGAGAATAATAACAAGTCACTGCTCAACAGGCGTGGTGAAGAGTCAGCTCCGTGACCAACACCGGCCAGGCACAGGGCAGCCAGCCCACGGCCCCCATCCTTCTGGAGTTCCCAGTGTCGATAGGCAAGCAAGACTCGGACAACTAAAAAAGCAGGAGAGGGTCAGGTGGGTGACATATAATCCAAACCAAAAGGGAGGCCCAGGTGAAGCTAGGGGCGCACTGTGGGTCCACTGGGCCTTGTCAGGGAGGCTGTGGAGCTTAGGTAAAATGCGGTGACAAACTAAGGTACAGTCTAGAGCAGTGGTCTCCAACCTTTTCTGGGCCACGGACCGGTTTAATGTCAGAAAATATTTTCACGGACCGGCCTTTAGGGTGGGACGGATAAATGTATCACATGACCGAGACAAGCGTCAAGAGTGCGTCTTAGATGGATGGAACAGAGGGAATCTGGTCATTTTTTAAAAATAAAACATTGTTCAGACTTAAATATAAATAAAACGGAAATAATGTAAGTTATTTATTCTTTCTCTGCGGACCGGTACCAAATGGCCCCCAGACCGGTACCGGTCCGCAGCCCAGGGGTTGGGGACCACTGGTCTAGAGGGTAGCACCCCGAGAGGAGGGGCAGCAGAAGAGGCCTATTCAGAAGAGAAATGGTGATTGTTCTGTACAAGCAAGTCGCTCCCAAGCCTCGGTTTTGTCATCTGCAGAATGGGAATACTCCGGGCCCCCCACTTCCCAGCTGCAGATCCCTTGAGGCTTCCTGAGGCTTCTGGGGGGCACCGGGGGCCCCAGAAATCACTCCGGGGCCTGCCCTGGAAGCTGATATAGCCCATGGACAGAAGCTCTCTGGTGGAGCATGTGATGATGCAGTTGGCACCGTCAGCAGACACCTGCGGGAACCAGGCAGTGGGCAGGTGCCCCGGAGGCCCTGTGGGCCCCCCCCCCCGCCCCCGTGCTCACTGGCTCGGATCCACCAGCACCTGCCGGTGCTTCTCGGGAGGCTGGTGGAGGCAGGGCCCAGCAGATCCGCACACAGCAGCGCTGGGCTTCCATGTCTCCTGCCACAACGTAAACACGGTTGGGAATATTTCAGGACTGGAAGAGCAAGAAAAACAAACCCAGGGAACCCAGACAAAGAGCATGCAAAAGCTAACTTTCATGTCACATCCAGAAACCACATGTTCATCAAGCCACCTGCGGGCTTGTAGCTCAGCGGGGAGGTGCAGCGCTGTTGTGTTTAGAAAACCAAGCTAGGCACGCAGCTGGCGGGGGGTGGGGGTGCGGTTGTGCTTCCCTCTGTCCCCCCAAACACGGCTCAGCTGCAGAGCGACCCTGGCGGCTGCCCGGGGTGTCTGGGGCACCAGGACCTCTGGGTCTGAAGTCCCCTAGGAGGCGTGAGCGGGGGAGGGGATTCTCATCCCTGCAGCGTTACCCAGGCCACCTCCTCTAGCCTCTCCATGCCCAGTGGGGTCTAGAAAATGCTCACGGTCACCTGGCCAGTGGGTGCCAGACTCAAACTCAAACCAAGCCCTGGACTCCCCAGCCCCTCTCTGTCCCTGCTGCCCCGAGCTGAGTTCACCCCCGCTGGCCACGGGGAGGGGAGGTGGAAGCCCGGCCCCTGCAGACTGACTACCTGTGGGCTCGGGAGGGCTCCGGACAGACCCCTGCTGCCCTTTGGGACAGCCGCACTGAGCAGCGTTATTTTTATTCCTCCCTCAGCCTTGCCAGATGACATCGTCGAGGCCAGCACTCTGGAGATACTCCCCTGCTTTCGCAATTCACGCAGTGACTAACACATGTTACATTTTGAAAACGTCGTTTGGTGAACATTTAAGCTGAACTGTAAATACATAAAAAGTCTCGATGTTAATGGGGTGCATGATTTCTTGGTGGCTGTTTCATAATCCCAAGATTCCTAAAGGATGTGGAATTCCATAGAAATGGGTAACGAGAGCCCATCCAGAGCTGCCCTCTGAAACCGTCACTGTGGGCAGCAGCCCATCCATCTGTCCATCCTTATAAAAAGTGCCCCGCTTAGGGGGTGCCAGGACACTTCAGCCAGGTGACCAGAGCAGGGAGTGCAGAAGTCTACCATGGAAAACGGATTCCCTCCATGGGTATGAGGACACGTGCCCGCCTGGCAGCCTGCCAGGCACTGGACATCCCTTACCTCGTGTCAGCACCACTGGGTACGGGGTCACAGAGGTGTCAAGGGTCACTCAGGCTCAACCCCCTGACAAGGGATGGATCAGGACTCGATCTCAGGCCCGGTGCTCTTCCGTGGCCTGGGACCGCCCACAGATGTTCCTTCCCATCATGCCTACCGTGTCCTGTGTTATCCACTCTGCACCTGCCTCAGCCGACCGCACAGACTGGTCCCCACCTGGAGCAGGCCGTGCGTAGGCTGGACCCCCGGGACCTGTGCTGGAGCTCCCGAGCTGAGGCACTGGGGAGGGTGGGCCGTCGGCAGCAAGACAGCTCGCTGTCCCTGCGCACACCAGAGCGAGGGGCCAGTGGGAGTGGGCGTGGGAAGGGGACGGGGAGGAGAAGAAGAAGGAAGGAGAAAATCCGAGAGGGGCGGGGCGGAGACCATCTGTGAGGAGCGGTCCCGGGCCCGCCCGGCCAGTGCCCAGCTCCCGGTGCATGGGCAGCCGCCCCTCTGCCCGTCAGTGCCCAGCTCCCGGTGCACGGGCAGCCGCCCCTCTGCCCGTCAGTGCCCAGCTCCCGGTGCCCCTCCGCCCATCAGTGCCCAGCTCCCGGTGCACGGGCAGCCACCCCTCTGCCCCGTCAGTGCCCAGCTCCCGGTGCACGGGCAGCCACCCCTCTGCCCGTCAGTGCCCAGCTCCCGGTGCACGGGCAGCCACCCCTCTGCCCGTCAGTGCCTCAGCATACCCCCTGTGCTTGCCACAGTGCAGCGACCTTCAACCCACGTGTAGCAAGAGTCTTTCAAACATGTAATCCCTGGCCCTGGCCAGGTGGCTCAGTGGGTAAAGCATCATCCTAGTGCACTGAGGTGGTGGGTTCGATCCCCAGTCAGGGCACATACGAGAAGTGACCAAGGAGTGCACAACTAAAGTGGAACACTGAGTTGATGCTTCTCTCTCTCAGATCAATGGCAACATTATAAAAATAAAAATAAAATATAAACTGTAAACCATGCACTACCTGACTATGTAGTCAGGAGCACTGACCTCTTTTCCCTTAAACTGTCAAATAAAAAAAATGACAACAGCCAACACAATAGCTGTCCAGTGTGGATGAATCAAAACTATACCTTTTTTTTTTGTCAGAGAGACAGAAAAGTACGTATTTTTGGCATGCCACAGAATTTTAGTCATTAGTTACCGTGCGCCACGAGGTGGAAAGGCTGAAATCCACCGCCTCGCGGCCAACACTCGCCCATCTGCAGTACCCTGTTCTCGTGCCGTTTCCCTGTTCACCGTCCACCTGCACCCTGGACTGCAGACTCCATGCACCCAGTGGCCGGGCTGGCGCGGCACCGGGCACAGCGAGTCCCCAGTTACTTGTTGAGTGCGAGCAGCTCTGATGGAAGGAGGTGGCCCGCTGCTCCAACCCGCTGCGGAGCGTAACCGGGTGGGTTTCACACCACAGGAAGCCCCCTGCCAGACTGGGGCCTGCTCTCGCTCCTTCCGCGACCTCCGACGGTGATCTGGTGATCTGAGGGTGGGGCAGGCAGCTCTCTAATCAGCAGACTCACCTGGGCCACACGAGAGCCAGGAAGTCCTCACACGACAAGACGCATTTATTTATGATACAGTCAACTCCAGGACAAATATTGTTTTTTTTTTCCTCCAAGTTCAGGGCCTGTCTGTCTGGGGGTTCATCCTGACTCCCCCCCCCATCACCACCACCACTGCCACCCTGAGCTGCCTGACCAACCCCAAGACGCAGGCCACTAAGGTACAAATCTCCTTAACGCTGCAGGGCCGTGGACAGTGTGCCCCACGGCTGTGAGCGTGCGCTCAGATGCGTCCATCCCGTGGGACACATTTCAGGAAGCTGCGAGTGTGCCTTCTGAAGAAAAGTTCACAGCTGTGGAGAAGGCGTGGCAACTCAGTCTGGGAAGTGGCATGGGCTTCTTGGTGACACCTGAGTGGGCGCGATGTGGTCCTAGCTCTAAAGACATACATGGGGGGGCGGGTAAAGGGGACACGAGACAAACTCAGAGCTGATCACAGTGCACAGTCTGATAAACACAGAAATCAAAGTATGTTCAGGGCCCCCTGAGGAAGGGTCGTTCTAAATGGGGGTCAGTAAAGGGTTCGCCGAAGAAAGGAAATTTCCATCAGCCCCCTGATTTTAATTCGGCATCTCCACAATGCCTGTTTTATTAGAGCTGGCCGGACCCTTAAGGGAATTACTCAGTTTTCCATGATAATGAGTTGGTCTAGGGCCATGGAGAGAAATCCTTTAAAGTTCTCCTTTCTTCTTCTTTTTTTTTTTATGATAGCAACAACTTTTAGTGCTTGAAAAGACATTTTCCTTAATTCAATTACCAAGTGAGCTAAATGCATTCGCTGGAGATAATTAAGAATCTTTATAAATATAAAACAATTATCCCATCAAAATACAGTGCTCGGTGTTATTATCCGAGCCGGCTTTTCAATCAGAACCTCCCTTTTTTCTCAAAGCCATTCTGAAGCACGCATGCCTGCCTCGCTCATCCCTCAGGCAGAGCGGCCCCTGTCACTCATCGTGCCCACCCCCACGTGCTGCCAGCTTTCTGCTCGATGTGAGTGCCTGCGTGCCTGTCCACCCCCGGGCCAGGAGCCGCGGCGGCCAGGGGGGTCTCCTCACTTGTTCACTTCTTGGCCCCTATACCCTTGGCCCAGAGCAGGTACCGAAAACGATGTGACCCAGAGCCAGGCAGACTGGGAGAGATGACGTCACCCGGGGCAATGCCGCGCCCTGGTTTGAACCCTGGAACGGAGAGAGGACTTTCATGGGAAGACGGGCGAGATCCCAATAAGGTCTGGTCTGGAGCCAAGCTAATACCGAGGGGTGAGAGAGGGGCACGGGGCCCTCTGCGCCACCTCGGCAACGTCTCCATAAACCTGAAAGTGTGATAGAGTCAGAAACAGAAACCAAACACGACTGAATACGTGAACACAGGGCTCAGCACTCCGCGTTTTTAGAAACCCATCCCGGACCGCCCCTCCCACCATGCCCCCGAGCAGGAAGAGCACTAAACTATGCAGTGTCGGGACTGGGGGGGGGACACCCTTTCTATACAATTGTGCTCGATGTTGTCCTGTAACAGCAAGGCCGGACCCCCGCCCCAGGGCCCAGGAGCCTGGACTTGGAAGGGGACAAGCCCCTCAGAATCCCTCAACGCTGCATTGTGACTTTCAGGGGCCCATCCCACCATTATAATATCTATATTTTCCAAAAATTATAAACCTTCAAATATTTCAACATTCTTCTTTTCTGCTTTAGGCAAAATTAAATAGCTGCCCAAGGGCCCTGAAAGAATCATGTGGAGACAGATGTGTGTTTTTCTTCCCACGGTGCTGGCGCCTAACAGAGAGGCAGGGTCCCCGGCCACACTTCCTGGCTCCCTGGCCTGGGGCATCGCTCATTTGAAAACCTAGGACAATGATATATACAGCTTTGCAGGCTCTTCTGAGGGTTGCCTGAGCTCACGGTGTGGAAGCCCTCGTCCAAGCCCAGCCTCCGAAGGAGAAGGGTGAGGAAGAGGCACCTAGCAGACACTATGTTCCCATGTTCTAACACGTTCCCAAGACAGCCTCTGCAAACCAGCCCTCTTGATTTTGTTCTGCAAACTCAAGTCTGTTCTGCTTTCTCGTGACCTTAAAACTCTAGGTTCTGCAGCAGCCTGTGGGCCCCTGAGCATGGCCCCCAGGGCTCTGAGGACCACCACTATCCACCCACCGAGGCGCCCTCTGCCAAGCTGCCGGTTGGTATGTCCCTTGGTGGGCCTTTCTGTGTGGAACCCTCCCTCCAGGGCATAAGCTCAAGTTCCCTGGTCGTAATAAATGCAAGAGAGGGTGTTGATGAACGAAAGGGGACTTGACTGCCATCCAGCCCTCGCTCGGAATTTCCCTGTTTGCTTTCTCCTCCTCTTGGGCGGGTGTGCTGGTGCGGGGCCTGCGGGAACTAACTCCACAGCCTCTAAGAGCCTGGGTTCCGGTGGATGCCGGGAAGGGGCAGGGGGCAAGGCCTCCAGGTCCCCAGTCAGCAGGCTGACCTCCCACCTGAGGTCCTCTCTGAGTCCTCCTTCACGAAGGGGAGCGCAGACAGGCTTGTCCTTTGAGGTCGCTGCAGCTACTGAGGCCGGGGGAAGAGGCGCATTCCCTGGCAGCCCCACAAGGGCTTCCCGGTCTGTTTAGCTTGGAAATTAGGCAAGAGCAGGTAGACAACCACGGGTCAAACACAAGCCACGGCAAGGAACTGACTCATGCTTTACCAACAGCGTTATTCACCCTTGTTCCTCTAGCCGGCTATTTATTTATTCACTTATTCAGCAAATATTTATTGAGCAGCCGACATGTGTCTCTCTCTACCTTCTCATACCCTCGGGCCTTTTGCGTGGGCTGGGCCCTCACAGCCCGACCTCCTAGCCTTCCAGCCGAGGTCAGAGGTCCGGGAAGCCCGCACTAACTTTGTGCCAAACACAATACCCCCTTCCTCTCCATGGAAGGCCAGCAGAAGGAGCACTGGCTGTGGTCAGATGGATCTGGTTGAGTCGCTAGGCTCCGGGACATCCCGAGGTGTGTCTTTGGGCAGGAGACCCATGCCGTCTACCTTGTTTCCTCCACCATAAAGGGCACACAATAATAATACCTACCTCCTAAAATGAAATGCCCGGGGACATCACGTCAATGACAATGACATCGTTGGCAGTGAGTAAGCACCAAGCTTGCGGGAAGTTTTGGGAGTTACCCAAGAGTCAAAACCAAGGGGGGAAGAGCAGACATTGACAACACTGTCTTAGACACTCGGGATTATCATTGGTGAGAAACAGAGTTCTCCCTGGTGCTCAGAGGGGAGAGAACGGGGCGACTTGGAGTCTGTGTGCGCCATGGGGAGGCGGGGCGCAGGGCCGTGGTTACGGAAGTGTCAGGGAAGCCTCGATGACTCAGGTGCAGTTCGAGCGGATTGAAGTCAAAGAAGGAGATGGTGAGACAGACGCTTGGGGGAATCTTTCCGGCGAAGGGACAGCTAAGGGACGGGTCACTTGCTTACTGTCTGTGAAGCATCCTTTCAAGGCTTCTGTCTAATGTTTTCATTGTAATTGTCTCTTATTGTTGAGCCATAAAAATGGTTTTATATCTATTGATAAAGTTTTTTAAAGCAGTGGTTCCCAACCTTTTTTGGGCCACGAACTGGTTTAATGTCAGAAAATATTTTCACAGACCATCCTTTAGGGTGGGATGGATAAATGTATCACATGACTGAGACAAGCGTCAAGAGTGAGTCTTAGATGGATGTAACAGAGGGAATCTGGTCATTTTTTAAAAATAAAACATTGTTCAGACTTAAATATAAATAAAACAGAAATAATGTACGTTATTTATTCTTTCTCTGTGGACCGGTACCAAATGGCCCACGGCCCGGTACCGGTCCGCGGCCCGGGGCTTGGGGACCACTGTTTTAAAGGATGTCTGTGTCTCCAGTGTCTTCTTCCCACACTGTGGTTCGCTTGTGCCTTTTCTTAACAGGTCCTTTGAAACACAGATGCTTGTTCTGATGACCTACGAGTTTTACTTTTATGTTTTGTGGTTATGTGGGTCTTCTTAAGAAACCCTGGCCTACTCTGGGTTCAAAAACATATTTTTAAATATTTTCTAAAAGATTTACAGTTTTTGCCTTGATGGTTAGGTCTGTGATCTACTTCAAATGTGTGATGTGAGGTAGGGGTGGAGGTTTATGTTATATATGAATATCTGGTTGTCCCACCATTTGTTTCAAAGGCTTTACTTTCCCCATTGATTTTTCTAGGCCTTTCCTTTAAAAAAAAAAAAAAATCTGTTGGTGATGTATACATGGACCTATTTCTAGGTTCTACTTTTGTTCCATTGACCTAGATGTCTATTCTTAAACCAATACCATATACTTACTATTGCTTCACCGTAGGTCTTAAAATTCAGCAGTATAAATCTTCTCACTTTGTTCTTTCTCAAAGTTGCTTCGGCTGTTCTAGGTGCTTTGCAATTCCACTCAAATCTTAGAACAACCTTGTCCACTTCTACAGCAGGTGTAATAATAACTGAGATTATGTTGACTCTACAGATCACTGATGGCTCATTGAGATCAAGCGACATCTAACAATACTGAGTCTTTGGATCCATGAACATATGTCTCTTCCTTTGTGACATTTTTCATTTCTCTCAGCAAGGTTTTCTAGTTTTTAGTTTACAAGTCTCGTGTATATTTTGCAAAATTTGCCCCTAGGCGTTTCACGTATTTTGAAATGCTGTTGGAAACAGTACTATTTTTTAAAGCTTTTTTGAGATAATTCTAGATAGAATATAAGAAGAGTTGCTAAAAGAGTAGAGAGAGGGACCGTGTATGCCACTCAGTCATCTTCCTTTAATGTTATTACCTAACCTAAATCATGGCACAATTATGAAGACCAAGAACTTAACAATGGTACAATACTACTGACCAAACCACAAGCTTGATTGGGATTTTACCAGTTTTCCCACTAGTGTTCTTGTCAACTCCCAGGACCCCACATTGTATTAAGTTGGCATGTCTCCTTAGTCTCTAACAATCTATGATAGCTGTTTACTATTTCTGTCCTTTGTGAGTTGACATTTTTGAACAGTAAATGGCCAGGTGTTTGGTAGAATGTCCCCCGATTTGGTTTTGTCTAATGGTTTCTTATAATTATTTGCAGTTATGCATTATTGAAAGGAATGCCACTGGGGTGATGTGCATCATATCAGGGAGTTCATGATGTGACCATGTCTTATTCATGGTGATGTGAACTGGAATCAGTTGGTAACAATGGTATCTGTCAGATTCTGCCACTGCACAGTTACTATTTTTCTTCTCATAGTTAGTAACCTGAGGGCAGGGAGACACTTTGAAACTATGTAAATGCTCTGTTTCTCCTGAAACATTTGACCACAAACTTTTACACCCATTGGTGTGCCTTGCCTCCATGATGTCTATGGAATTTTAATAGTGATTTTTTTCTCTATTCCCCTTATTCCTTTGACATTTATTAATTGGAATTCTTCTGTAAACAGGAGTCATTCCCTTCTTCCCATGTATTGATTTATTTATTACATCATTAATTTTTATGGCTGTGGACTAACAGATATTAATTTATTCTTTGGGTGATAATCCAATGCTATCCCTGTTTATTCTGCAGCTTGAACTGCTCTAGCGCTGGCCATTCAGAGCACTTTCAGACTGACTCCTAGGCATGTGCAGCAGTCCCCCATTCCTTTGAGTTTTCGTTCCATGATTCATTTGCATTGCAGCATTTTTATTTTAATTACCAACTGTTCTTTCTAGGTTATAGACATGCACTTGGCTTTGCATATTTAAAATTAGTTCTTTGTATACAGGCACCATGTCGCTAGACCTTGTTTTTATATCCAGTGTCAAAATAGCTGCCTTTTACTGGAGTGTGTGAAGCTTTCCATTTAATAAAATGATCAGGATCTAGGAAGATGGCAGCAGAGTAGGCAGATGCACAGACTCCCAGCTCTCACCACGAAACTGGAATACAAGTCAATTTAGGAACAATCAGTGGAAAACCAACTCTGGACTACAAGAACAGCTCTCAAAAACCAAGGAGCAAAGAAGAAGCCACAACAAACCTGATAGGGAGCACCGGAATCTCCCCTGCTTACAGGAACGGAGGCAGGAGGTGAGGCTGAGAGCCCAGAGGAGCTCTCACTCCAGGGAAAAGAGCAGAAAATACTGCTCACAGCCACTTGCCCGGTGACCAGGGAGCGAGGTGTGTTGAAAGGACCGGCTTGACTTCCAAGAGGAAAAGGGAGAGAAAGGGACAGATGGTGAGGGGCTGAGGAATGCAGGAGATGACCTAAAAAGCTGACTCATCCATTGCTGGAGGTGGCCATAGCTGGGGGAGGGACTGATCCTTCCACAAAACAAAAGACTAAATTGCTTCTGGATCACAGATCTCCAGACATCTCTCCAGTTCCGATCAGCACAACAAGACACAGCTGAAAACAAGAAGTGGGGAGGAGGGGCAGTAACTCAAGTCTCCATGGAGATCTGAGATACACCTCCCCCTACTGAAGCTGAGAAAACACCCTGCCCCCAGAGAGATTAACTGGTAGAAGAAGCCTTCAGAGTCTCAGGTTACACCCACGCATTCTTGGATACAGTTTCAAGGAAGCCCCCTGCTGAGATCAGTAAACAAGATTATCACCTGTTAAGAAAACTAACAAACCAAGACTTCAAAGAGGCCCAAATACAAAAGTGGATTATAAATAATAGCTGATGCCAACCCAAGAAGACCTAGAAATAACACAGTTGAAAACGGGAGGCATACAACACCAAGCCTAGACTCAACCAGCTCTACAAACAAAACACCCAAACACACAGACATAATGAGAAGACAAAGAAGTGCAATTCAAATGAAACCACAAGAGAAACCTTCAGGAAATGAATTGAGTTATATGGAAATAACCAAACTTCCGGATGTAGAGTTCAAAATAATGATTGTAAGGATGCTTAGGGATCTTAGAACAACAAAGGATGGTCATTACGAACACCTAAATAAAAAAAATAGCAAGTATAACTATGGAATACTACTCAGCCATAAGAAATGATGACATCAGATCATTTACAGCAAAATGGTGGGATCTTGATAACATTATACGGAGTGAAATAAGTAAATCAGAAAAAAACAAGAACTACATGATTCCATACATTGGTGGAACATAAAAACGAGACTAAGAGACATGGACAAGAGAGCGGTGGTTACCAGGGGTGGGGGGAGGGAGGACACAGGAGGGAAGGAGGGAGAGAGTTAGGGGGAGGGGGAGGGGCACAGAGAAAACCTGATAGAGGGTGACGGAGGACAATCTGACTCTGGGTGAGGGGTATGCAGCATAATTTAATGACAAAATAACCTAGACATGTTTTCTTTGAATATATGTACCCTGAATTATTAATGTCATCCCATTAACATTAATAAAAATTTATAAAAAAAATAGCAAGTATAAAAAAGGATATTGAAATATTAAAAAAGAATCAGTCGGAGATGACAAATACAATATCAGAAATGAAGACCACAATGGAAGGAATTAAAAACAGGATGGATAGAGCTAAGGATCGAATCAGCAAGTTGGAGGACAACTTGAATGAAGGCAAAAACGCAAGAAGAAAAAAGAAAAGAGACTCAAAAAGTCTGAGGAAACTCTTAGAGAGCTCTGTGACAACATGAAGAGAAATAACATCCACATCATAGGGGTTCCTAAAGAAGAGAAAGAACAAGGGATAGAGACTTTGTTCAATCATATCATAGCTGAAAACTTTCCTAAATTAATGCAGGAGAAACTCTCACAAGTTCAAGAAGCACAGACAACTCCATTAAAGAGAAACCCAAAGAAACCTACACCAAGACACATTATAATTAAAATACCAAAGCTAAGTGATAAAGAGAAAATATTAAAAGCTGCAAGAGAAAAAAAAGCTATCACCTACAAAGGAGCCCCCATATGGATGCCATCCGACTTCTCAACAGAAACACTTGAGGCCAGAAGGGAATGGCAAGAAATATTCAAAGTAATGCAGAACAAGAACCTACAACCAAGACTACTTTATCCAGCAAGGATATCATTTAAAATTGAAGGAGAAATAAAGAGCTTCCCAGACAAAAAAAAAAAACCAAACTCAAGGAATTCATTACAACCAAACCAATGCTGCAGGAAATGTTAAGGGGCCTGTTGTAAACAGATCAAAGTGGGAAAAGAATATAGCAAAAGAGGAATACAGCTTTAAAGAATAAAATGGCAATAACCAACTACATATCAATAATAACCTTAAATGTAAATGGATTAAATAATCCAATCAAAAGACATAGGGTAGCTCCATGGATAAGAAAACAGGACCCGTACATATGCTGTCTACAAGAGACACTCCTTAAAACAAAAGATGCACATAGACTGAAGGTAAAAGAATGGAAAAAAACATTTCATGCAAATAGAAATGAAAAAAAAGCTGGGGTAGCAATACTTATATCAGACAAAATGGACTTTAAACATTTTGAGCATACAACAACTCAAAATTTATGAGACACAGCAAAAGCAATACTGAGAGGGAAGTTCACAGCACTACAGGCACACTTTAATAAACTAGAAAAAGCTCAAATAAACAACTTAACCCAGCATCTAAAAGAACTAGAAAAAGAATAGCAAGAAAAGCCCAAATGTAGTAGAAGGAAGGAAATAATAAAGATCAGAGCAGAAATAAATGACATAGAGGCTAAAGAAACAATACAGAGGATCAATGAAACCAGGAGCTGGTTCTTTGAAAAGATAAACAAGATCAATGAACCTTTAACCAGACTCACCAAGAAAAAAAGAGAGAGGACTCAAATAAATAAAATTAGAAATGAGAGTGGAGAAATAACAACTGACACAACAGAAATACAAATATTGTAAGAAAATACTATGAAGAACTGTATGCTAAAAAACTAGACAACTTAGATGAAATGGACAAATTCCTTGAAACATACAATCTTCCAAAAATCAATCTGGAAGAATCAGAAAACCTAAACAGACCGATTACACCAAATGAGATTGAAACAGTTATCAAAAAACTCTCAACAAAGAAAAGTCCTGGGCCTGATGGCTTCACAAGTGAATTCTACCAAATATTCAAAGAAGAACTAACTCCTATCCTTCTCAAGCTATTTCAAAAAATTCAAGAGGAAGACTTCCAAGGTCCTTTTATGAGGCGAGCATAATTCTGATTCCAAAACCAGGCAAAGACAACACAAAAAAAGAAAATTATAGGCCAATATCCCTGATGAATATAGATGCTAAAATCCCCAACAAAATATTAGCAAACTGGATCCAGCAATGTATGAAAAAAATCATACACCATGATCAAGTGGGATTTATTCTTGGGAGGCAAGGCTGGTACAATATTCGCAAATCAATCAATGTGATTCATCACATAAACAAAAGGAAGGAGAAAAACCACATGATAATTTCAATAGATGCAGAAAAAGCATTTGATAAAATCCAGCACCCATTCATGATCAAAACTCTCAGCAAAGTGGGAATACAGGGAACATACCTCAACATGATAAAGGCCATCTATGACAAACCCACAGTGAACATCATACTCAATGGGCAAAAAAAAAGCAATCCCCTTAAGATCAGGAACAAGGCAGGGGTGCCCTCTTTCACCACTCTTATTCAACATAGTCCTGGAAGTCCTAGCCACAGCAATCAAACAAGAAGAAGAAATAAAAGACATTCAAGTTGGAAAAGAAGAAGTAAAACTATCATTATTTGCAGATGAGATGATATTGTATATAGAAAACCTTAAAGTCTCAGTCAAAAAACTACTAGACCTGATAAATGAATTCAGCAAAGTGGCAGGATATAAAATTAATACTCAGAAATCAGAGGCATTTTTATATGTCAACAATGAACAGTCAGAAAGAGAAATTAAGGAAACAATCCCCTTCACTATTACAACCAAAAAAATAAAGTACCTAGTAGTAAATTTAGCCAAAGAGACTAAAGACTTGTACTCGGTAAATTATAAAACATTGATAAAAGAAATCAAGGAAGATACAAACAAGTGGAAGCATATACCATGCTCATGGTTAGGAAGAATAAACATCATTAAAATATCTATATTACCCAAAGCAATTTATAAATTCAATGCAATACCGATTAAAATACCAATGACTTACTTCAAAGATATAGATCACATATTCCAAAAATTTATATGGAACCAAAAAAGAACACGAATAGCCTCAGCAATCTTGAAAAGGAAGAATAAATTGGGAGGTATCACACTTCCGGATATCAAGTTATACTACAAGGCCATTGTACTCAAAACAGCCTGGTACTGCATAAGAACAGGCATATAGATCAATGGAACAGAACAGAGAACCCAGAAATAAACCCACAGCTCTATGGACAACTGATATTTGACAAAGGAGGTAAGAGCATACATTGGAATTAAGACAGCCTCTTTAATAAATGGTGTTGGAAAAATTGGACAGCTACCTGCAAAAAAATGAAACTAGACCACCAACTTACACCATTCACAAAAATAAACTCAAAATTGATAAAAGATTTAAATGTAAGCCATGAAACCATAAGCATCTTAGAAGAAAACATAGGCAGTAAGCTATCCAACATCTCTCGGAGCGATATATTTGCCGATTTATCTCCACGGGCAAGTGAAATAAAAGACAGGATAAACAAATGGGACTATATCAAACTAAAAAGCTTTTGCACAGCTAAAGACAATATGAACAGAATAAAAAGACAAACTACACAATGGGAGCACATATTTGACAATACATCTGATAAGGGGTTAATAACCAAAATTTATAAAGAACTTGTAAAACTCAATACCAGGAAGACAAACAATCCAATCAAAAATGGGAAAAAAATGAATAGACACTTCTCCAAAGAGGACATACAGATGGCCAATAGGCATATGAAAAAATGCTCAACATCACTAATCATTAGAGAAATGCAAATTAAAACCACAATGAGATATCACCTCACACTAATCAGAATGGCGCTCATCAACAAAACAACATAGAATAAGTGCTGACGAGGATGTGGAGAAAAGGGAACCCTCCTGCACTGCTGGTGGGAATGCAGAATGGTGCAGCCTCTGTGGAAAACAGTATGGAGATTCCTCAAAAAATTGAAAATCGAACTGCCTTTTGATCCAGCTATCCCACTTTTAGGAATATACCCCAAGAACACCATAGCACTGTTTGAAAAGGAGAAATGCACCCCCATGTTTGTGGCAGCATTGTTCACAATAGCGAAGATCTGGAAACAGCCCAAGTGTCCGTCAGAGGACGAGTGGATTAAAAAGCTTTGGTACATATATACTATAGAATACTACTCAGCCATAAGAAATGATGACATTGGATCATTCACAATAACATGGATGGACCTTGATAACATTATACGGAGTGAAATAAGTAAATCAGAAAAAACTAAGAACTATATGAATCCATACATAGAAGGGACATAAAAATGATACTCAGAGACATGGACAAGAATGTGGGGGGGGGGGGGAGATGGGGCGAGGAAGGAGAGAGAGGAGGTGGGGGAGAGGAAGGGCACAAAGAAAACCAGATAGAAGGTGACGGAAGACAATTTGACTTTGGGTGATGGGTATGCAGCATAATCAAATGTCAAAATAATCTGGAGATGTTTTCTCTCAACATATGTACCCTGATTTATCAATGTCACTGCATTAAATTTAATAATAATAAATAAAAATAAATAAAAAAATAAAATGATCAGCATCATTGGGTTTATAAATCTACCATGTTTCTATTTATTTTCCATTTGTCCCATCTGTTTATTATTTCTTTTCCCTGTTTTTCTTCATTCTTTAAGATTCATTGTGAAGTTTGTTTGTTTGAATTTCACAAATATCTAATAAACTAGATCTCTGTTCTAATTTTTAGAGGTTGCTCCAGGAGCTAAAATATGCACATTCAACGTATCACCATCTACTTGCAAATTTGCACCATGTCGCACAGGATGGAAGTGCCCTACAACAATACATTCCCGTTCTGTCTCTCTTAGACTTGTGATGTGGTGTCATAGACTATACTTTCCCAGATATAATACACTTTGCAGTACGTTGCTGATATACATATATATATATATATATATATATATATATATATATTTAAATAATTGTCTTTTAAGAAAATTTAAAGTTGAGGGAAAAATTTATTTTAATGTGTTTTTAAAGACATACAATTTATACTCCATATTTGCTTTATATTTTCATATTCACTATACAAAATATATAGTAATACGTACAAAACATTACATTCCTTTGTGGAACAAATTGGGAGGGTTTATCACTAGGAAGTTTCTACGTGTAATCTGAATAAAATGAGTTTCTATGACATCAAAAAATTTAAAGATATTTAGTAATTTTTTATGATTTTAATAACACTTAGGAACCACCAGAATGTCGTCAATATCATTGCCAACGGTCATTCTTAAAGTATGGTTTTGTTGGTTGGTTGGTTGGTTTGTTGGTTTACATGTATCCACGTTCCTGCCATTTCTAGGGCTCCTCGCTCCTGTGTGTCGGCCCAGCTTTGTCTCTGACATCATTTTCTTTCTGCCCAGAGAACTTCCTTTCACCCTTGTCTTAGCGCCGGTCTTAAAACTCTTTCCTGTGCCTTCCTTTCTGGAATGACTTTTGCTTGGGGTGTGGCATTCTGGACGCACGGTTTCTCCTATTCGCTGTGTTAGACATGCTGCCCCCTTGTCCTGGGCTTGCAGTTTTCCAAGAAGGAGACGCCTGTCACTGCTGACTGTTCCTCTGTGCGTCTCGTTCCTCACGGGCTGCTCTGAGGATGCTCCCCTTTCACGCCGGTTTCGCCAAGTTGATGATGACGGGACTTGGTAGGGTTTTTCTCTTTTTACCTCACCTGGACTTTGTTGAACTTGGATTGGTAGATTTTTAGTTTCCATTACATTTGGTGATGGTTTGTCTGCGCCTCTCGGAGAGAGCACTTCTCTCTGTGAGAATAGGGGCCAACTGATGTATTATTAATGACCAGGTAACCACACTTCTTAGAACCGCTGTCCCGGAACCTGGGCAAGCTGGTTGAAGCTTGGTGTTAATGAGGCTGTGGTGTGGGTTGTAGTCTGGGGAGGACTTTTGAGGTTTTCTCAGCTCCTTGGAGAGTTAGGACAGCGGCGGCCCTGCCTGTGGGCGTGGCAGTGGGGATGGACACACCACACACTGCCCTGGGTTCAGGCAGGAACGGAGGCGTGAGCTTGGGGAATAGGCCACTCATGCAGACACGTGGGCCCCAGACGCTGTGGACTCATCAGGCCACACCGGCTTGTAAAAGCCCAGCAGGAGGGGGCGGGGGACCACGTTGTCTCTGGGGTCTGCCTCACCGAGAAGCTACATACTGAACACTCAGTTTCTCTTGGCTACCTGTGTCCCTACTCATCACACCCCGTTTCAGCTGTTCCTTTACCTCTCCCGGGCGTTGGCTAAGACGTGGAATTCTACTTCTTTCTTCCTTTCCATAAGAGATGGCTCCTGGAAGGCCGGGTCTGAGCGCAGTCTCTCCCAAGTGGGGGGAGGGGCTGCTACGTCACAGCCATGAGAGTAGGAAGGGTCGACCTTCCTCAGCCTTCGGCCTCACCCTTCCCCTTAGGATCCCCAAACACCCCCATACCTCCTTCCCTTGTCTGTTGTTCCCTCACCCCGAGGGTCACCCGCTCCTCCAAGAGGTTTATTCAGGAATTTTTCTGGACTGGACAGATGGTGAGGCAAGTGAGACTCCCCCCTCAGGTGAAAAAGTCAAGGAGGTTCCAAAACACCCAGCAATGAATGAAGAGGTCTCATTTAACACAACAGCTTTAAGAATCAAAAGCAATGTAAATACAAGTAAAAAAAAACCACCCAATTCAAAAAATGGGCAAAAGACTTGTACAGACATTTCCCCAAAGAAGTTATAAAAATAGCCAACAACGACAACAACAAAAACTGGCCAATAAGCCCATGAAAAGATGCTCAACATCATTAGTCACCAGGGAAATGCAAATCAAAGCCACAACGAGATACCACCTCACACCTATTGAGATGGCTAGAATAAAAAATGGAAAATAACAAGTGTTGGCAAGGACGTAGGGAAACCAGAGCCCTTGTGCCTTCCTGGTGGGACTCCCGTACGGCACAGCCGCTGCGGAAAATGGCTTGATGGGCCCTCAAAAAGATAAACAAAGAATTACTATATATTCCAGAAATTCCACTTCTATGTATACAATCAAAAGGATTGAAGTCAGAGACTCGAAACAGCAACAACAAAAATGTTTGGACACCAGTGTCCACAGCAACACTACTCATAATAGCCAAAATGTAGAAACAAACCCAGTGTCCATCAACGGGTGAATGGACAAACAAGAGGAGGTCCCATCCATACGGTGGAATATTAGTCACAAAAAAGGAAAGAGACGCTGACCCCCATACAACATGGACAAACCTTGAAAGCGTTACGCTAACTGAATTGAGCTGGTCACATAAGGACAGATCCTGTATGATTCCACTCATGTGAGGAACCTAGCAGCATCAAATTCCTAGAGACAGGAAGGAGAATGGTGGTCACCTGGGGCTGGCGGAGGGGTCACAGGGAGTTCGTGTTTAATCAGTGCAGAGCTGCAGGCTGGGAAGAGGGAAAGTTCTAGAGACGGGTGCTGGTGACGGCTGCCCAGTAATGTGAGTGTACTTGAAGCCATTGAGGTAGACACCTAAATGTGGTTGAAGCGGCAAATTCTAGGTGATGTATCTTTTACCGCAACTTAAACAAAAAATAAGGCAAGCTAAAAATCCACAATGAAGAACAACATACCCACATTTTATTTTATTTTTTATTTTATTTTATTTTTTTTTTGCATTTTTCTGAAGCTGGAAACAGGGAGAGATAGTCAGACAGACTCCCGCATGCGCCCGACCGGGATCCACCCAGCACGCCCACTATGGGGTGACGCTCTGCCCACCAGGGGGCGATGCTCTGCCCATCCTGGGCGTCGCCACGTTACGACCAGAGCCACTCTAGCGCCTGAGGCAGAGGCCACAGAGCCATCCCCAGCGCCCGGGCCATCTTTGCTCCAATGGAGCCTTGGCTGCGGGAGGGGAAGAGAGAGACAGAGAGGAAGGTGCGGCGGAGGGGTGGATAAGCAAATGGGTGCTTCTCCTGTGTGCCCTGGCCGGGAATCGAACCCAGGTCCTCCGCACACTAGGCCGACGCTCTACCGCTGAGCCAACCGGCCAGGGCGATACATACCCACATTTTAAATCAAGACAAGATCCGAGCTATGACAAGTCGCGTTGGAGCCTGAGACACAGAAAAAAACTACTAAGAATGATCCCTGCCTTTACTTAAATTGTGGAGATTTTGTTCATCACAGTTGTTTCTTTTCTTTTCTTTTTTGCATTACTCTGATCTTTTAAAACGATCACACTAAAATATGATTTATCTGGATTACAGAGATTGAGTAAAACGTATTAAAATGGTATGGTGTTATATATATTGAGCCGTACCAGCTGCTCCGGTTGGGCTCTCCCCGGGCGTTTTGCGCAACTGGGTGCTCACGGCGCAGCTCCAGGGAGCGAAGTCACTGTTTCACACGGCCAGAGGCCACTGCTTGTAAAACAGTGAAAGTAAATATTTTCTACCTAGACTTGGGTAGCAGAATAGAAACAGAAAAGGAAGGTCCAGTTAGGTTTTTGTAAAGAACTTATATTTTGTGCCCCAAACACTTTCTCTAGCCCTTGCATTGCCGGCCCTCTTTAACTCAGCAAAGGCACGGGGGCCACGGCTGGATGCCTCTCTGCAGTCCAGTTACCAGTCACAGCCCCTCTGGGGCAGCACACCACCCTTGCGCTTGAGCTGACCCTCGGCTGCTGTGACAAAGAGCTGCCATGGACATCATCCTGACATGCACTGCATGCCGTGGTGGTGAGTGCGCGTCGTGTACACATCTGAGGGACGGGACACAGCCCAGAGTGTCTGAGGGACGTGCCCAAGGTCACACAGCTTGGCGAAGCTTCAGCTCTGGGCTCGGGCGCCTCCCTCTCTGTCCCTCCGCCCACCAGACATGCCCTCAGGCATCTTAAGGACAGCCTTGGACCTGGTTCCAGCCCATCTCCCCATGACCACCCCCCCCAGCCTCACAACAATGCATGCAAATAGAACCCACTGACCAGCCCAGGCCAGCCAGGACCGACCCCTCCTCTTGGGGCCTGTTTCTTCCTGCAAACAAGCCTGGGGGTGTCCACGGCAGGCCAGAACCCCCTGAGAACCCGAGATGCCCGCCCAAGGTGGTCTGGCCTCAGCAGCGTCCACGGCCTTCCCCAGAGGACTCCTTCTCTGCCAAGTGTGCGCCAGGGTGTCCCTCTCAGGCCATTAGAGGCTATCTGTTGTCATTCCCACCACTGTCATTAGCAGGGACAATTTTTGTCCCCCCCACAAATGGCAAAGTATCTCTTACTTTTCTCTTTTGACACTATTTGGCCTAACTCAGGGACCAATTAAACCAATTAGTTGCCAGGCACTTTGGCGATGGAGACGCGGGTCCCTTACCCTTTCGAGTCACTCCAGAGGGAGGGAGCAGGCTGATGCACAGGTCCTGAGTGGCTCTGACCTCCGGGCTGGTCAGCAACTCTGCCAGCCCAAGCTGCAGCACGGCCCTCCGCAGGTGTCCGGGATGCGTGTCCCGAGTGTCCCCACCGCCCCCACCTGCCACACAGGGAGTGGGCAGCTGGCCCTCCCAGACCCCCAGGACAGCAGCCAGGCTGCAGCTCCACGGGGCTGTGCCCCACTTCCATGCACAATGTGCACTTTCTCTTACAAGGGGAGGAAAGGACCCCAAATTCGGAGAGAACACGGTCAGCAGAAAGGAGGGTGCCCCAGATGGAGTCCAGAGGCCCTCAGAGGCCCCGGGCAGGGGCGCCTGTTCTGCGGGGGCCGCTCAGCTCCTGGTTAACGGTTAATGGTCCCTCATCAAGTGCATTTTCTTCGTGGACAACAGCAGAATTTCTTTGGCTCCGGCAGGGAGGAGCAGCTGTCCACACTGTTTATTCAAATACCATTCTGGCAATATTCAGAATGTTGTTTTTCCTTTTTATTTCTTTTTTTTTTTCTCCTCTCTCCCCTGCAGGATCTGAAACTCTCCATGGGAGAGTTGGAGGCACGCTGTCTGCACATGGCTTTCCAGGGTGGCTTCTTTGCAAAGAGCAGAAATGCTCTTCCGACGAGCTCGTTGCCAATTCCTCGGGGCCTCCCCACCCCCACCCCGCCCACCCTCGAGCATGGGCACACTTCCGTGAACACTGAAGACGAAAACATGCGATTTTGAATGTGTCTCTTTCACGGTATTTCTTCTTCTCGTTGTGCGTCTTGGCTGGTCCACGCTTTAAAATTCCCAGCGACTGTTCCCCTCGGTTGGTTTTCAAGGGTTTTGCACATTTGATCCTCCCCCCCCCTCCCCAAAATACAACCACCAGAAGGCACTGGGCAGGAACTTGTAGCATGTTCCTGAAAGTGTTTTGGGGTTTTTTTTGTTTGTTTTTTGTTTTTCAATAAAAGCTTCAGGTCTTCACTTCTGGTTCCCCTTGCTGCCTGGCGCTCCAGGCTGGCAGACCCAGGGCGGGTTGTGCGGCCTCACCCACGCGGGCACCCTGGACATGTGCCAGGTTCCAGAACTCCGCACAACACGGTGACCACAAGCACTCAGGATGTGTGAGGCCGTGTTTCTCCATTGCCCTCTGATGCCTGGTCATTTCCTGGCCCAGGAGCACCACCAGGGGTCTGAGCACCGGCCCCATCAGGTATCTCTTCTTCCAAACACAAACCCCTCCACAGTGTTCAGAGCCATCAACACCCCACCCCCCAGCCTCCCCAGCCGGCCTGACCCTGCAGCGCCGCCCTGCGTCCCACAGGCTGGCCCGAGAGGCCGCTGACGTCCAGCGGGGCCTGCACCTGCCCCCGGGCCCTTCCCCGAGCGGGAGCTCCCCTCCAGCCACCGGCCCTCGCTGCATTTGCGTCTCCGCCAGCTACAGGGTCACTCAGCCCTCCACTGGGATTCCCGCCACGGCCATAGCAAATCCCCGTGCCCTCCGTGGGCTTGACAGAACACAGATCCATAAACCTACAGGTCTGGAGGTCAGGTGTCCAAAACGGCCTCACTGCATTGGAAGCCGAGCAGCGGCCGGGCCGACTTCCTGGCCTCGCTCAGCTTCTGAGGGCGCCCCCAGTCCTCGGCCGCTGGGCCCTTACCTTCAGAGTGCCTCCCTGCAACGTCTGCGTCCGTCAGCACATCCTTCCTCTGACTCTGAGCCCCTTCTCCCTCTTCCTCTCTCTCTTTCTCTCTTCTAAGGGCCCCTGAGGTTCCAGTGGGTCCACCTGGGGAGTCCAGGACCCCCTTCCCCTCTCTTGACCCTGAGTCTGACCACACCTGCCAAGTCTCTCTGGGCCCCTCATTCAGCCAAGCTCACAAAGTCTGTTCATGTCCGTGATCCCACTGGATGTTCCAAAACAACAGGGGAAGAGGCCAGACAAAATTATTAACTGCGTGTCACAGCAGAACCGCTGAGGCGCACGCAGCTGGAGACGTCGGCACAGCCGGAAGTCAGGCGGGGCCACAGCGGAAGTCAGGCGGGGCCACAGCGGAAGTCAGGCGGGGCCACAGCGGAAGTCAGGCGGGGCCACAGCGGAAGTCAGGCGGGGCCACAGCGGAAGTCAGGCGGGGCCACAGCGGAAGTCAGGCGGGCCCGGAGACGCAGCACCGAGGTGGGCACTGCGGGGCGTGTCCCCACGAGCCGCCCAGCTCCCGGCTGCCGGCTGCCGGGAGGCCGCAGTCCCGGCCTCAGGGCTCATGACCACAAATGCTCAAGGCGGGTCAGCAATTCACCCCGTGCCCGGGTTCACAGTTCTGAGCACAGGCGTTTCACATCGGAACGACGGTGTCATTTCATTCCCCAGACCTGCTTCTTCCCGGGGTGGGGGTACGGGGGCGCTGCCTGGGGAAAGAGCCCTGGACTCAGGGGCAGACAGACCCACTACAGCCCAGCTCAACCCCTCTCGAGCTATGCGGTCTTGGGTCCCAGGAGGACCTTTGGTGTCAAATCACTAGCGTGTGCACACCCACACACACCCACACGCACCCACACACAAACGCGCACCTGAGCGGCGGGACGTCCTGAGCCTCAGAGCTCGCCTCGCCACGGGATATGAGGGGACTGATGTGCGTGTTTCAGGCCCTGAGCCTAAAGGAAGGGTGGGGTATGTGCTCTGCTTTCTCTCTCCGTTTGGCCCTGACTGGAATGCAGATGAGATGGAGGGAGCTGCAGCAGCTGCCTTAGACCGAGAGCTCAGAGTTCCTGTTGAAGACGGCGGAGCAGCCAGAGGCCCCTGGCGCCGGGCTCCGGAGGCCCTGCTGCCGTTATCTTCCTGGACCACTTGCTCTCGGACTGTGACATAAGAAAGACATACACTCCCCTTGTGTTTAAGCCACTCTCTCGGGGTGTCTTTGTTCTGGTGTCCTGACTGTTACAGATCTGAGTACACCCAAGGGGGAGGTGCTGCTACAACCGAACCACACCTCTGAGCTCTGGCTTGCATAGCCCACAACGCTGATTCAGGGGCTGGATGGCTGTGGACCCTTGTGCTGTGGAAACCCATCATAGAAGGGCTCCCTGTGGTGCTCAGGAGGCAGCCCGCATCCTGACGGCCCCGGGAGTGTTGGAAGAACTGGTCTGAGAAATTCAGGACGCCTCACTGGAGAGCTGAGGTGGCGTTGAAGACACAGTCTGGGGGAAGAGAAAAGGCTGGCCTGGTCCCTTCCACGGCCCTGGCACGAAAGGCTCTCAGCCAGACAAGGGGAGCCAGGCCATGGGCCATGATCTGAACGAGGTGCTGATCTCCTGCCCCAGCCTGTTGGGTCAGATAACATCAAGGTGGTTGCTCTTAAATGAGTGGCAGAAAGATGGGCCAAGAACAGAGACCTGGGAGGAAAAGACCAGCATTGTGAGGAGGGAAAGCCGGGTCTGGACAGGCTCTTCCAGTGGGCTATATGCAAAGTAGGATAACCGAATGCGTGTAGACCAGAAACCTACGAAGTTTCAGAGGGAACTGTGTTTCCAAGTAAACTGCAAGCCTGGATTTCAACACCGTGCTGTTGTTCGGTTGGTTGTTTTTTGTTTGTTTGTTTGTTTGTTTGTTTTTTGACATTCCCCCTAAAGAAATCCCTGGACACCTTGGAATGCAAACACGGCCAGAAATCTGTTCTACAGACGGAACAGCTGCCCGCAAAGGTGGCCTCAGCAATGCCCACCTCCGGTATGGGCTTAGGGAGGGCAGTGGGACTGAGCGAGGACAGTGGGGGCCAGGGGACAAGGCATTCCTCCAAGCGAGCAGAGGCAGTGGCACCAAACAGGCCCACTGAGGTCGAGCGGTGGCGGCAACTGCCTAGCCGTGCTCGGTCACCATCCGGCTACGCTGCTCATCCTTCCCTCTCCCAAAGGCAAATTTCCCCAGCAGCTCCGCTGTCCCTGCACCACTGTGAAGGGATTTTTCAGACCACCTGTTTTTGTCATTTATAACTTTTAGATTCCCTGTTCACAAGGGGTCGCACCTGGCCTTGATGAGAGGACTTCACATCACCCACAGACCCTGGCATGCCTGGACACAGGGGCTGAAAGGGACATTAGAATCGTGTCTCAGAGAAGGCGCTGAGTGTGCTCAGGGTCCAGAAGGCAGACGGTGCATGGAAATCAGGTGGCCCCCGGGGTGGACAGTGGTATTGTCCCTAATGTCTATTTGACCCTTCTTTCCTTAACAACAGAGCCCTTCGAGCTGGAGTTTGGCACAGAGCCACCCAACAAAGATGATGTTCCTGCCTCCCTTGCAGCTAGATTTGGCCATGTCATCAACTTCTAGCTAAAATAGGATGTGAGCAAAGTGACACGTGCATCTTCCAGAGGAAGAGACCACACACCCTCCCCACTCTGTCTTTGCCTCATTCCATGGCTGGCTGCATTGTGGATCTGGTGACAGGCATGACCTTCTTGAGTGACAAGGTGCATGAAGGGAGCAGCACTGACAGAAGGAGCCCATGGCCCAGACCCCAGGGAGCTGCCCCATCGGCCCTGCGTGGTGGACGTTGAAAAAAAGAAAGAAAGAAAGAAAGAAAGAAAGAAAGAAAGAAAGACCTCCTTATTTTGCTCACAGTGACATTGGGACTGTCTACAGCTGCCAACCCTGTAATCAAACTAACACAGCGATAGTGGCTCTACACGCAGGTCCCAAAGGGTAGGTTGGGAAGGGGAAGAGGAAAGGGGGAGAGGGGACCTCGCCGTGGTTTTGTTTCCGTCTTTTTAACCAGGAATATTTGTAGTGTGACTCTCAGTTACTCCCTACGTCTACCTCTCAGCGGAAAAGGCAGCATCGCCGGTCTCCATAGCAATGCAGAAAGCCCTTGTAAACACGAAAACACCCGTACACATGTATGGAGTTGCTGTTGCTCCCGCTCAATCCCCCCAGCTGTCACCTGCGGGTGAAGTGAATGATTTACCTCTTCAGGAAGCACTGGACTCACTGCGTGTCCTCGGGTCATTTACTCATCTGTGCCTCCGTCCTGTCGTCCGTGGAAACGGAGATCACAATCTTCACTCCCTCCCAAGGCTGTTGTTGTGGGGATTGGGCAAAGCGATGCACGTAAAAGCACTTGGCGCCGTGCCCGGCACCCGGCTGGCTCTCAGGGACGTGGCCTACTGTACTGAGTTCTGATCCACGGGCTCTGAGTCCCAGACCCCTGAGTCGGAGGGCAGCCAGGACTCTGCCCGTCTGGGAGCAGCAGGGTCAAAGCCCAAGAGGGGGCGCTGCAGAGCCCATACAGCCGCGGAAGCAGGGAGCAGGACCAGACACAGTGTGAGAGGCCTACAGAGGTGCCAGGCGGAGGGAAGACACTGTTGGTGAAGACACGGGCTAGATGCCATCAGCAAGCGGGAGGGGCACACACTTGGGTGGAGAGAGGGGAGACCTCCGGCCCCGCCCTGGGGAGCTGTACCTTGGAAAGAAGGAGGAGCCAGACCAGGTGGCAGAGGCAGCAATGGGGCCTGGACGACACCCAGGCCCTGGTGTGCTCGGATCCCCCACTCTGAGGCTGCGCTCTGGCAGGGTCCCTCCAGGGCCATGAGCTTCAGAAGAGCAGGGACTGCATGCCTCACAGCCACCTGCCTCTCTCCTCTGGGGTCCCGGTCCCTGTAGCAGCCTCCTCACCTCTCTCCTGGCCACCGAGCAAGGTCAACAAGACCTGTCACTCGGGTGCTGACAGCTCTCGGTGGCTTTGCATCGTGACACAGGTGCCTCGTGTTTGTTGGCGAGGAGTGTTCGGTGGTGAGGCCCCGGTTCACAGGAGGTGATTTCTCATCAGCCAAATCAGCCCTTGGGTCTCATGCCCTGAGCGGGTCCGGAGGCTCCCGGGCCTGACCCAGCACTGTGCACTCGCCCCGAGGAGAGCTTGGTTGGTGGCTTGGCTTCTTGGCCACCTCTGCCAGGATCCGGGTGTCCTCAGGAAACCCCGAGAAGCGGGTGCCGCAGAACTGGGAGGCAGTGTTCCTTCCCGTCTTCACATCGGGCTAAGACTCAAAACAAAACTGTCAGATTTCAGAACATTTCACAGAGGCAAAAATAACTGCACTTGGGGAAAAACATGCAGACACTTCTCAAAGTCATCTAGTCGCTTCAACCATGTGCCAAAAGCTTCTGGAATTGACAGGTTTGGTTTGCCACGCACCAACTGTGCCTACCCTGCCAGCCTCGTGTCCTGCGGCCCCACGGCGCCCGCGCTCCCCGCCAGCCTCGTGTCCTGCGGCCCCACGGCGCCCGTGCTCCACGGCCCAGGCACGGAAGAGGCAGCGGGCTGCACGGCCGCCTGGGTCCGGCCATGCGGAGGGCTGTGTCGCCAGGCACGGACGCCCAGCCTGCGGTGACGGGGGCAGGGACGAGCAAGGCAGCGCTGGACGAGGACCTGGTCGTGTGCCGGACACTCGCTGTTGACCGTCACCCTGGATCCTCACAAGCGGCTTGCAGGGCAGGTCTCCCCGGTTCAGAGATGGGCACTGAGGCACAGAAAGGGGCAAACCATCCTTCCCTGGGTATACGCCCACCCAGCCAAAAGCAGTATCCCTCAGACTCCTGGGCAGCCAGGAGCGGCATGTAATGAAGTTTGGTCCGTGGACAAGAGCAGAAGGACTGTCCACCTTCCAGGTGGTGCTCTCCCCTCACCCCAGGGGGTGGCAGAAGCTCCAGCAGCCAGCCTGGACCCACGAGAACAGGGGGGCCACGGGAGCAAGGCGCCTGGCATGCTGGCTCTGAGGAGCTGCCACCTCGGGGCCACTTGGGAAAAGAAGAATTAACACCCTCCCCGATTGAGCATCTGGCAACAGAGGGTTGTTGTCACAACTCTCTCTGTGACAAGGAGCCCCACCAGGGGAGCCTTGTAGATAGACGCCAAGGGGTCTGGATCTTATCCCAAAAGATGGGGTGCCCATGGACAGGATGGCTCAAAGCAGGACGGTCATTTGAATGCACCTATGTCTTTCCAAAGTCCTGCTATCTGTTGCATCCAAATAGGTGGAGGTGGGCAATTTGGCCTCTGGAGTAGGGGAGGTGACGGCACTGAGGTGGGTGGTGGCAGGGAGATGGGGAGATGCGGGTACCTGTGGACACGCCCCACAGGAGGGAGGGCACAGAAGGCAGAGAGGAGGCGCTGAGCCCCAGGACTGCCTGAGCACCGGGGGCAGGGCTGGCATCGTGCCTGTGGGGACGGAGCTGGTGGAAGCACCAGTTGGGCGAGCTGATCCGGGGCTCAGCTCAGGCAGGGACACCTGGCGTGCCTGTGAGGCGTCCAGGGCGAGATGACCTTGGCAGGTGTACAAACAAACAGGTCTGGATCTCAGAAGATGGAGGAGACAGGTGGGAGGGGAGTTTATCCGCTTAGCACTAGGAGTAAATGTCAAGGGAGAAAAGGAGATCATCTGAGAAGCAGGGGAGGGTCTAGGGAACACCAGTGTCGCAAGGTTATCCGGAGGGGGTCCCCACAAGAGGCTGGGGAGAGCGGACAGAGAAGAGAGGAGAAGTCACGTGCACGTGGGGGTCCAGAAGTCCTGTGAGAGCAGCCACCTGTGTCACTGCAGACAGAGGACCGTGCCGCAGGGTGCCACTGGACCTCTGGAGAGTGGCTACCGGACCCCCTAGATGGCGACCGCGGGGGGCGGCGGGGGAGGATGTCCGGAGCTGCAATGGGGGTCATTCTTCGTGGCTTTCCCTAAGACAGAATGTGGGCAGAGAGCGGGCTGGAGGTCGGGGTCCAGACAGAGGGCTCTGCGGTGGGAGGGGTCGGGGCACGTGAGGAGGGGGCCGCGTCCCGGGTGCAGGCAGCGGGAGGTTCCGACAGAGAGGGCCTGTGCCCGGCTTGGTTCCACTCCAAGTCCCTGTTTTTGTTCTCTTTGGTTTTTTCCACCCTCCAGCCTAGACTATTTTTTACTTAATATTTTTCTTAAATGTAACCTTAACTAGTCTTGCTTTGTAAACCTTGTTTTCCTCCTAGGTAATATTCTCGGTGAAATCACAGATTTTGATGGGTTAGCTTTTTCTCTAACACACACGAAATGAAACACCACGGTTACGTAACAGGTCTGTCCGCGCACCTCTGAAATGGTGTCGGGATCCAGCAGGCCTCCCGTTCTTTTGAAACTGGGTGGGAGGAAGCCCGCGGTGCCGTTCTCCGGAGTCAGGCCTCCCCTCTCGCAGGCGGGGTCCAGCCTCCAGCCCCCACGTGATGGAGATGGCTCTCGTCCATCCCGAGAGTGGGCGTGGAGATAGAGGAATGACCCACACAGGGCCCGGATCTCAGCTGGCACTCTGGCTACCGCACGATGGTCATCGTCCCTGTAGATCAGGGGTCCCCAAACTACGGCCCGCGGGCCACATGCGGCCCCCTGAGGCCATTTATCCGGCCCCCGCCGCACTTCTGGAAGGGGCACCTCTTTCATTGGTGGTCAGTGAGAGGAGCATAGTTCCCATTGAAATACTGGTCAGTTTGTTGATTTAAATTTACTTGTTCTTTATTTTAAATATTGTATTTGTTCCCGTTTTGTTTTTTTACTTTAAAATAAGATATGTGCAGTGTGCATAGGGATTTGTTCATAGTTTTTTTTATAGTCCGGCCCTCCAACGGTCTGAGAGACAGTGAACTGGCCCCCTGTGTAAAAAGTTTGGGGACCCCTGCTGTAGATTGACACACCGAGAGCCGAGAGCCCGCAGGGCCCCCCTGACGCCTGGACTCGGCCCGCCCCCTCTGGCCAGGCCTGCGAGGGCTGACGTATAACCTAGCAAGGCACCAGCAGAGGAAAAGCCCACGTGTGTGCCCGTCCATGACGCCCGCAGCCCCGGTAACAGCGGCTTCTTTGAGGACCTACCTGGGGAAGATGTTCAGGATGCTCAGGGTGGCCTGCCTGCTGGACACAGAGGCCGCCCCTGTGTCCTGTTCGAAGGCGACAAACACGCGCCCCACCCCCAGTGTCTCACCATTTTCAAATTTGCTTCTCTCTGAGCTACCAGGGTCTGCCAACAAAACCTGCTCACACTTCTTAACAAAAGCTGCTCCCTAAATCGTGCCCTTGTACGAGTGGGAAACCGAAGTGGAGAGAGTCTTTTGACAAAATTTTAGAGCAGCATGAAACTCCAAAGAGCACCCAGTCCGAGTTCCTCCCCCACAACTGGACAGATGTGGCAGCTGAGGCCCGGAAGGGCCAGGGACTACCCAGGCGGAGGTCAGTGGCTCAGGAAACCACATTCCCGGGGACTTCTCTCCTCCGGTCAGTACCTATCGCCACGCAGAAGGGAGTGCCGGCAGCCTCGCGTCTGTCTCCCCTTCCTCTGCAGAGTCACCGGGCCGGCCCCTGGACGCCAGGCAGTCTGGCCGGCCTGCGGCTGTCTGCGCAGAGCAGAAACCGGAGGAGTCCAGGGTCAGAGCCGGGCCTGAGCTGGGCAAACACATGCCTTCCTGCATGGCCTGAGCACTTGGCAAAGGCCACGAAGTCCGACTGACCGCAGGGGAGGCCAGACGGGTCCCACCCCCTCTACTCAGCCCCGGACCAGAGCCGAGCCAACAGCACCCAAGGGGCCGGCTCTCACTCACAGAAGAAAAACCTGTGATTAGCATGAGGTCATTCGTCCCAGGACAGCTGGCCGTCTGAGGCAGGGGACACCCCTCAGCCCTCCAGAGCCTCTGGAAGGCAAAGGTGAGCCCCGGCCCAGCCCCGTTTAAATTACTCCGGATTCTAAACTCGCCGGGTTCAAAGAGCAGACGCGAACATACTTCCCTAAAAATGTGTTAGAAAAGAACATTCTCCCCTCACACTGGCCTTCTGCCCACTTCCACTTCGGGTTCTGGGCAGATTTTAGAAGCAAACTTCTCACCAATTACCCAGAGCAAAACAACTCCCAGAAGACCCAGCCGGTGCCAGGGAGAGCCAGAAACAAGCCCCTTTGGCAGAATAGCCACTCTGTCTCTTCAGATCCCAGGAGAGGCCCACCATGTTGGCACTGGCCATGCCCACAGCTGCCCCGTCCCTGCTCCCCCCTAACCCCGCCCCTGACCCCCTGACCCTAGACGGCTCTCACTTCCCCTCAGCTTCTGGGCCAGAAGGAGCCACTCAACTGCCAGCGACCCCCACCGAGACCCCCCCAACCCAATCCCTGACCCAGGGGTCCAGATACAGCAGACAGGGACCCACGAGGACGCACCTCCGATACGCAGCCACTCCCTCCCGTCGCAGCCCCTGCAGGGCCTCAGGGGTCCCGACAGCACAGGCGGGGACTTGTTTCCACGCTGCGCAGGGACGCCGCATTCTGCCCGGAGAGGTCTCGGAGGAGGCCAGGGGCCGCCAAGGAGAGGAAGGCTCCGGGCGTCCACCTCTCCTCCCGTCACCGTTACCAGTCACGGAGACAAAGCAGGAGGAAGGACCTTGACTCTGCTCGTGACCAGGGAAGTGGGCCTCGCTGTGTCCTTGAATGATCCCACTAGGCTCAGAGCAGGGCCTTTCTGGAGCAGATTGGAAAAACCCCCAGATGGGGTGGGGGCCTTGCCAGCTGCTTGGGGAAATGTCTTTTCAGAGCTTAAGGGAGTCATCTCCTTGTTTCCCTCCCATTCAGGCTGTGGGCTGCACAGCCCTGTGTGGGCTGAAGGCTGGGGCCCCAGAGAAGAATCCAGTACAGCCCCTGGCCTTGCTCCAGGAGTCTCCGTCCCCAAGCAGGAGACAGCCTGATAAGAGACAGCAGCAATCCTGAGGCTGTGCCCCATTGGGGGTGCGGGTGGGATGCTTAGAGGAAGAAAGAGATCAGGGAAGGCTTCCTGGAGGAGATGGTGCCTAAGAACCAAGTAGGAGTTAACCAGAACACAAATAGGGAAGGGCATCGCAGGGGGCAGGAGCAGAAGTGGCCTGTGAGCAGAGGTACAAAGACCGTGCCTGGCAGTGTGGGCATGCGCAGGGCCTGCCTAGTGAGGGAGGACCGCCTCAGGGGCCAGCTGGACGGAACATCTGTGGCACCAGAAGGAGTGTGGGCTTTATGTGGAGAGCAGCAGAGAGCCATGGAAGGTTTGAAGCCAGTGGTACCGCAGCCTAGGTTCGTCCTGGAGGCCGCCAGGCACAGGGCAGCATGAAGGGAGGCAAGTATGGGCTGGGAAGGAGGAGCCAGGGGACCAGGAATGTCCTGTCTGGATCCACGGCAGTATATTCCCAGCCCTCCCCACCTGGTCCCTTCTCCAGCCTCACAGTCCTTCAAACTCGCCATGATTTCTCTACCTCTGAGCCTTTGCATATGCTGTTCTCTCTGCTTGCTGTGCCTTTCTTTGTCATATGTCTGCAAGGACATGTGCTCAGGGGCAGCCAAAATGCCCATCCTTGTGTGCCTTCCTGTTCACCCCCCTTCTGGGAAGAAATAATTGTTCCTTCAGATGGTTCCAACAGGGGTCTGGCCATGCCCCAGGTTTGACAATCCTCTGATCAATCCTTAAGAGCCACCTCCTCCAGGAAGCATTCCCTGACCTCTCCCCTCTAGGAGTCAAACTCCTCCCCAGGCGAGGGGGGCCCATTGAGGGCAGGGATGTACCTGGTGGCCCTGCGGATCCTGAGGCCTGATGCAGGGCAGGGTACACTGGGAGACTCGGTTCTGAGGTCACTGCGTGTCTCATGACCTCAGCTCTAGCTCACCCCTGAGCAGTTCAGCCCTCTGTGGGCGAGCTCGATTGTTTACCCCGCATCCCTTGGAGCGGAGAGCAGAGACCAGCTGGGTTGTGGTCAAACCTTTACCCTTCCCTCCTGCAGTCCAAGCAGCCCTGTGCTCAGTTCGGCCCCGTGCAATATGAGAAGTCACCCGTTCCAGCCCGGCCCACAGCAAAGCTCCGTCTGTCCTGCTCTCACAGCCCTGGCCTGCTGGACAGCGGGAGGTCCAGCGCCCGAGCTAGGTGGAGCCGCTCCAGGAGGGACAGACACGGGGACATGCCACCCAGCTTCCCTGGCAGAAGTGAAGTGGTCGCTGCCCGGCTCTGGGGGTGTGGTCAGCACCAGCTGTCTGCTGTCCTCTGGAAGGTGACTCCGCTGACTCGGGCTTCCTTGCCCAGAACCATGCCCCCTCCCAGGGTGGCCCGCATCCAGAGCTTAGTCAACATAGGGGCACAAAAGGCCAAGGCTGGTAAATACCTTTGATTTCTGGAGGCAGCATCTTCCACGCCTGGGAATTCGGCTCTGACCGATGCCAGGTGGCCCAGAGGATGTGCCTCTGATCGGGGCTGGAACCGGAAAGCGATGGGCAGCAGATGCAGGCTACGGTGCAAGCGGCTGCCCCTTGGGCCCTGTGCTCTGCCATCCCCCAGGGTCCTGGGCATATCAGTGGTAGAAAAAGACGCCGTGCGGATTCTACAGCAAACCCCACAAGGGAGTCTCAGAACAGAGGCCTCCGTTTCTGGAGCAAGCCCTCGACACCTGCAGCGAGACTCGTCGACCCTTCACTAAGCAGTTCCTGGTGTGCTCCTGGACCCTGCTAGAGATGGGTGCCTATGCACGGGACGTCCAGTGACCACGTGGCCAGGACCATCTGTCACGAAATGAGTTCTATCAGATCCACCGAGACATGAGGTGAGTTGGGCCCGGCTGCTTTCGGTCCGGAAGTGGAAGGGATACGTCTGAGGTCCAGCACCAGCAGGACCTGACCCACGGCTTCCACCACGCCCCTGGCCACAGGCCATCTGCACAACCCGCTGAGGGAGGAGGGGTCTGGGCTTGTTCACGGACCGGGCAGGTAGCTCAGCGTAGGAGTGCAGACTAGAAATGGGTGAAGATGGCTGCTTCCAGCCGATCGGCGGGCCTCGAAAAAAGTTGACGGGGAGAATCCCCCCAATGGGCAGGGCTGGGGACAGTCACCCACTCTGTGTGGGCAGAGTGTGGCCCAAGGTTAGAGAACAGATGGACCCATGGGCCATGGCAAAGCGCTTGGTCGCTGGCCAGTAGAAATACTGGATCATACCTAGGAAGGCCGGGGGTTGAGTGCACAGCATGGGGGCCTTGGTGTTGCTCGTCCACTAGAAAGACCTGCTTCGGGAACAGCCCTAAAAAAAGGCAGGTAGACTTGGTGATTTTGGCCACTTTACCTCAGCCCAGCGCTCAGCGGCCAGCCCAGGTCGGCACATGGCACAGGAACGCACGAGCCAGGATGGCAACGACGAGGATGGCCCTGCAGCTTGGGGCCCCCCTTTCCAAGGCTGGTCTGGCTAACGCCACTGCTGAAAGCCCCAACTGCCAGCAGCCAGGCCCACGGCAGAGCCCCCGGTACGGTGCCATTCCTGGAGGAAACCAATCAGGCCAGTGAGAAGCCGGTTAACCACAGCGGCCTTCCTCCACCCCGGAAGAGGCAATAATGAATTTTTGACAGGAATCGAGACATGCGATGGGTGAGGTTGCCTTTGCTTTCCACGTGGCCTCGGTCAGCAATGGCATCTGAGAGACCACAGAGTCCAAGGACTCATGGGGGGCAGAAGCAGGAGTTTACCTTTACTGACAGTCACTCCCACTGGGGGGCTCTGTGCGTCCTAGCCCTGCAATCCGGGTCTCCCACCAGGGGCCACAGGAAGATTGTCATTGACCTACAAGGTGCAGGCTCGGAGTGGGGGCTGCCTGCCCAACGTCACGGAGCTCGACCGGTGTCCACCATCCTTCCCTGCAGTTCCGTGCAGCCCAAGGGCCCCCACGGAGAGTGGGGCCTTTCCCCACGCACACAATCGTGGCACCTGGAAAAGGCTGGTCTGAGGAGGTGGGGTGCCTGGAGTTTGGGACATTGCTGGGGGGGTGTGTGTTTGTGTGTGTGCGCACATGCCTATGTGCACCTGGGTGTGGTCCCTGCGACGTGGAGCTCCTCGCCTGGGGTCCCTGACTGCTGGGACACTGGAGTCCATTTCTTCAGTAGAGAGAGCCCAAAGCCCATGACCTGGGAATGAAACCTACCGCCTCCGAATCTGCAGCTTTGGTTCTGAGCAGAAAAGGGCTCTGGACCCCAACTTCCCGTCACCTGCCTTGGGGGCCCCGCCCAGTCGGTGCTGCCAGGACCCAGCTCTGTCCCACACAGCCTGAGTGGTCCCAACAAAGGCTTCCTCCTCGGTGAGCCTCGGTTCCCCATCCTCAGAGGGCCACCTCGGCCCCCTTGCACCAAAGCCCTGACGGCCACCTGTCTGGCAGGTGTCTGCCTGTCCCGTTCCTCATCTCTTAGAACCGACACCCTGCGGCCAGAATCTTCTCCCAAACAGCACCGTCTGCTGAGAGAACGGGAGGGGCCGGGGGCAGAGGAGGTCCAGGGCAAGTCCGGGGTGGCCACCGGGGCTCGTCCCGCGGAGGGACGGGTCCTTCTGACCAGAGACCACCCTTCCGCAAGCCGGTCAGTTCTCCAGCTCTGAGCTGGGACGGGCGTGGCCACCAGCCCCACTGAGAGCAGCACGGAGTGCAGGTGCCGACCCCTGGTCCCAGAGGTGACGAAACAAAGAAGGACAAAATCAAGACCAGGCCTGGCACTTCAGGCTCGGCCGCCCCCGACCTCCCTTCCACCGACGGAGCCCCCTTTGCCTCCAAGACGCCGCCGGCCATTCGCGTGTCCAAATGCCGCTCCTTCTGTGAAGGGATGGTAACAGTAGACAGTAGCCCTCGCTGTGTTTTTGTTTTCAAAGTCCTTGCTTGGCAAATATAGAGTTGGCACCCTCTGACAGGAACCCAAGTTGATTTTTGAAATTTTTATTGTTTGCGAAATCCACCAGCCCGAGACTCGGTAGGAATTCCGCCCCTTTCGTTCTCACGGCGTTCCCGACAAGAGGGTCCGCTGGGGCCTGGTTTAAAGATGAGGGGACCGGAGGGAGGCGGGAGGGACTCGCCCACAATCGCAGCCCACTGGTTGGGGTGGGGTTGGAACCAGGCCGGGGACTAGCCACCCTTCCTGACCTGCGGATGGAGTCCCTGTGCCTGCCCCCGCCACCGCAGGAGTGGTCAGCCTGACATTGGCCATGGACCATGGATTCAAGTCAGCCTGCCCCAGCCCAGGGCTCCGCCCCTGATACCTTCCTCAGCCTGCGGCCACAGCAGGAAGCCCCCGGCCCCAGTCCACCCAGCCCCTGCTCAACAAAACAACCAGAAGTCCCTGGGACAGGTAGTGCCCAGCGGGCCCACGGGCTCCTCTCCAGAGCCAGGCTCCGGGCCCCCACCGCAGGGTCCTGGGCCACCCCGCCAGGGCTGCCGGCAGCCCTGTCCTGAAACGGCCCACACCAAAGGGCCCAACTGCGGTTACTCAATGACAATGAGGACAAGTTGTTTGCTATGGCTCTAGGCCAAGGGCTCCAACTGTGGTCTCGCCTCGCCTCCAGAGTCATCTGGGAAGAGGGGGGGCTGCACCAGTACCCCCTGGACAGTCCCATCCTGGGCCCGGGCTGCTCTGCAGGGCACGCTCGCCCCGTCACCCCCTGGACAGTCCTGTCCTGGGCACGGGCTGCTCTGCAGGGCGCCCTCACCCTGTCACCCCCTGCACCCCCTGGACAGTCCCGTCCTGGGCCCGGGCTGCTCTGCAGGGCGCCCTCGCCCCGTCACCCCCTGGACAGTCCTGTCCTGGGCACGGGCTGCTCTGCAGGGCGCCCTCACCCCGTCACCCCCTGGACAGTCCCGTCCTGGGCACGGGCTGCTCTGCAGGGCGCCCTCGCCCCGTCACCCCCTGGACAGTCCCGTCCTGGGTACGGCTGCTCTGCAGGGCGCCCTCGCCCCGTCACCCCCTGGACAGTCCCGTCCTGGGCACGGGCTGCTCTGCAGGGCGCCCTCACCCCGTCGCCCCCTGGACAGTCCCGTCCTGGGCCCGGGCTGCTCTGCAGGGCGCCCTCACCCCGTCACCCCCTGGACAGTCCCGTCCTGGGCCCGGGCTGCTCTGCAGGGCGCGCTCGCCCCGTCACCCCCTGCACCCCCTGGACAGTCCCGTCCTGGGCACGGGCTGCTCTGCAGGGCGCCCTCGCCCCGTCACCCCCTGCACCCCCTGGACAGTCCCGTCCTGGGCACGGCTGCTCTGCAGGGCGCCCTCACCCCGTCACCCCCTGGACAGTCCCGTCCTGGGTACGGCTGCTCTGCAGGGCGCCCTCGCCCCGTCACCCCCTGGACAGTCCCGTCCTGGGCACGGGCTGCTCTGCAGGGCGCCCTCACCCCGTCGCCCCCTGGACAGTCCCGTCCTGGGCACGGGCTGCTCTGCAGGGCGCCCTCACCCCGTCACCCCCTGGACAGTCCCGTCCTGGGCCCGGGCTGCTCTGCAGGGCGCGCTCGCCCCGTCACCCCCTGCACCCCCTGGACAGTCCCGTCCTGGGCCCGGGCTGCTCTGCAGGGCACCCTCGCCCCGTCACCCCCTGCACCCCCTGGACAGTCCCGTCCTGGGCACGGGCTGCTCTGCAGGGCGCCCTCGCCCCGTCACCCCCTGCACCCCCTGGACAGTCCCGTCCTGGGCACGGGCTGCTCTGCAGGGCGCCCTCACCCCGTCACCCCCTGGACAGTCCCGTCCTGGGCACGGGCTGCTCTGCAGGGCGCCCTCACCCCGTCACCCCCTGGACAGTCCCGTCCTGGGCCCGGGCTGCTCTGCAGGGCACGCTCGCCCCGTCACCCCCTGCACCCCCTGGACAGTCCCGTCCTGGGCCCGGGCTGCTCTGCAGGGCACGCTCGCCCCGTCACCCCCTGCACCCCCTGGACAGTCCCGTCCTGGGCACGGCTGCTCTGCAGGGCGCCCTCGCCCCGTCACCCCCTGCACCCCCTGGACAGTCCCTTCCTGGGCACGGCTGCTCTGCAGGGCGCCCTCACCCCGTCACCCCCTGGACAGTCCCGTCCTGGGCACGGCTGCTCTGCAGGGCGCCCTCGCCCCGTCGCCCCCTGCACCCCCTGGACAGTCCCGTCCTGGGCCCGGGCTGCTCTGCAGGGCACCCTCACCCCGTCACCCCCTGGACAGTCCCGTCCTGGGCACGGCTGCTCTGCAGGGCGCCCTCACCCCGTCACCCCCTGGACAGTCCCGTCCTGGGTACGGCTGCTCTGCAGGGCGCCCCGTCACCCCCTGGACAGTCCCGTCCTGGGCACGGGCTGCTCTGCAGGGCGCCCTCACCCCTGCACCCCCTGGACAGTCCCGTCCTGGGTACGGCTGCTCTGCAGGGCGCCCTCACCCCGTCACCCCCTGGACGGTCCCGTCCTGGGCACGGGCTGCTCGCAGGGCGCCCTCACCCCGTCACTCCACCCGGCCCTCCAGGCTTCTCCAGTGACCACGGAGCTCAGGAGGCTGGCGTTCGATGCCCCAGCGGACCCGCCCACCCAGCCCGGGCCCTAGCCCCACATCCTGAAGTCCAGCTGGAGACTGTCCTTTCCTTTGCTCACTCTGTTCCCTGTGCCTGGAAGGCCTCTCCTCCTGCCGGCCCGCCGGGTCTGTGGACTCCTGCCCAGTTCCAGTGCCATGCAACGGCACGCCCTCCCTGCTGGTGCATCGGTGCCCCCACGAGGAGGTCTCCTCATGCTCTGAGTCCCTGTGGCCCTTTCTTGGAGGAGCCTCAGTGTCCCCATCTGTATAATGGGCACAATAACAGTACCCAGCTCTCCAGGTGGAGGGCAGGTTCAAAGAAATGAGACAGTCCGTGTAAATTCCAGACACTCATACTTGGCCACTTCCCAATAAATGGTGGGTTTATAATTCTTGCTGTCACTGTCCTTCGCCTGCTGCTGGGAAAGCTCTCTCTCCCCCCTCCCCCCGCCCACCCCAGGAGCACTGTCTTCCTCTGTCTCACTCCCCCACCCTCTCTGAGCCATCCCGCCCTCCCCCACGGCCTGGACCACCGTCCACAGCTGTCCCCAGCAGCCACTCTCCTGGGCACCACGCTAGGGGGTCCAGCCGCTCTGTGGGCACGTCCACCTGGATGGCCTCAGAGTCAGCATTCTTAGCCCTTCCGGACTCCCCACCTCCTCCTGCCCCACTGTCTGGTCGGGTGCTAGGAAATTGTTTCCACCTCCCTCTCAGTAATGGTCTCCATGGTATTTATGAATGCCTTGGCTGCAATTAAGAGAAGATCCAATGAACGGTGACTTTAGCAAAAAGCGGGGTGACTCCGGCATCACATGGAGGCTGCAGGTCAGCAGCTGCTGGTCTTGGCTCAGCACCCGGGGCCAGCCCCTGATGACTTCTCCTGACCTTGGCCTCACTGCTGTTGGGTGACAGCCCCAGTTCCAGGCGCCACCCCCCCACACACACTCAGTATCCAAAGGCAGGAGGTAGGAAGAGGCATTTCTCTTCATGTACCTTCTTCTACCAGGGCGGACAGAGCCCCTCCCAGACCCCCCCCCCCCTGCCCTGGTCATCCTCCCCTTAGCATCTCATTGGTCCTAGCTTGTGTGGCCACACCTGGCTGCGAGGGGTCTGGGAAGGCAGTTGCCTATCATGCACCCATCACTGAGTCAGAAACCTAGACCCCACCCACCCAACCTCCAGTCAAGCCCCCTCTGCCTCCCTCCCTCCCCCGCCCTTCCCTCCCCGCTCACCTGTCCCCCGCCCCACCCCCTCCAGTCCACTCATCAACAGCGATATCTTTCAAATTCAAACGTTTCCACAACTCCCGACTTCTCCAGGAAAAGCTCAAACTCCTTCCCATGTCCCCCAAGTCCTCCTAGCCCAGCCCAGCCATCTTTCCAACCTCACCGCACCGTTTCCCAATAACCCGCAGACCGAGCAAGGACCCCAGATCCAGCCCTCAACAGGGAATGAGGTCTTGGTGGGAAGGGATCCCAGAACACCAGGGGGGTGCGTGGGGAAGTCAGCACCGTGACCACGTGGGCAACCAGGGCCTGCTGTCGCCAGGATGGTCAAGTGAACCGGGGTACTGACCCACCTGCCCCCAGCAGTCATCACTGAAGGTGGGCTCAGAGCAGACCTCAACTCTCGGGTGCTTCTGGCTGGACCTGCGCCCTGGGGCAGAGGGATAGAGGCTCAGCGGAGGATGCTGGGACCTGTACCCAGGGGAGGCCACTCCCTCCAGACACCCCAGCACACCCACCTCCCATCAGGAGTGCCCATCCTGACACTTTCTGTGCCCCCACAAGCCTGGAAGCACTGTTGTCTCTACTCACCTCTGAGAACGCGCCCCTCCCCTGCGTGGACCCGCCCCTCCCCCGCGAGGACCCCTCCCCCGCGTGGACCCGCCCCTTCCCTGCGTGGACCCGCCCCTCCCCCGCGTGGACCCGTCCCTCCCCCCGTGGACCCGCCCCTCCCCTGCGTGGACCCGCCCCTCCCCCGCGAGGACCCCTCCCCCGCGTGGACCCGCCCCTTCCCTGCGTGGACCCGCCCCTCCGCTCACCCAGCCGGCCTCACTCCTAGGACTAAGAGCTCCTTCCTGTCCCAAGTGCAACCCTTTCACCCCCAGCTGAGCTCCAGTCCGGCTCCAACCTTGGGTCAGTCTGCAGCCCCTACCGTTGCTGTGCTCCAAGCCAGGGGCCCTGGAAAAGGGGGAGGGGAAGGGACGGCAGAAGCACTGGCCCTCCAGGGGCTGCGGGGGCAGCAGCAGCACTGAGGCCGCGCTGCCCACACTGCTGCTGGAGGCCCTGGGCAGGCATGGAGAGGGAGGACCAGGAGGAGAGGACAGACGGACACTGCCCAGCCTTGGCAAGCCCGGCACCTCCGTGGGCCTGCGTCTCATCATGAGGAGGATGGTGCAGTCACACCTCCATCACCGTCTGGATGCTCCGAAGGCACATGATGTGCACAGACTCGGACGGCCCCAGGAACAGAGAGCAAAGCCCAGCCTGGCCCAAGACATCCAGACAAAGTTAACAGAGATGAGCTGCCCCCAGGCCCGCCTCAGGCCCCCACCACCCACCCTGCTGCCCTACCCTCCTTTCTCAATGAGAGCTCCTATTCAGCCTGCAAAGCCCAGCCCAAATGTCACCTCTATCATCTGGTGTCAGGCAGAGAAAGTCTACTTCCTGCCCAGGCCCCTCCACTCCATGCAGCCAAGTCCCCTGGGATGCAAGTGTCTGTGCTCACTGGTCACCCCACCAGACGGGCGGCTCTACCTGGCAGGTGTGGGCCCCCTCCCGACTCCCACCTGGGGTCCAGTGCAGGGACCGGAGGGGAGAGAGCATGCAGAACCAGCCTTTGAAAACTTCCCAGGAACCAGGGCCCGCGGGCTTAGCCTAGAAGCCATTTTCCCCTCACTGAGCCTCAGTTTCCCCTTTAGGAAGAGGCCACTGGAGGCACCTGGGAGACCTACAGGCTTGTGCAGGGCACCCTGGGGCAGAGGGCCAGTCAGAACGGGCCTGTGTGACCTGAGGTGCTCTGTGACCCTGCGTTCCCCCCGCCCCACCCTGCTGTGCCTGGCTCTGTAACTGGTCTCTGTGCTCCGGGCGGGGCCGGCTCCTACGCCAGTGCCTGCCACAGCGGCACAGAAGGGACAGAGGGCAAAGGCCGCCGTGCCCCTTCACCAGCCTGGGGCCCTCCCCTGTGCCCACCTCTGTCCCCTGGGGTCTGAGGGCTGGCAGGATCCAGCCCCATCAGGACATCCTCGCCAAGTAGTGCCGTTCATGGTGGCAGCGTGGCTGCCAGCCTCTCTGGGTGTCTCACGATTGTTCCTCGGGGCGTGGGCCGCTGTGGACACCCAGGCCCACGAGGCAAACGGTGGGGTCAGCAGCGTGGGCGGGGGAGAGCCCGGGCGGCAGGGCTGGGTCGGTGACAGGAGGCCCAGCGCCCAGGCCCAGGACAGGACACTGTGTTTTGATTATTTTCAGTTTCCTGACCCCCAAGTAGTGATTTAATGTTCCTGTTTACTCCGAGGGTTAGAACAGAAGGCGGGACAGCTAAGCTGGCCTCCTCGGCCTACCCTGGCATCACCCCCAAACTCCAGCAGGGAAGTGGTTAGAGGGAGCTAAGCGTTCCAAGGGGATAGGACCCCTGTGTGCATCGGGGACCACGGACGGGCTCGGGGCTGGGCCAGGCACACAGCGGGTCTTGTTGGGGGTTGGAGGGCATGACCTGCCCACAGGAAGCATGGTTGGGCGACCTCCAGAGCTGGCCTCAGAGTCGGCGCAACTGGGGGACACCACCTGGCGCTCAGCTCCACCTGGCTAAGGGCAGATGCTCCCACGCTCCTGGACCTTCCCACGTTAGCCAGGGCTTGGGCTTTGGCTGAGACGCCGTCCCCTCTCGGAGTCTGAGTACATTTCAGGGACTGCCGGCAAGCCGAGCCCGGAGCCTGTGGCCGGCTGGGAGGGACTCCAGACGTCCCGAGCCCAGCTCCTCGCTCCTGAAACCTTAGTGTACAGGGGCTGGCATGCAAAAACCACTAGAAATCTGGCCTTCCGTGGCTCCCCTGGTGTTGTGGCTACACATGGGAAAGTGAAGGGTGTTCCTTTTTTAAATTACAAAGAATCCAAGTTTTTGGTTGTTGTTTAAATCAGCACAAGCTCATCCTTTGTCAACAAAAAGAAATTAAAATGCTGACGTAGTTTCTGCATAGGAACATCCTATCTTCACAGGGTTTGCTCCTTTATTACAGAAGTGTTCCAGCACTGGGCAGACGGAGGGAGGCTGGTGAGGGAGGGGGCGGCCAGGGCTGGGGAGAGCCCCCGGACGAGGACCTGAGAGAGGGGGCGGCCAGGGCTGGGGAGAGCCCCCGGACGAGGACCTGAGAGAGGGGGCGGCCAGGGCTGGGGAGAGCCCCCGGACGAGGACCTGAGGGAGGGGGCGGCCAGGGCTGGGGAGAGCCCCCGGACGAGGACCTGAGGATGAGGACCTGAGGGAGGGGGCGGCCAGGGCTGGGGAGAGCCCCCGGGTGAGGACCTGAGGGAGGGGGCGGCCAGGGCTGGGGAGAGCCCCCGGGTGAGGACCTGAGGATGAGGACCTGAGGGAGGGGGAGGCCAGGGCTGGGGAGAGCCCCCGGATGAGGACCGGAGGGAGGGGGCGGCCAGGGCTGGGGAGAGCCCCCGGACGAGGACCTGAGGGAGGGGGCGGCCAGGGCTGGGGAGAGCCCCCGGGTGAGGACCTGAGGGAGGGGGCGGCCAGGGCTGGGGAGAGCCCCCGGGTGAGGACCTGAGGGAGGGGGCGGCCGGGGCTGGGGAGAGCCCCCGGGTGAGGACCTGAGGGAGGGGGCGGCCAGGGCTGGGGAGAGCCCCCGGGTGAGGACCTGAGGGAGGGGGCGGCCAGGGCTGGGGAGAGCCCCGGAACGAGGACCTGAGGGAGGGGGCGGCCGGGGCTGGGGAGAGCCCCCGGATGAGGACCTGAGGGAGGGGGCGGCCGGGGCTGGGGAGAGCCCCCGGATGAGGACCTGAGGGAGGGGGCGGCCGGGGCTGGGGAGAGCCCCCGGATGAGGACCGGCCGGGGGACCGGACGGCAGCCCACCGTGCAGGGGTGCGTCCCACAGGGACAGAGGCGAGTCCCACAGGGACAGAGGCGAGCTCCGGACCAAGAGCGCCAACTTGGGTGCTGTCTGCAGCCGGGAGGTCTCAAGCTTCCAGGTGGACAGAGGGCACCCAGGAGTGCTGCCCGGAGGCCCCCTTGTGCACCCAATGTCACCATGAGTCCTTCTTCCCTCATCTGCCTCAGTGGGGACAGCAAAGTCACAGAGGGTCCCATCCCAGCCGTTCAGGGTCCCCCTCAGGATAACGGGGACCTACTTTTTGATGTCACTTCTACTCTTCAGCTGGCCTCGGTCAGCGAGCACCCAAGACATCAGGAAGCAGTTCTCTGCCGGGTGCCATCCGGTCAGAGGGGAGTTCAGGGAGCCCTCCCTGCCTCGCCGGGCTGTCACTGTGGCTCTGAGGTGACAGAGCAGGACAGGCCCAGGAGACCAGAGCCCCGGCCTGTCGCCACCTCTGATGCCCTGTCTGACTGGATGGCCTCTCACTGAAATCAGAGTCGAGCCCGAGGACTCTCCAATGCTCCAGGACCTCTCGGTAGGTGCTGTGGGAGCTGGTTTCTTGGGTCCAGGCCCTTCCCGTATAGAGAAGTCACTCCTGAACCCCAGTCCATACCCGTGGACTGGATCAGGGTGCCTCTGGTCTTCGTCGCTCAGCCCCAGGGTCGTTCCTACCCTGCTGCTGACAGCTGTGTGGCTCCGGGCAAGTTTCCTGACCTCTCTGAGCCTGAGTCTGCGATGCCTGCAGCAGGAGCGAGCGTCAGGACTGAGCAGACCCCCGCGGTCTGAGGCGGGCACCCAGGCCAGGGCAGCTCTGAGGACGCTGAGCCAGGCAAGGACTGTGCCCGGGCGGAGCCGTAGCACTCGTGGGCAGGGCTCCCCTCTCCAGGGCTCGGTCACAGAAGGGCAGGTTTGGGGGACACACAGACCCAGCTCTGAAACCCAGTCCTGCCAGGTGCCCACTGTGTCCTCCTCTGAGGCCGCTGGGATGGTGAAGGAGGGACAAGGAGACCAGCAGGGGTGCCTGGCCTGTGCTGGCACAAAGTGGGTGCTCAGGAAATGTCCCATGAGACTAAACATGAGCAGCAAGGACTCTAGAGCAGCTGGACAATGTGGCCCCAAAGGCTGAGGCTCCGGCCCCAGAGGTCAGAGGTCACCACCACATACCCCCCCCCCCGGGCCCTGCCCACGACCCTGCTGAGGCATGACACCCAGCTGCCACTCCATCCATAAACTCTTGGACGGGCCCTGGGGGCGGGGGAAGAGGAGGCTGTGTGTGGACAGAAGGGGAACAACTGAAGCCAGCTCACTCAACGATACAACTCCTTCCAGCGTGGTTGTTTAGAAGGGAGAAAACGTTGTCTAAATCACAGCCGAGAAAACCTGCAATTGACAGAGAATCAGGTTGGTGGCCAAGAAGGATTGCAACACCGCGGCCCGGGGAACCGCCCGCTGGTGCCAAGCCCTGCAGAGTCGTCGCTCAGGGCGCCTTCCCGGGTGCCCGGCCTGGGCTCGGGCCTGGGAACGCTGACCCCTCGCCGTGGACATCCTAGCCCTGCTCGGGGACAGAAAGAGACACACAACCAGGGTGGTCATAGGACATCACAGTTTGCAAAGGGACGCCCTATGTGCCCTCCTATGAGCCTTTGCAGGGAGGGTCCCAGAATGAAGAAGTAGGGAGGGGGTCAAGCAGGTTAAGGGGATGATTGGAGGCAGCTCTCTGCCTCCGCACTGGGCCCAGGGACCAGGGCTGTGGGCAGAAAGTCTGCAGGAACCGGAAGAGTGGGGGCCCCCGGTTTGCAGCCATGAGAGAAAGAGAGGGAGCCAGTCACTGCATTCCCTGGAAAGGGGCACAGTCCCCCCGTGCCCCTATACCCCTGCCCCGTGCCCACCACTGCAGCAACTCATCCACCACAGGACGTTCTGGCCACGCCCTGAGCCACGCAGCCCGCCGGGCTGGGCCACACCCACTGAGGGGTCATCCCCCCCCCCCCGTTATTCCAGGGCAGCGGGCTCCACCCACTGAGGGGTCATTCCCTCCCCCCCCGTTATTCCAGGGCAGCGGGCTCCACCCACTGAGGGGTCATTCCCCCCCCCCGCCGTTATCCAGGGCAGCGGGCTCCACCCACTGAGGGGTCATCCCCCCCCCCCCCGCCGTTATCCAGGACAGCGGGCTCCACCCACTGAGGGGTCATTCCCTCCCCCCCCGCCGTTATTCCAGGGCAGCGGGCTCCACGTCGCTCACCAGAACCCGACCCTGGGCGATCGGGCTGGACAGCCCTGGCGGCCCCTGACTTTGCTGCCCCACTGGCTATCAGAGTCAGGACCAAGGTGTCAGGGTTAAGAGTGGCCATCAGGATTGTATGCTGTCTCCCCGCTGTGTGCCAGGCTGGGAGAGCTCAGGAGAGGGCAAGCAAGTGCTGGGTGAAGCCCCAGGGCCCGTCCAGGAGAGGGAGGGAACCAGGACACTCCAACACACCCTGCGGCCATCCAGCCCTGTCCGCCGCCCGCCCGAGGGTCCTGGTGGCAGGAAGCAGGGCCCACCGGGGGGCCCTCTGGTGAGCTTTAGAGACAGGCGCCCTAGCCAGGTGAGGTGCAGCCGCCCCCGGCCCTTCTGCCCCTCCGCCATGGTTTCTGCCCAGGAAACCGCCCCCGGGAGTAACACCTGTCCTCATGGTTCCCGTTTCCTGTGCTCACTGCACGCCAGACCTTGAGCTGTCCCGACGGGGCCCACCCGTGTGTGAGACTCTACTCCTTCACGGGTGGCTGTTGGACCAAAGTTCATCCCCCAGATGGACGGGGGGCAGCGTGGGGGCAGGCCCCACGTCTGATCGCCTCCCCAGAGCTGAGCGCCTCAGACCACACGCTCAGCAAGTGTCTATGGAACAAACGGTCTCTTCTGACCCTAAAACAGCTCGATCAACCCCATTTTGTAAAGGAGGTTGGAGAGATGATCTGAGCTGCCCCAGGGTACACAGCTGGGAGGGTGGATAGGAAACAGGCCCCTTCTCTCCTCTCTCTGTGGCCGCACCTGTGCCAGACCACCCAGGCTCCTCCCCACACATCACATGCAGAATCCTCACCCTGTGACCCAGTCTGAGCACCCTCTCCTGACGGGGGGCAGCTCCCCAGCCAGCAGGAAAGAGAGGCAGCATACACATGGGGAAGAGCCTGACCAGCCTTGTCCTGCCATTGACTCATGAGGCCTCTGCTCTTCCCTGAGCCTCGGTTTCCCCTTCCGTAACACGAGAGGTTCCACCCGGTGATGTCCAAGATCCTTTCCTGCCTGCTAGCCTGTGATCAACAGTCTAGAGCAGGAATGCCAAACCTGTAGCATACATAACCCATTGGTGACTGCTGCACTCGTGGCAGGCATCACTAATCAATCACCAATCCGCCTTTCCCACTGAGTTTATATATGGAACGTCAGAATCCTTCTCAGCACAACAGACAAAAAGGCCATTTGATCAAAACTGAGACATAAGATGCAATCTCTTTCATTGTATCGGGTCTGCAAAGAAGCTGGGGTGGGAGCAGGCTCTGAGGAGCGAGCCTCATACTATTATCCAATAGCTCTTGCCTTTCCAAGGGAAGCCACCCTGTATGGAGATCATTGTCCCAAGCTGGCGAGGAAGCATTGTCACCGGACTGACAGCCCGAGACTCAGGCCAGGCCCTAGATGGAGCATCCGTTTGCTCACTGGCAGATCTTTGACGAGTTCCTCCTTCTGAGCTTGTTTCGTGCTAAGTCCTCTTTAAGACTCCTCTCCTCCAGGAAGCCCCCCTTCAACTTCCCCTCCAGTGCACATTAGGGGTCCCGGAGTACCTCAACTGTGCGCGTACTTCTTTGGTCACTCGACAAACACACCGTGTTGTGTCTGTGAGTCTGTGGAGCTATGGCCCTGACTCTGGGCCCAGCGCTGAGGACAGAGGACCAGCCAGGGAGCCTGCCGTAAGGGACAGCACGGATGAGCCTCACCAGTGAGCATCATCCTGGATCAGACCCCGTGGGCACCAGCAGGCGGCACCCTCATCCTCTACAGCCTGGCAGGGGGCTCGTGTGGGTGACCAGGCGGGTCTCCCTGAGCTGAGGGTCTAGTGTATGAGCAGAGCCCCGGGAGGCAGGCAGCGGTGGCTGGGCACTAAGATGGCCGGGCTCCTCTCATTACTCTTCCTAAGAGCCACCCTGCAGAGGGGGGACTGGTGCCTCAGGGGCCGTGATCGGCTCCAGGGCCCTGGCCAGGAAGGAGGGACAAACGCGGATGCCACCGCCCTCAAGGGGAAGCAGCCGGCCTCCAGGTGAACCCTTCCATTCTGCCCGCAGTGGGGTCAGGGTCGGAGGCCACCGTGGCTGCCTGGGCTAGGGGCCGGCAGGTCTCCCGGTGGAGAGGTGACAGTGACGCGGCTGGACAGGCCGGAACGAGAGGGCCGGGGCAGGGTGTAGCGCCTGCTCGGCCCACATCTGGCCGGCACGTGGATGCAGGTCAGAAGACACCTGGCCTCTTCTACCTGAGCTGCCAGGTTCACTCTGCCGACAGGCTGGTGAGCAGGGCTGACAGCTCCCCCCCCCCCCACCCAGCCCCCTGCCAAATTGTACTTAATTACAATGACAAACGGTGGCAGGCATCCACAGCCACATCGCAGAGCATGACAAACACTCCACTTCGCCGAGCCAGCGAGCTCTGCTTCCTGCACCGGAGTGTTCCTCACAGGAGGCTAAGGGGGGTTATCTCAGGCCAGAGCGCATCCCACGGGCCCAGGCTGGACCCTGCGGGCCAGATCAGGGTGGGAGCTTTGGGGCGAGGCCTGGGACCCCACAGTCACTGGAGACATGGACCTGAGCCCCGTCCCTGCCCTGGTGTCCCTCTTGTCACCTGCTCATTCTAGCAAAGCATGAAAACAGCCGCCCGCTGGCCCATGGGAAGGAGCTGCACGGTGCTCAGCGGCCACCATCTCTCCAGAGCGGCATCTAGAATGACGGTTCCAGCCACACCACCCACCAGAATGCCGGCAACCCCCAGGGGAGTCTGCAAGAAGCCGGGGAGGCCCCCTAACCGGGAGGCCCGAGGGGGTCAGGGAGATGAAGCCCAGGCCTGGAAGGGGAAGGGCTCCTCTCTCTGCACCCCAAGAAGTTCTCCTCACTCTCTGGGGTGTGGGAGGTCCTGGACAGTGGGTGAGGAAGGACTGAGTCCCCTAAGAGACGCCCTGGCAGAGGAAGGAGGGGGCCTGCACCCTTGTGAGTCAGCGTCACAGGGAGGGCTTGGGAACAGCATGCTGGGGGGCCTGGTCCCACTGTGAGGCTGGGCACGGGCTCGGTGAGGCTGTGCCACCTGAATTCACATCCGGGAGTCTGTGCCAACGAAGGGTGTGACAGGGAGAAGGAAGCCAGCCTGCGGTGCCCAGGTGCCCAGGGAAGAGGGCCGAGGACAAGGCAGCTGACCACCATGGAGACCATGAGAAGGGCCCCTGGCTGCAGGATGGGGACCATGTCCGCGGGCCCCAGCAGGAGACCACCACCCACGCAGGTCGGGCGACTCGAAGAGCTTAGTCAAGGGGGCTTACAAAGACGTGAGCAGGGCGGGGGTGAGGAAGGTGAGGAGGGTGAGGGTGAGGAGGGTGAGGAGGGTGAGCAGGGCGGGGGCACCGCAGGGGCTGCGCCATCTTCCCGGAAGGAACAGCAGGAAGAGTCACCCAGCACCTCCCCTCGCCCCGCCCCACCCCGGCATGAGAACCAGAAGAGGAGCTAAGGAACCTGGAGGCAGAGAGTGCAGGTGGGTGGAGAAGACCCTGGAAGGAAGGGGGTCCTTTGTTCAGAGCACTTCTTTTTCTGGGAAGATGCCAGAAAACCGATACCCGCTTCTCCTCCCTCCATTTCCTACTGCTCCTTCTCAAGGGCCGAGCAGAGGGAAGCCAGAGGGAGACGGAACAGCCCCTCAACGAGGCTCAGCCAGATGTGCCTCCTGGGCCACAGGCAGGGGCAGGGGCAGGAGGAGGAGGGTGAGGAGGGTGAGGAGGGTGAGGGGGAGGAGGGGGAGGAGGGGGAGGGTGAGGGGGAGGAGGGGGAGGGGGAGGGTGAGGGAGGAGGGGAGGGGAGGTGAGGAGGGTGAGGAGGGTGAGGGTGAGGAGGAGGAGGGTGTGAGGAGGGTGAGGAGGGTGAGGGTGAGGAGGGTGAGGAGGGTGAGGGGGGGAGGGGGTGAGGAGGGTGAGGAGGGTGAGGAGGAGGAGGGTGAGGAGGGTGAGGGTGAGGAGGAGGAGGGTGAGGAGGGTGAGAGGGTGGGGTGAGGAGGGTGAGGAGGAGGAGGGTGAGGAGGGTGAGGAGGAGGAGGGTGAGGGGGTGAGGAGGGTGAGGAGGGTGAGGAGGGTGAGGGTGAGGAGGAGGAGGAGGGGGAGGAGGGAGAGGGTGAGGAGGGTGAGGGTGAGGAGGGTGAGGGGGTGAGGAGGGTGAGGAGGGTGAGGAGGGTGAGGGTGAGGAGGGTGAGGGTGAGGTGGGTGAGGAGGGTGAGGAGGAGGAGGGTGAGGGGGTGAGGGGGTGAGGAGGGGGAGGAGGGTGAGGAGGGTGAGGGTGAGAGAGGGTTGAGGGTGAGGAGGGTGAGGAGGAGGAGGGTGAGGAGGAGGAGGGTGAGGAGGGTGAGGAGGGTGAGGAGGAGGAGGGTGAGGAGGGTGAGGAGGGTGAGGAGGGTGAGGAGGGTGAGGAGGGGGAGGGGGAGGAGGGTGAGGAGGGTGAGGGTGAGGAGGGGGAGGAGGGTGAGGGTGCGGAGGGGGAGGAGGGGGAGGGTGAGGAGTGGGAGGGGGAGGAGGGTGAGGAGGGTGAGGGTGAGGAGGGTGAGGAGGGTGAGGGGAGGAGGGTGAGGAGGGGAAGGGTGAGGAGGGGGAGGAGGGGGAGGAGGTGGGAGGATGGGAGGGTGAGGAGGGTGAGGAGGGTGAGGGTGAGGATGAGAGGGTGAGGAGGGTGAGGAGGATGAGGAGGGTGAGGAGGGTGAGGAGGGTGAGGGTGAGGATGAAGAGGGTGAGGAGGGGGAGGAGGGGAGGGTGAGGAGGGTGAGGGTGAGGAGGGGGAGGGGGAGGAGGGTGAGGAGGGTGAGGGGGAGGAGGGTGAGGAGGGTGAGGGTGAGGAGGGTGAGGAGTGTGAGGGTGAGTGAGGAGGGTGAGGAGGGGAAGGGGGAGGAGGGGGAGGAGGGTGCGGAGGAGGAGGGTGAGGAGGGTGAGGGTTTGAGGAGGGTGAGGGTGAGGAGGGTGAGGAGGGTGAGGAGGGGGAGGAGGAGGAGGGGAGGAGGGTGAGGAGGATGAGGAGGGTGAGGAGGGGGAGGAGGGTGAGGAGGGGGAGGGGGAGGAGGGTGAGGAGGGGGAGGGGGAGGAGGGGGAGGGGAGGAGGGGGAGGAGGGGGAGGAGGGGGAGGGGGGAGGAGGGGGAGGGGGAGGAGGGGGAGGAGGGTGAGGGGATGAGGGGGAGGAGGGGGAGGAGGGGGAGGAGGGTGAGGGTGAGGAGGAGGAGGGGGAGGAGGGGGAGGAGGGGGAGGAGGGGGAGGGGGATGAGGGGGAGGAGGGGGAGGAGGAGGGGGAGGAGGGGAGGAGGGGGAGGGGGAGGATGAGGAGGGTGAGGAGGGTGAGGATGAGGAGGGGGAGGAGGGGGAGGGGGAGGAGGGTGAGGGGATGAGGGTGAGGAGGGTGAGGGGGAGGAGGGGGAGGAGGGTGAGGGTGAGGAGGGGGAGGGGGAGGAGGGGGAGGAGGGGGAGGGTGAGGAGGGTGAGGAGGGTGAGGGTGAGGAGGGGGAGGAGGAGGAGGGTGAGGGTGAGGAGGGGGAGGAGGGGAAGGGTGAGGAGGGGGAGGAGGGGGAGGAGGGTGCGGAGGAGGAGGGTGAGGAGGGTGAGGGTGAGGAGGGTGTGAGGGGATGAGGGTGAGGAGGGTGAGGGTTGAGGAGGGTGAGGAGGGTGAGGAGGGTGAGGGTGAGGAGGGTGAGGGTGAGGAGGGTGAGGAGGGGGAGGAGGGGGAGGGGATGAGGGTGAGGAGGGTGAGGAGGGTGAGGGGATGAGGGTGAGGAGGGTGAGGAGGGTGAGGATGAGGACAGTAAGGGTGAGGAGGGGGAGGGCGAGGAGGGTGAGGAGGGTGAGGGTGAGGAGGGGGAGGGGGAGGAGGGGGAGGAGGAGGAGGAGGAGGAGGGGGAGGGGGTGAGAGTGAGGAGGGGGAGGGTGAGGAGGGTGAGAAGGGTGAGGGTGAGGAGGGTGAGGGTGAGGAGGGTGAGGAGGGTGAGGAGGATGAGGAGGGGGAGGAGGGGGAGGAGGGTGAGGGTGAGGAGGGTGAGGAGGGTGAGGGTGAGGAGGGTGAGGAGGGTGAGGAGGGTGAGGAGGGTGAGGAGGATGAGGAGGGGGAGGAGGGGGAGGAGGTGAGGGTGAGGAGGGTGAGAGGGTGAGGGTGAGGAGGGTGAGGAGGGTGAGGGTGAGGAGGGTGAGGAGGGTGAGGGTGAGGAGGATGAGGGTGAGGTGTGTGAGGGTGAGGAGGGTGAGGAGGGTGAGGGTGAGGAGGGTGAGGAGGGTGAGGGTGAGGAGGATGAGGGTGAGGAGGGTGAGGAGGGTGAGGAAGGTGATGGTGAGGAGGGTGAGGGTGAGGAGGGTGAGGAGGGTGAGGAGGGTGAGGATGAAGAGGGTGAGGAGGGTGAGGATAAGGAGGGTGAGGAGGGTGAGGAGGGTGATGGTGAGGAGGGTGAGGAGGGTGAGGAGGGTGAGGGTGAGGGTGAGGAGGGCAGGGTGAGGAGGGTGAGGAGGGTGAGGAGGGTGAGGATGAAGAGGGTGAGGAGGGTGAGGATGAGGAGAGAGAGCTTTGGTGAGAGGCAGGGCTCGGGTACATGGCAAGGCTGGAGAGTGAGGGAATTGGAGAATGGAGAAGCCAGAGCCAGGGACAGGGCCATGTCTGGGGTGGGCAGTGGGCCTTCGGGTTGCGGTTTGGGTCGTGGGTTTCAGAGGCGGAGGGCAATGGGTTCTGATGAGTCCGCATGTGCCCTGCGAGGAGTGCTGGGGCGGGTCACGGGAGCCCCAGTTCAGGGGCTGAGATCTGGGTGGTGACTGACAGCAATGGGGTAATGACAACTGGGGTGGCAGCCAGCCAGCGGGGCAGGGAGATTGGTTCAGTCAGGCGTCCTGGCGCTGGAGAGGCAGGTGGAGTGGGGGAAGCCACAGCGGGCACCTGGGGGAGACATGGGGGGTTGCCTGGGGGGCATCTGGGGGAGACCTGGGGGCAGCTGATGGGGACCTGGGGCGGCACCTGAGGGAGACCTAGGGGGAGTCCAGAAATGTCTCGGAAGCTTTTTCTGAACCACCACCTGGGTTAACTCTGCTCCTTTTGGGGCGCAGAGGAGTCGTAGGGGCAGGTGGTCCACAAGAGCTCATGGAAACCCAGGCCCCCAGGACCCCACGGGGCTGGGCGGGGGGGGGGAGGGTGTGTGCAGCTGGGACACATCGGTGTGGAGGCGAGTGGGTGTGCTCCTGTGTAGGGATAATGGCCGCCAGGGCGACAGGTGCCACAGGGAAGGCAGGATGCACTTGTGTCTGCAGGCATTGTGGGCAGCGGGAGGGGGTTCAGGGAGCGTGGGCGGGCCGCTGGGGCTGTCTGCAGAGGGTCTGGAGAGAGCCTGGCGGATCTGGGGTTCAGGGTGACATGGGAGGACATCGGCATCACGCACGTGAGCCTGTGTGTGAGAGGAGGCTGTGGGTGGTGGGAGCTAATTAGCTGGCGTCTGGTCTCCGTGCGGAGCCTGGACGCGGGCCCGTGTCTGCTAGCCTCAGCTCCGCCGGCGCCTGCCCCCCGTCTTCCCGTGGCTGCCCGCATGCCCCAGCACCCCCCAACTGCCCACCGGGCAGCGCTATCCAGGGTCCTCCCAGCACTGTCACCTGGGCCAGGGTGGGGGGTGTGCACAGAGGCCCCTGGGGACAGGAAGGGAGGCTAGGCTCTCTGCCCCGCGGTGGTCCCCGCTTCTCAGAGGCAGCGAGCCCCGTGTCCCTCCCATCGGCCCTGGCCAGCCCCGCAGGAGTGCCCAGCCGACCACCGCACACACAGAGTTCTAAGAAAAGCAGGAAAGGAAACCCAAGAAGGACAGAGATGAGACAGCCCCAGAGTCCAGGACAGCAGCAAAAAGGTCACTGTTGAGAGTGGGGCGTGGCCCAAGCCGGAACCGGGGCTGCAGAGGGGCACAGACCCAATAGGAGAGCCCCTCCCCGCGTCTGCGGCTCAGAACCGAGGCAGCGAATGGGTCTGGGACGGGAACGAGAGCAGGTGGCACTGAGATTTTTGAGAAGCGCCTCCGACCTGAGGACGATTTGTGAGGTCCCACAAGGAGCCCGGCCAAGGAGCAGCATTCGGCAGGCATTTCTAGAGGCTGGTTAGCACCCAGACCTAGCTCCCCCGGGGCTCCGAGCATCTGGAAGTTCTAACGATTAACCTTCTTGTGATTATGAAAGTAAGGCACGCCCGCTGTTCCGGGCACTGGAGAGAACTGTGAATGACCTCGGAGGACTGTGGGCGGGCGTGAGACTCAGCCCGGTTTCTGTGGACTGCTGGGAGAGCCTACTGAGCTCCCCTCGACTCCTCAACAAACATTTCAGCACCTACTATGCACGAGCCCCCAGTGTGCCGGGGCCAGAGAAGTCCGTCATGGCTGGGACAGCGGAAGGCCTGTGGTGGCAAAGCCAGGCCTTTGCATCCGAGTCGGTGAATGCTCCCTCCTACAGCATGGGCTTTGTGGATGCCGTGGAGTCAAGGACCTTGAGATAAGGAGATGATCCTGGATCATTTGGGTGGACCCTCATGCCATCACAAATGTCCTTATCCGAGAGAGGCGCTAGAGAGACAGAGTAGAGAGAGATGTGAAGACAGACGTAGAGGTTGGAGGGATGCGGCCACAAGCCAAGGTCACCAACAGGCCCCAGAAAACTGCGAGAGGGCAGAAGCTGATCTTCCCTGAGAGCCTCTGCAGGGAGCCCAGCCCCAACCACTCTTTGACTTCAGTCCAGTGAAACCAAGGTCAGACTCCAGCCTCCAGAACTGTAAGAGTGTACAGTTCTGCTTTTTTAAGCCACTGAGTCTGGGGTAATCTGTGCAGAGGCTGTTTGGAGTCAGGGTTCTTCCGAGAAACAGAACCAATTGGCTTACGTGGTCATGGCAACAGGCCAGTCCCAAGATCTGCAGGGTTAGTGGGCCAGTTGGAGGACCCAGGAAGCTGAGAATTGAGTTCCTGTCTCTCTCAATTTGTTTGGGCCTGCTCTCACAAAATATCGCAGACTGGGTGGTTTTCAAACCACAGAAATCGGTTTCTCACCATGCTGTAGGCTAGAAGTCTGAGATCAGGACAACCACATGGTCAAGTGAGGACTTCTTGCTGTGTCCTCGCATGGCAGAAAGGGCCAGAGAGCACTTTGGTCCTTTTTATAAGGGCACTAAGTTCATTCATAAGGGCTGCACCCTCAGGACCTGATCACCTCCACCTCCTAATACCGTCACGTGGGGGTGAGGTTTCAAAATGTGGATTTTGGGGATGCACATTCAGACCATAGCAATGCCCAAGGCTGAAGGGCCCAGACCTGGGAGAGTTGATCAGGCTGTTCCTGTCCAAAGGCCAGGAGCCCCGGGTCCCAGCAAGAGCTGATGTTTCTGTTCAAGTCCGGAGGCAGGGAAAAGCCAGTGTTCCAGTTCAAAGGCAGTCAAGCAGGAAGAATTCCCTCACTTGGAAGTGGGGGGCAAGAGTCAGCCTTTCTGCTCTAGTCAGACTTCAACTGATTGGACGAGGCCCACCCACACCCAGTAGGGCAATCTGCTTTACTCAACCTACTGATTTTAATATTCACTTCCTTACCTGACCTGTGGTGGTGCAGTAGATAAAACATCCACCTGGAATGCTGAGGTCACCAGTTCAAAACCCTGGGCTTGCCCGGTCAAGACATATATGGGAGTTGATGATTCCTGCTCTTCCCCACTTCTCTTTCTTTCTCTCTGAAATGAATAAATAAAATCTTGTAAATAAATAAATGCTAACTTCCTCAAATCACATCTCACAGGTTCGTTGACCAAATATCTGCCCCCCGCCCTCCGCCAAGGCCCAGTCAAGTTGACACATAGATTCACCAGCACAGCAGCCGGAGAAAGCTGACCAGGGCAAGGAGCTTCTTCTTTGTTCTGAGAGAAATGGGGAGCCATAGAAGACTACTGAGCAGGGAAGCATCGGGCTGACTGTACATGAGGAAGACCTTGCGCTGTGGCCGGAAGAGGAGAGAGAGGAGGAGGCCCAGAGCATGGTTGCAGGGATGGGGAGTGAGGTCTATACTTAGGAGGGGGAGTGAGCAGGTCCAGGTGGTGAGGGACAGGCCAGGTGGAAGGGGACGTGCAGGTTCCTGGGCCAGGCACGGGCAGACGGCGGTGGAATCGCAGACGGCGGTGGAATCACAGGTTCTGCTTAGCAAGGGGTGGCCGGGGGACCACGGTGTCTGCTGCCTCCGCCCCTCCATGGGTACCCGTTGTTGGGTGTTCCAGGAGGGGCAGGGCTACCCTGGCTGCCCCGAGGGTGGTATCAAGGAGACTGGGCCCTGCCGCACCCCGGGACTGCAAGCCCTACAAGAATGGTAGGAGCTATTGCCCAGCTCTTGGCTCTGAGAGACTTAGGAGGGAGGGAAGTGTGAAAAGCATCTTTTTTACTGAAGTTAAGAGAAAACCTCGCCTCACCTCAGCGGCAACAAGCTAATTTTCTCTTCTACATGGGATGTAATCAAATTCAGCCCCACGGCTTCATTTCCAGGCAACTTTATTCATTGTTATTTTTATTCCAAGAATTCCTTGGCATTTTCTGGGAAATGCTGAAGTGTTTTATAGCTGCCTAAGTAACGACATACCCTGTTTGGAGTGAAACCCAGGAGCAAATAGTCACAACCTGGGAAGACATGTGAGGTCAGTGGGTCCAGGCAGGACCGAGTACAGGCTGAGTCGGGAGCCTCCGGCTCACTGGGCAGGGTGACCCCTTTTAAAAGGCCGGGCGTCTGGGTTGACAAGGTGACATCAGGCAAAATAACATACCTGGGATGCTGAGGGTAAGGGGCCACCAAGCCAAGGGGTTTGGCTCCCCTGGGCCTCCTGCTCGGCTGTGACCCAGAGGCTCCAGGGAACTGGGCGATGGGGGAGGGGGGCTTTGTCTGCAGCTCTCTCCCCATGAAGCTGGGGTTCACGACCCACTGGCCTCCCGGGGTGGCCATGCACCCAGCAAGGAGAAGAACCACCTCGCCTTTACCACATCTTCTTGGTAGCCAAACTAGAGATCATCTTGCATCCAAGGGCACCCCCAAGAGCACCCCCAAGAGCTGGACAGGGTCTGCATCCCCTCTGTGTCCAGCACCGAGGCCTAGGCCATGGTGGAGGGCTGGGACAGACAGACAGAAGAAAGAGCAGCTAGAGGCCGATGAGGAAGCCACCACCAGGGAGGCCGGGCTGGGAGCTGGAGACTGGGGACGAGGGACGGCCAGGTCAGATGATCCATGGGTGGATCCCAGGATGGAGGCCGGGCTGGGGGCTGGAGACTGGGGACGAGGGACAGGCAGGTCAGATGATCCATGGGTGGATCCCAGGATGGAGGCCGGGCTGGGGGCTGGAGACTGGGGACACGGGACGGCCAGGTCAGATGATCCATGGGTGGATCCCAGGATGGAGGCAGGGCTGGGAGCTGGAGACTGGGGACGAGGGACGGCCAGGTCAGATGATCCATGGGTGGATCCCAGGATGGAGGTAGGGCTGGGGGCTGGAGACTGGGGACGAGGGACGGCCAGGTCAGATGATCCATGGGTGGATCCCAGGATGGAGGCCGGGCTGGGGGCTGGAGACTGGGGACGAGGGACAGGCAGGTCAGATGATCCATGGGTGGATCCCAGGATGGAGGCAGGGCTGGGGGCTGGAGACTGGGGACACAGGACGGCCAGGTCAGATGATCCATGGGTGGATCCCAGGATGGAGGCCGGGCTGGGGGCTGGAGACTGGGGACGAGGGACAGGCAGGTCAGATGATCCATGGGTGGATCCCAGGATGGAGGCCGGGCTGGGGGCTGGAGACTGGGGACGAGGGACAGGCAGGTCAGATGATCCATGGGTGGATCCCAGGATGGAGGCCGGGCTGGGGGCTGGAGACTGGGGACGAGGGACAGGCAGGTCAGATGATCCATGGGTGGATCCCAGGATGGAGGCCAGGCTGGGGGCTGGAGACTGGGGACGAGGGACGGCCAGGTCAGATGATCCATGGGTGGATCCCAGGATGGAGGCCGGCGTGGGCAGCTGGGGCGGGTAGAGAGACTGGGTGTTAGGGACCGTCAATCCAGGGGGAAGTTAGTGTAAACTCAGGGGTGTCAGTGGCCAAAGGGGGTTCAGGATGCTGAAGCCAGGAGAGAGTTTGGGCCGCGAGGTTAGACTCTCCGGGGGGGCAGGGGGAGGCTGCCCTGGCCACACCCAAGCTCAGTGTTCCCTGACAGCCCCCTCTGTTGCCTGTGTCCTGCAAAAGGGTGGCCCGGCCACCCTTAGTTATTTTTAGCCCCTCCAGGTACCCTCAGTCCACATCCCACGTGACCACCAAGTCCCTCCTGGGCCTTGTGAGAGTTTGTGAGCATTTAAGGAGGTCCAGGCTCGTATGTTTCCTATTCATGTTGCTTAAATCATTAAATAGTTCTTTTGTAAGAGTCATTTGACATTTTGGAAGTCTTTTGATGCCTTTCAAAGGGCTTTTTAATAAGTGTTTCTAATCCTTTTCTCTTAAAAACAGGAAGTTCACTTTGCCAACTCTAAACACCAGAAGGTCCGAGTTTGGTTGGCACTGCAGAAGCCACAGGCTCCTGATGGCTATTAAACCAGCCCAGGCTTGGCCAGAGCCACTGGGCCCGCGAGCTCTGAAGACAGAGCTGGAACCTCCAAGAGTCCAGGCAGAAAGCGTTAGGCCACAGACCAACACACGGGTGACCCCTTCCCAAGGAAGGATATGCCACTCCAGGCCTTTCCAGGAGACCTTCCTCAGGAAATGCCCCCCTCACTGTCCAAGCCCAACACCCGAGGGTCAGCCTCAGTGACCACCCTTCCTCGCCTATCCCTCTGCAGCTGCCCCTGCTACCCTCTAGATTGGACCCCGTCCATCCCCTGCAGAGACCTTCCCCGGCTTGCCCCCTGTATTCTAGAATCTTCACTTACCTGGCGGGGCAGGGCACGGGGCTGGGCCAGGCCCACCTGCCTCCCCGCTCTTCCCATCCATCACTCTCTGCTCCAACAACACCGAACAGCCTGCGACTCCATTATTACTCCATGCCTTGTGACATCATGCTGTTCCCCTGCCTGAAAAATGTTTCCTCCACTGTGCCATGCAGCGAACTCCTACCCATCCCGCGGTGCCCTTCCTCTCTGAAGTCTTTCCTGACTCCCCAGGCAGCCTTTCCCCTCGGACCCCAGAACCTGAGTGGCCCTGCTTCACACCTTCTCGATGCTCTCAGCACACGCTGTATGTTACTGCAAAAACACCGGTGCGTTTGTAATCCCACTGAGCTGCGAACCCCTTGGAGGTGGGACCGTGTCCTTTTGCCTCTGGCTTGGGGCCGGGCACACAGCAGCCCCTCAGACCTCCCAGGTCAACGGGATCTGGCCCCTCTTTCAGCTTTGACTTCCCAGGTACCTTGTGCCTTCCCTCGCCGGGCACACCCCTGAAGTGGCACATGTGAATCTGCACAGAATGCACCGCCAGATGCAGCCACACGGCCACATGTAGCTGCAAGGGAAGCTGGGAAGTGCAGCCTTCTGGGAAGCCGGGGACAGCCAAGAGCGGCTGCCCAGGGAAGAGGCGGTGGGGCTCAGCCCTGGACGCTGGACTAGGGAGCAGTTTGTGGGGCTCAGCCATGGACGCTGGACTAGGGAGCAGTTTGTGGGGCTCAGCCATAGATGCTGGACTAGGGAGCAGTTTGTGGGGCTCAGCCCTGGATGCTGGACTAGGGAGCAGTTTGTGGGGTTCAGCCATGGACGCTGGACTAGGGAGCAGTTTGTGGGGCTCAGCCATGGACGCTGGACTAGGGAGCAGTTTGTGGGGTTCAGCCATGGACGCTGGACTAGGGAGCAGTTTGTGGGGTTCAGCCATGGACGCTGGACTAGGGAGCAGTTTGTGGGGCTCAGCCATGGACGCTGGACTAGGGAGCAGTTTGTGGGGTTCAGCCATGGACGCTGGACTAGGGAGCAGTTTGTGGGGCTCAGCCATGGACGCTGGACTAGGGAGCAGTTTGTGGGGCTCAGCCATGGACGCTGGACGAGGGAGCAGTTTGCGCTTCACCTCTGGGGGGGGGGGGCACAGGCCTGGCTGAGGGTGGCAAGAGACTAAAGGACCCCTGGAAGGAGCAGGGGGACAGGTGGTGGCGCTGCCCATGAGATAAGGGGCAGCAGAAGAAGGCCGGCTGGTGTGGGTTTTGGCAGAGGGAGACATGGAGATATGTGGCTGCTCTGAGTGTGACTTGCCTGGGGGACATCCTCCCGGAGAAGGTCAGGGGACACCATGGGTGCGGGACACACCTGCAGGAACAGGACAGCGCTGAGCGGTGACCGGCCAGGGGAGTTCATGAGATGAAGAGAGGGGGAGGAGGAGGGGCTCAGAGGGCGAGGGCGGGAGGGGAACCCACCGAAGGCAAGGACAGCCCCAAGGAAGGGAGCACGCGCCTGAGGGGAGGCTGCTGACGGGGTCACAGGCCCAGGTGCGCGTCCCGGGTCCCGGGCTGGGACCATCTATCCCCCTGAGGACAGTCGTGTCGGGGTCTGAGGGTGCGCGCCCCGGATCCCGGGCTGGGACCACCTATCTCCCTGAGGACAGTCGTGTCGAGGTCTGAGGGTGCGCGCCCCAGATCCCGGCTGGGACCATCTATCCCCCTGAGGACAGTCGTGTTGGGGTCTGAGGGTGCGCGCCCCGGATCCCGGGCTGGGACCACCTATCTCCCTGAGGACAGTCGTGTCGAGGTCTGAGGGTGCGCGCCCCAGATCCCGGCTGGGACCATCTATCCCCCTGAGGACAGTCCTGTCGGGGTCTGAGGGTGTGCACCCCAGATCCCGGGCTGGGACCATCTATCTCCCTGAGGACAGTCGTGTCGGGGTCTGAGGGGAGGGGGAGGGGCTGGCGGCCAGGCTGGAGCTGGCAGAGGGTAGAGCCGGCAGCGGTGCTGCAAACGACAAGACCATGAGAGCCAGACAGACAAGGGGGCGGCGGCAGGTGGGGAGGCGGGAGCAAGGGCCGTCTGCCTGGCCCAGCTCAGAACACAGCTAGCCTTCAGCTTCCAGGGGGCTAGGCGGGGCGCACAGCCCCATTCACGCCTGGGGCACTGAGACTGCGCCCCCAAGTCTCCCAGCTCCGGGCTCCTCCCAGAGGATACCTGGGCTTGAAGAAGGCCCCAACGGCCTTTTCTATCTAAGCTCATGTGTTCGTGTTTGGGGCACTGACTCCTAGCACAATCCTATACAAAAGGCTCTATCCCTGTGACCTTATTTGACCCCTACAACAATCCATCCCACAGAGGAGCAAACCGGAGCCCAGAGAAGTGAAGGTCACTGCCCTTAGGTGGCAGGGCAGCCTCTGTGGTGGGCAGGGCAGGGCAAGGGTCCCCATTCCCTTTGAGAGACTGGGAAGCAGAGACTCAGAGACATCAGCCTCGCCCAAGGTCCCCCGGCAGCGGGTCAGTTCTGTGCCAAGGTGGGCCCACCTCCCAGGCCACCGTCTCCCCACTGGGGCCCTGTCCTTGTGCTGCACGGCTGATCCTCAGTGACCAGAAGCACAGAGACACCTGAGTGGGAAGCGGTGGGGGATCCCAGAACTGCAGAAGCCCCCAGGCCAGGTCTGGGGGTCCCGTAGAGAGTTCCTCCAGGACCTGGGTGCCCCACCCTTTCCCACCCAGGGGTCTCTGTTCTTCTGGTCACTGAGGAGCAGCCGTGCGGCACTGGGAGCCGGGCAGGGGCCTTCCCACCCCTCCACTGCTGTCCCTGAAACGCTGGGAGCCCGGTTCAGCCACCAACCAGCCGGCAGCGTGTGGAGCTCAGACCAGCAGCCCTGGGCCCCTCCGGAATCACTCCCATTTCCCGGAAAATTGCAAAACCTTTGAAGAACAAATGGTGAATTCCTCGTCCTCCTTTCCCCATTGTCCTAAAAGAGGTGTGGGGTAAGGGCCTCCTGCTCCCCCAACCAAGCCCGTCTCCAGGCAGCCCAGGGGGGCCAGGGGTGGCCACAGGGGTCAGAGTGGGCAAGGGAGGAGGCCGCTGGTGTTTGGGAGGCAGAAGGCCCAAGAGGGCCGGCAGCTCCCGGGCTGCCAGGTTCTGGAATCCCTCAGCAGATGCTACCCAGAGTCTTCTCCTCCTCTGCTTGTCACCCCTCCACATCACGGCCCAGCCACAGCCCAGCCTGCAAGGGCAGGAGCCTGGACAAGCACTTCCGTTTACCTCGTGGGACCTGGGGGGTGGGGCACAGCTTGCAAGGACGGCCCCCAGCCTGGGCCCACCTGCTGTGGAATCCCATCCCCTTGAGTGTAGACTGGACCCTGTGACCCACTTCTAAAAGGGGAGGAGAGGTCACTGCCTGATTAGCTGATTAGACTGGGCCTCCCCCTCCCTAGACCCTGCAGGCTCACCTGCTTGAGTGAAGGAAGCTGCCACGTTGGAGGGGCCCGTGTGGACACCCCCCAGCGAGGAATCCAGCCAGCCGGCACCTGAGTGCGCTGGAAGCCAGTCCCTCCCCAGCCGGGCCTCAAGACCAACCCAGCCAGGCCAACACCCCGGCTGAGACCCTGAGCAGAGGACCCAGTGTAGTCATGCCCCAGGTCCTGACCCACAGAAACTGTGAGGTCATACATGCGGTTGCCTTCAAGCCACTCAGTTCTGGGGCACTTTTTACACACAATAGATAACTAACACAGGTAGCATCAGATGAGGCAGAGTCACATGCTGGCTTTGCAATCTTGATGCTGCTGTGTGGCCTTGGAATCACTGAGCAGTGTTCTGTTTTGTCAACTATAGAGGCCCAACCTCCCCCCCCACCCACACACACACATGCATCATGCAAGATAAATAATGTCATGTAGCTCAAGCACCCAGCTCAGTGCAAGGCACTGAATGGAGAGACATGTCGCTCTCACCTCCTCCTACAGGCAGCCCTCCAGGATCCCTCAGATGGATCCCACTTTCCCTCCAGTGGGCCCCCCAGTGAAGTGGCCTGTGTCTCCCTTCCGAATGCTTTTCTTCCCACGGAGCTTTCAGTCCTCCCAATCCAGGTCTGATGCCCCAACGCCACCACCGCTGCCCTTGGAGCTAATATGGCTCTTCCCAGTCCAGTAAGAATGCAGCCCGAGGGTCCAACAGCAGGTGCCCAACCAAACCTTGCTCGGAAGGAAAGGAAAGCCTCCGCCAGGGATCTTTACACTGAGACAGGACCTGTGACAGTAACCAGGACAGGCTTGGGGGGGCGGGGTGGGGGGAGGGCAGGGCCCCAAGGCACTGAGGGAGCAGGTGGAAGGGGGTGAAGCCAGAGTCATCGGGGAGCCCAGAGCAGGCCAGCTGAACGCCCCAGACCCAGCGCACCCTGAGGCCTCAGTCGTTACGGACTGGCCAGGGCGGTGGAGGCCGAGAGCAGTGCAGCGCGATGTCGCTTCCCAACCAGTCGCTCTCTCCTTGCAGTGCTCATCCAGGTGACAACAATGTGACTGCTTGGAGGGCAGGCCCATGGCCTGGGCCACTAGTCAGCTGGACAACTGATTCTCAGATGCTTAGGCACATTGTATCCCCTCACAGAGCCTCAGTTTCCCTAAGAAACTGGCTCAGGATTTGTCAAAGGGAGGTGCCAAGTGATTTTAAAAGGTATCAAGAAAAAATCCTTTCTATTTCAAGTTATTATTTATGTCCATATATATCGAGGAGAATATATATATATATATATATATATTCAGCATATCAACCCCAGATTTCAGATTCTATTGCTGTTTAGTCATAAACACCTAAATGTAAAAAGCAAGTTGATTTAGATAAAAAAAAAACAAAAAAACCATTAAGTAAGTAAAACTGATGATACAAGGATATGACATAAATCATCTTGTGAGACTTTGCTGACCCCCACCTGGCTAAAGAGAGGTCTCCATGGATGTAGCTAAAAACACAGTGGGGGCCTGTGACCTCTGCACCCGGTCCCCCAGTGGGCTGGGCGGAGGGGCAGCCCCATCACCCTTAGCGGTGAGGGAGTGGGGGCTGCCACCGGGCAGGACCCGGAAGCTGAGGGCAGTGGGTGCCAACACGGAGGGGGTGGGGGTGGCAGGGAAAGGAGGAAGTGAGGGGAGGGGCCCAGGGTGAGGCTGGGCGAAGGTGTGCCCACGATCACCCCAGCGGGAGGAGCCACCAGCCTGAGCCCCCATCAGATCTCACCGTTGGTCCCTCCTCAGCTGCCAGGGCCCCTGGAGCCACAGGCTGGTTCAGCTTAGGGCAAATTCCACAGCTGGGCATGAGCCCAGCGGCCTTCCTCTCAGCTGGTAAGCCGGGGCCCCAGCTCTCCTCGTGGGACCCCACTGCCCCTCCCGGGCCACACTTCCTGCTACTGACCTTGAGCAAACTGCCATGCCCAGGCTTCAGGGTGCCACCCGGGCCTCCCATCACCACTGGATTCAAGTCCAAACCCCTAACTGGGGCCTCTGGGGCCCATCCACTGTGTGGCTATCCCCCAACTTTGCACCCTCTGCCCCCCAGACCCCACTCTGACGACCCCAAGCCATAAATAGATTCTCGGAGCTGCATGAAGCCAAGCCCTGCTCCCAGAAACTGATACGACTGCGGACAGACCCTAATGTTTTAAAGCACACTGCCCTGCAGGCTCTAGGTCCAATGGGCGCAGAGCTCAGAGCCCTGTGCCAGTCCTAGAAAGAGCGAGTTTTCCTTTTCCTGGAGACTGTAAAAAAGGAACTTGGAGAGATATGGGCCATGTGGTGGGAAAACTCCTGGGAGGGCGCAGGGCAGCACAGCTGGCGCCTAAAGGTTGTAGGTGCCCAGGCTCTCTATCTACAGAGGGTGGGCGCAAGGCTGTCCAGAGCACACCTTTCTCCCCTGGGCTCCAGCACCCGCCTGGCCTCTCCGCTCCCCTTCACATCTCCTTCCCTTCCGGCCGCCTACACACCCATCCCCACCACTAATCATGCAGGGCCCTATGATTGGCTAACTCTCTATGAGGTCCTATTGGACAGAACACTTATGGGCCTGCCCCCTGTGCAGAGATCCAGCCTATGGCTGTCCAGCCTCGGGGCAGGTGTCTGCCCCTTTCCAATCAGAAGCCTCGCTAGCTCTTGGCTTAGCCCCAGACTTGGCCCAGAGGAAGGGCAGGGTGCAGGCCAGGTGAGGGCAAGGAGCATGTGGTGACAGGGACGTTCTCAGCATGCGTGCTGGGCCAGTGATAATGGTGATTTTTAAATTACAGTTTAAACATCTGGCAGCGGAGCATTTGAGATCTTGCTCCCTGGCATATGTCATCAGTTTGGCTCAAATAAACTCTTTAAAAAATAAATAAAATAAAAATCTGGCAGTGGCTGGGGCAGAGCTTAGGGAAGTGTGCGGGGCACCTTCGGGTCCCTCTGCTCAGTGGCGAGAGTTCCTAGATGTCAGGAAGCACAACCGGGAGGGATCTGGAGATGCCCAGGTGGGGTCCGTGTCCTCATGAGGGTCCTGTAAACGTGGAAGAGGGAGGCAGGACAGTCAAAGGAGTGTGAAGTGAAGGCTGTGGGCGCCTCTGGAAGCCCGGAAGGGCAAGGAAACGGATTCTCCCCCAGAGCCTCTGGAAGAAATCAGCCCTGCCACCCCGATTTGGACTCCTGACCTCCAGAAGTGTAAGGTTGCTTAAAACGAGTGTTGCTTTAAGCTGTGACAGCAGCAACAGAAAACTAATACAGCTCCAGCCCCTTCCCAGAGCCCCGAGGCCTGCCTCCTCCCAGCCTCTGGGGAGCCTCTCCCCTCCCACCCCACCCTCAGCTCCCTGCCTCCGTTGGTCTTCACTCAGCTGTCCCTTCTGCCTGATAGAACCCTCCTTCCCTGACCCGGCCAATGACTCCACCCCCACATGGCCCTCGATGTCCTTTCTTCCATGGAGTTGTCTAAATCCGCAGAATTCTCTGCCTTGAGAAAATGAGGCATTTGTTGGAAGGGAATGGGGTAGTTCGCAACCTCCAGATCTTGGAGAGGATGACCCTGGGGCTTCTGAAAGCACTGAGCCCCGGGAGTAAAAGGATAATAGTCTCTGAAGCGGCCCCACCAGCAGGTGGCTTGGCAGTGACCAACCCCTGGTCTTGAATCCCAACACGTAAGACCCAAGTTCTGGCTTCTTGTGGGCTGTACACCCGCCCAGGGTCAAGATGGGGTGAGGCGCCTTAACAGGTAGGTGGTCCTGATCGGAGGGCCACAGAGGCCTGAAATCTCAGGAATGCAGAATCACAGCTGTTAGAATGGCTACTATAGAATAAAACTTAAAGGAGAAGAGCATGTGTGGTGAGGATGTAGAGAAACAGGAACCTTATGTGCTGCTGATGGGAACGCAAAAGGGTGCATCCAAGGGGGAGAGCAGTGTGGAAATGCCTCAAAAAATTAAACCCAGAGTGACCATAGAATCCAGTGGTTCCGCTTCTGAGGATACGCCCCCAAGAAGAGAAAGCAGGGGCTCAGAGGGATAGCTGTGCACCCATGTCCGTGGCGGCATTGTTCACAACAGCCGAAAGGTGGACAGATCGATGGATACTCTGAATGTGGTCCATCATACAGTGAACTGTTACTCAGACTTAACAAAAAGGAAGGAAAGTCTGACACCTGCTACAACATAGATGAACCTTGAGGACATTATGTTAAATGAAGTGAGCCAGTCTCTAAGGGACAAATGCTGTAGGAATCCACTTCCATGGGGTCCCCCAGAGCAGTCAGACTCATAGAAAGTTGGTGGTGGGAGCCAGGGGCTGCGGGTGGAGGATGGCGAGTCCGTGTTTAATGAGGACAGACTTTCAGCTCTGCAAGATGAGAAATGTCCTGGAGAGGACGGTGGTGACAGTTGCACAACAATGTGAATGTACTTAATGCCACTGAGCTGTACACTTAAAGATGGTTAAGATGGTAAATTTTATGTTATATGTATTTCACCACAATTAAAAATATTTAAAAGGGGGTGGCTTGGAACGGCACCATCTCCTCTCAAAATGTGGTTTTTTTATAGCCGTGAAACCCTTTGTATCATATTGCAGTTGAAACAGAAACCCTGCTCCTAAGGCAGGAAGAGCAGGTGGCCCAGGTTGATGTGGGGGTGGGACCCCAGATCCGCCTTCTCAGCCTCCCACCCTCAGCAACGCCACTGGGGTCTTTAGTGCCTCTCTGTACCTTCCAGGCTGCTGGGTCTTGGGGTCCAGGACTCCAAAGGTGGGATCACGGCTGAGAGAAGCCTTCTCCTGACCTTGCTGGCCAGAGCTCCAGGTGTCCTGTGTTCTCACCTGAAGGTCCCTGAGGGATGAGGTGTGGTTTGCAGAGCACTGGGCAGACAGTGAGGCTTGGGCGGACGGCTCCAAGGAGGGTGAGCCTCCTTAGAAGGGTTCAAGTCAGGACTGCTTCCTGTAGGGCAGCTGGAGCTTAAAAGGGCACGTGGGCAACCTTGGGGGAGGGCGGGTGCTATAATTCTGCAACATTAAAAACAGCGTCTGGAAAGGAAACTCCCTTCTCTTCTCTGCAGCCATTTCCAGAGATTTCGAGATCATTAATTTAAGTGCAAGAGAAGTCCTGGTGGAAAACAGTCATTGTTACAAGCTGAATGTTTTCATGTGGGCTTATTAAATCCCCCACCCAGCCCGGGGCGGGGGCTTGGTGGGGGTGCCATGGAGAGCAGAAAGGAAGGAGGAGTGTCTTCTTTGAACAGGAATACAGAGGGGACAGTGGAAGGGTGGCCCTTCAACTCTCACTAAAGCTGGTTTAGCCCAGGAGAGGAACCAACACATTCAAGAGCAGTGGTCCCCAACCCCCGGGCCGCGGACCGGTACTGGTTCGTGGGCCATTTGGTACCAGTCTGCAGAGAAAGAATAAATAACTTACATTATTTCCGTTTTATTTATATTTAAGTCTGAACGATGTTTTATTTTTTAAAAATGACCAGATTCCCTCTGTTACATTCGTCCAAGACTCACTCTTGACGCTTGTCTCGGCCACGTGATACATTTATCCATCCCACCCTAAAGGCCGGTCCGTGAAAATATTTTCTGACATTAAACCGGTCCGTGGCCCAAAAAAGGTTGGGGACCGCTGCTCAAGAGCCTCTACAACCAGGCCCTCCCCTCAGCCACACTCTGCAGGGTAGACTGTCACTCACATTCAAACTAGAGGTGTCTGAGCCACTGGGCCCTTCTATAGCTTGCCCAAGGAGCCATAGTGACAACATGGCAAAGCCAGCTTTCAAACCCATGGACACACCCCTTCCATGACCCCAGAGTGCTATACACTCTAAAAGAGTCTCCAAGCAGTGACTGGTGGACCTCTAGTCATTGATCACTTAGTCACTCTGCAAATAGTTGATGGACTTCTCTGTCTTGACCTGTATTAATTAGGATACATTTTTTGGCTACTGAAACAAATGCCAAAAGTGCATTGGAATAAACAAAACAGAAGGGTTGTCACTGTCTGAGTTTCTGTTGCCTTGTGATCCTCAATCCACAGCTTCCATCCCAGAGTCAATGTGGCTGCTTCAACCCCGGCCATCACGTCTGTCATCCAGCAGTGTGAATAGGGAGAAGAAGGGAAAGTCACCTCTCTTACCTCTAGGGTTTCACAGGTCACATCTTATGTGTCATTGGCCAGGTTTCAGTCAAATAGTTACATGTCGCTGAAAGGGAGGCTGAGAGCTTGAATGGGTCATCCTGTGCCCAGCTTAAATTTGGGCTTTCTTTTACTTTCAGAAGAGAGGAGAATGGACATTGGGGGCAACCAGCAATCATTGCCACTAGAACACAATCTTCCCTCCCTCCCAGGACCATGGTGAACCAGCATCATGGGTAAAAGGCAATGGCAGATTGCCAGAGGTGGACAGAGGTGATCTGATGAGCAGTCTGAGGAGGCTTCCTGGAGGAGGCCACACCTGGACCACGCCTTGAAGGAAAACTAGAGTATGGGAAGATGAGGTGGAAACGAGTTCCAGGGAGGGAGAACTGGCCAATGAACTTGTGTGTGGAGGAGCTGTGGTTCCATGAAGAGTGTGAACTTGGAGCCGCAGGACCTGCATTCGGGTCCCGACCCTGAGTGAGCACAGCGAGGCACCCCGTCTCCCCGAGCCATGGTGGGCTCCCTCGTTGGGAGGCCGATGGTCTCTGCCACACCTCCTCGCAGGCTGGAGTTCAGCGGCGTTGTGGCTGCTGGGTTCCATGGCCGGAGCCCTAGGTCAGTCAGTGTTGGGCGGGGCAGGAGACAGAGCTAAAGAGGGAGGAGGAGGACCCAGCTGGAAGCCTTAAAGTCCAGGCCAGGAGGTTTGGGTGTGACTCGTGAGCCAGAGGCACTGTGGCTGGGCAGCAGCCTGAGAAGAGAGCAGCGTCTCACACGTGGGTCTGAAAGGCACAGAGGCCAGGAGATGGGAGGTGTGGCCACAGGGCAGGAGGCGTGGCCACAGGGCAGGAGGCGTGGCCACAGGGCAGGAGGCGTGGCCACGCGAGGGGAGGCAGCCACAAAGGCCCCCGAGACAGACAACATGGCAGGGGCCTGCTGACACTTGGGAATCCTGCACTCCTGACCGGGCACTTGGGAAGACTGCCAGGAGGAGGCAGCCCTGAAACTGTGTCAGCCAAAGCAGGAACAGGGGAGAGGACTTGCCGTGTGGATGGGTGGGTGGGAGGGGATGAAGGATTGAGGGAGGAGCCAAAGCTGGCCCTGTTCAGGCCCTAGCAGTGCCCCCACCCAAGCACTCAGAGCCCCCCGCCCCACCTGGAGCAGGTGCTGCGCCTGCTGTGCACCCACACCCCAGCTGATCCTCCTGGCGACCTCAAAAGGTGAGGTTCTCGCTTCCGATTTGCGGAAGAGAAAGCTGGGGCAGAGGGCGGACCGCTTCACCGGGGCCACAGAGCAGGCTCCGGGCCGCCAGCAGACCAGAGCGCCTAGCACCGTCGGAACCCTCTGAAGCTTTGGAACGTACTTCAGAAACCCTCTGACACGACTGTTCTGGGCTCGTAGAGGCTTGTCCTCGGGAACAAGGGACAAAACTCAAGAACTGCTCACCTACATCATACCCTCAAGGCCTCCCTTACCTGGCAGGGAGAGTCACCCCACTGAACAGAAAGACAAACTGAGGCCAGAGAGGTGAGGTCTTGTGCCCGGGTCACACAGCCAGGCCATGGCCAGACAGGATCGGCATCCAGGTCTGTGACTCCACTCTGCGTTCCCAGCCTTCTCCTCTTCCTCCTCCTCCTCCTCCTCCTCCTCCTCCTCCTCCTCCTCACTGAGGCCTCGCTCCCCTCCCCACCCCCACCCCCATGTTCCTGGCGCTCTCTCAGCGAAGGGAACATGCTCTGAGTCTCTGTTTCCCTGGGAGAAATCCATTTTCAGAATCTGGAGGTGTTGAAATGTGTTCTTTTTTCCTCTCCAAAGAGCCCTTCTTGAGGACAGAGGTGCCCCGAGAATCCCTCTAAGGCCACCACAGGCCGGACCAGAGCCCAAGACTGCCCATCAGGAAGGTGTGGCCCCAGCGGTGGGCCCCACACAGGGTCTCAGGGAGGTGACTGTCCGTCCTGGGACACTGAGGGCTCAGGACCTGTCCAGACCTCCAGCCTCAAGCTCATCTGCCATCCTGCCTGGCTGCTGGCAGCAGGTTACTGAGCCCCCCGGCCAGGAGGGGGTGCCCAGGCAGAGTCCGTGCTGCCCCACCACACTGCCCCCTTGTCTGTGACAGCTGGGCCCATGACGGTCAGAGAAGTCTTTGGCCTTGAAGGGCACAGGCATCACTGGGAACATCCTCTAACCCACAGTGCCACCGGGGAAGCTTGGTCCTGGGCACAGGAGCCGCCAGCTGAGTGAGGGAGAAGGGAGAGGAAGGGAAGGGCAGGTGTGGAGGGTGCGGAGGGGAAGCCCCAGGCTCCAGTCCTGGCTCCAGACCCCGAGCAGATCATTCTGCATGGCTCTGCAGGGCCCTCCCACCTACATAGGCGCTCACCCATGACTTCCTTGAGCCAACGGGATGGGATGTGAGCAGACAGAGAACGAGCAGGGGTTTCAAAGAGCTCGTGCATCAGGCAGGCTTCTTTCCTAGTGATCAGGCCTGGGAGAGCCTGCCTGAGGATGAGGGACCCATGGAGCAGAGGAGAGTGGAACCACCTTCTCAGCCCGGGTCATCCTAAGTCAGCTGACACCAGCCGACCACCACCACCCTCCCCGCAGGCAGGCCAGGGAGCCCAGCAAGACCCCGGACCAGCTGAACCTCACAGCGCATGAGAAACAAGCGCTCGGTGTTGTGCGGCTGTTTTGTTACCCAGCATCATTCCTGTGCCAACAGACGGCAGACAGAGTTTCTAACTCACCAGGTAACACCTCCTGTTCTAAGACACGCCACATCTCAGGCTGAGAGAGGCCAAGGGCTTGTTCAAGGTCACACTGAGAGGGGGCGCAGATCCGGAAGCCCTCCCGGGACCTGCGCCCACCCGGTGCTGGCCTGGCAGACAGGGGAGTCAGGCCCAGCCCGCTCTCAGGGGGCCATGGTCAGCGAGGGGGGCACAGGCAACCAGAGCGCTCGGGCTGATGTGGGATCTCGGGACATAAGGAGGGGCATTGTGCCGAGTCCTGAAGGAGATGACCGACTTCTCGAGCTGGAGAGTAAGGACGCGGGAAGGGCCTTCCTGGTGCCGGGACCAGCGGGAGCAAGGAAGGGCTCTCTTAGCCCACTCTGGCCACGTGGACCGTCACCTTCCACCCACCACCTGGGATACCCTGTGACCCTGAGGGTATGGACACACTGCTCCCCTTGCAGAGCCAGACTGCCCCCACGCCCTCTGTCAAATCCAGCAGACACCGGCCAAGGAGAGGCTGTCATATACACACAGCTGCTGCTTTCCGAACCCCGCGGTGCCAGCACACCACATCCACTGTCTCCCAGGCTCTCCGCAAACCCACACGCCGAGGATGCCAGTATCCTCCTTCTTAAGTGTGCACCTGCAGCCCAGAGAGGTTCATGAACATGCCCAAGGCCACACAGCATAGAGTCAGGATCTGCATCATGTCTGTGAGATTCCAAAGGTCAAGGGTCCCCGCAGACAGAAAGGCCTGGTTCTCACAGGATGGCAGCCTCGGATGACTGGCACCTGTACCCGGCCACAGCCCGAGGGCCCCGGAAGTGCCGTTCTCAGAGAAGTGTTTGCCCTGAGCTGCAGCTACAAAGGCCCTGAACCCGGGCCCAGCTGTGGAGGCTGTCACAAGGCTGGTTGTGGGTCTCACCCTCCTGCCACTCCCCTCTGGCCGGTCGGCAGCCATCTTCCACACACACACACACACACACACAGTCACACACACACACAGTCACACACACACACACACACAGTCACACACACACACAGTCACACACACACACACAGTCACACACACACACACACACACACACACTGGACACCATGGATTCCAGAAGCAAAGTAAACCAGCCTCATTATTCCCATGATACGTGGCTTGTACCTCGCTCACCTGTACATCTTTCCCAGGGACCTGCAAGCACCTCCAGTTCGGTGTGAGCCCACAAACTCAGCAGCCTCCCCTACAGACTTCCTCTTCCCCAGGGCTCCATCGGGCTGGTGAGAGGCCAGGTCTCCGTCCACCCCACCCTGCCTCCAGGGCTCCCGGGGCCCACTCCCCACCCTCACAGGTGGGCCCCTTCTGCCCCAGAGCACCCTGATTGAACACCTCTTGTTAACCAGAGACTGTGAGCTTTGGAGTCAAACATCAGCTGTGTGTCATCAGGCAAATCACTTCACCTCTCTCAGTCTCAGTTTTCTCATCTGTGAAATGGGAATAATAAAAGTCTGTACCTCATTAATTATGTGGCACATTTAAATGTTCGTGAAAGGGGAGCTGTTCTTATCGTGATCCTTGGCCATTAGACATATATGTCCCCCAACACCTCCCCCTTCCCTATCTGGGAGTATCTGCAGTTAATGTGAGTGGAGACCCCCTCTGTGAGACAGATGGACACAAGACCCAGATCTGACCAAAGCCAGCTGACCTCCCATCAACCCCCACGTAAGCTGTGCTCTCTCCTCTCTGGTGGCCAGGACATGTGCTGCACTGACGCCAGGAGCCAGAGCTCTTGGGGCCACCTTGGTCACATGCAGAGAGAGAGCCACCTGAGAACCAAGCTGGCAGGGTGGGGGGGGGTACCCAGAGAAGCAGGCCTTGGCAGCAACCTTTGAGCACCTGGATGCAGCCATGCCTGAAGGTGTGGCTTCTCCTGGACCATAGCCAGTCAGTTCCTTCTTAGTTTAAGGTACTTTGGGTTGGGTTCCTGCCATGGGCAAACCTGAACAAAACACAATCCTTGGGGTCAGAGACGTGCCTAGGGACCAAAAGGCTTCCCAGAGATGGGCCTCTCTAACGAAAAAGCCCCCAACGTGATGATCTGGCAGTGCCCTTCCTACAGGAAAGGAGTGGACCGAACTGATGGGCACAGGGTGACCCTTGCTCACGGCGCCTAGCATTTGGTGGGAGCTTGCGCCAGCAGTCATTATTAGTCACACGGCACTTCCATGCCCTGGAATCGAGTCCGGGGGTGCTGTGTGCGTGACTGGACCTTTTCTTACAGTAAATGCCCTGTCAGGAATATGCTCTGCCCATCTCACAGATGGAGGCACAGAGAATGCATGCAACTTGCCTGAGGTCACACAGCTCGGCCAGGGTGGAGTGAGTGGGAAGGCAGTGCTGTGCTCCCACTGTGACACACAGAGCCACGCAGACACAGCTTCCCCTGCCCATGATGTCCCCACCTGCTCCACACGGCGCCGTGGAGGACTGGGAGTCACAGGGGGCACGGAGCACCCCTCTCTGAGCTGTCCCTCTCGGAGCACGCCTACCCCTCCCAGTGTCCTGTCCAGACATCGTGCCCGACTCCCCTGGGTGGCCAGGACCCCTCCGGGAGCCTCACATGGACCAGCGGTAGGGGGTGGGGGCCGTGGCAAAAGGACAGATGGTCCAGAAGGACACCCCACCCTGGAACAGCCAGGGCTGTGGTGGAGCCACTCAGCAAGCACATCCTGTCACTGACTGCTTCACCGGTCTGACCCTTCCAGGGTCCCTCTCCTGCCAACCACGGGTCTCCTCTCATTCAATGTGCATACAGCCTGGGGCATCGGCAGGCTGGTGACCTTGAGATTCAGATGGGAACTGAAGCACAGTCACACGTACAGCCATGCGTGAGACGCAGCTAGACAGTCGTTGTATCTTTCGGGCATTGAGAATGAACCAATCAGGTCTTCCCCGCCAGGACAACATCTGTGATGGGTCTGTGGTCCCAGCGGAGGGCGCAGCAGCTGCACCCACAGCAGGAAGTGGGTCCTTCGTCGCCTTCGCTTTTTCTTCTCGCTATGGCACCTCCTGGTGGTCCACGGCTTCCCACGGGGGGGACCTGAAATGCCCTGTGGGACAAAATGGAGTATAAAGAAATAGACATACCCACGTGGACACCTGGCACTGCCCTGCACGACATAGTCAACACACGTTCATGACTCCGGGCTCATCTGTCACTTGAGGAATCTGAGGCTCAGGAAAGCCAAGGGACCTAAAGTTCCTGTCTCCTGGCTGGTTGTCCCCCCACGTTTTCCCAGAAAGGGTAAGAGATGGACAGGCTGGACCGACCCACAGGTGTCCCTCCAGCCAGCCCCAGGTTTCAGGTCAGGGTCTGCCCTTCACACACATGGCCAAGCGTCCCAACCCCCTTCCCATGCAGCCCTGGGCAGCCTCTCACCCAGGGCCACAGGCAGACGTTGACCCACCTCCCGGGGGGCCTGCCTGAGCACCAGGGAGCCCTGGCAGATGCCCTGTGTCTGCTCAGGGCAGGAACAAGTCCAAGAGCCCACACTGGATCTGAGGAGTGGGAACCGTCCAAGAGGTGACGACCCCAGAGCTGTGGAAGGAATGGGACGGGTGAAGGGTGATGCTGGGAGAAAGCAGGGCTTCCTAGAACCTTCGGGAGTTTGGAGAGTCGGCACAGGGAAGGCACTAAGAAAGATGATGCAGAAGAAGCCAGAGGAAGGGACAGGACACGCCCAAGCCCCACAGCAGGTTGCTGGGCATCACCTCCAAGTCCTGCTCCTCTCCTTGGCCACGAGCCCCAGCCTCCTCCACCCCAGGAATGCTGCCCAAATGCCCTCCCTGGCCCTCTCCAGGCCCCGAGGCCCCAACAAGCCCTCCCAGCCTGGCTCCCAGGCTGCCCAACCAGCCCAGAGCCCCACTGTCTCCCCCATTCCTGCCTCGCACTCCTGGAGGGTGCCCGGCTGGCACCTGAAGAGGGACACAGACCTGCTGTCTCGAAGACACCTTCCAGACCAGACCACTGAGCCCTGAGCAGCCACCGCCCCCTGCAGGGTGCCCACCTGTGCAGTCGGGCCAAGCTGGAGTCAGGACAGGGGAAAGGAAGTTGGGAAAGGAGAAATCATTCTCCAAGCAAATGAGAAGTGTGAGCACGTGTGTGGGAGTGCCAGGCACCGCGGGAGGGTCTGCTCATCCAGGATGGGCAGCAGACTGGTCCGGAGGGGATCTCCCGAGGGCTGCTCGTGGTGGCCTGAGGTCCTGTGAGACCTCACTCAGCCGTGGCTGCCAACACGTCCTACCTTGCTCCCTGCTGCTGATACACAAAGGGCTGAATGAAGTATCTTGAAATCGTCCCGACCCAGGTTCGCAGTAAGTCCACACCGCACGTGCTGACGCGTTTCACAAAAGTTTATTGCACTTCTGCAGGCTGCCAGGTTCAGGGTCTCCTCGGGCCTGGGAGAGGCTGGGCCGGGCAGCGGACGGGAAGCGGAGGGCGAAACCCACCCACCCGCAGACGGGAAGCGGAGGGTGAAACCCACCCACCAGGGTGAAACCCACCCACCCGCAGACGGGAAGCGGAGGGTGAAACCCACCCACCCGCAGACGGGAAGCGGAGGGTGAAACCCACCCACCAGGGTGAAACCCACCCACCCGCAGACGGGAAGCGGAGGGTGAAACCCACCCACCCCAGACGAGGCTGTGGACACGGAGAAAGGCTGGCGGCAGGAGCGCACAGGAGCCCGGAGGAAGGCGCAGCCCCTCTGGGGGCCGGGCAGGCCGGGCCCAGGCGGAGGCGAAGGCAGAAAGGAGGAGGAATGAGAGTTGCCGGGGAAGGAGAGGGGCTAGGGCACAGCACGCACAGAGGCCCAGAGGCAGAACGGTGCCTGGGAATGACCAGAGCATCTAGAGGCCAATGCAGGGGAAGGGCAAGGTAGAGCCAGTGACCAAGAGGGGCTGCAGCCCAGGCGGCAGGTCGGGTGAGGTGGGAGGGGCTTGGCCAGCACACACCTGTCGCTCAGGTTGGTCCATCTCCTCCCAGAAGCCTCGGGCAGCCCTCCTGCAGGGTGGCCCTACCTGCCCCATGGAAGCCTCAGCAACAACCTCTGGCATTGGGAGTTGCTCTACCAGGAGGGAGACGGTGACTGTATTCATCGCACTCACACCAGGCCCCACAGAGGGCAATGTTGGGGAGGGTCAGGGTCTGGGCACCCCTCCAAGTCTTCCCCTTCACAGGGAGACAGCCCCCATGAGGATCGTCTGGGAAACAGGGAGACCACCAGAAGCCTAGCACTCTCTTGGCCTCACGCCCTTGCCAACTTGCTCCTGGACACCAAATGGACCTCATTCAACTGTCCTTCCTTGTCTCTCCCCTGCCCACCCCCTGCTGGAGCGGCCAGAGGGCAGACAGGAAGGGGGCCAGGCCTAGCCAGGTCCGGTGCATGAGGAACAACACCAGCTCCAGCAGCAGTCCCCCAGGGCGGAGCCGGCCCAGTCCCTCACTGCCACTCCCGAGGACAGGTGAGAGCAGGACGGGCAGCTGGTAGGAAGGGCCAGGTCTCAGGCGAGCTGGGTTCTGCCCTGGGCTCGGGGGAGGAGGGAACAGGAGCTGCATGGGGAGGGAAGAGGGCCTGGGAGAGGGAGAGGGAAGAGAGGGAGGAGAAGGGGGGGGGGGGGGCAGGAAGCACTAAAGAAAGTCACCAAGCTGGGATCTGTGTCCCAAAGGCCAAAGGCCAGTACCACCTGGATCTTGGGTCTGCCCAGGGGAGGACAGGCCCAAGGGGCTGTGGGAGGGGGTGAGCCTGAGCACCTTGTCCCATGTCCTGGGGAGGACAGGCCCAGGGGGCTGTGGGAGCGGGTGAGCCTGAGCACCTTGTCCGATGTCCTGGAATCCCCAGGTGTGCACTGCAGCCTGTCAGCACGAGGAACAGAGTGGGTCCCCCAAAGCGGCTGACAGCCTCAAAGCGCTGCTCTCCTGAGCCTCCCTGTGTCTGGGGGGTGGGGGTCAGAGGCTGCTGGCTGGGCTGGACCCGACACACTCACAAAGGGGACCAGAGAGGCCGTTCTTACATCTGCCCGGGACCACTGCTTTCACACACACACCATGACCAGCACCACCAGATCCCAGGCAGCCTAAGGTGGCTTTACCCCTTCTGACACCGAAGGTGGAAAGAGGGAGTGGGGGGGAACTGCCCCAGGGCCCTGTTCCAGCGCTTGTGTGAGTGGAGGCAAGACAGGCCTTTGATTGGTACCCCAGAATCAAGGAGTCAGGGCTTGAGAGTTTGCCCAAAGAAAGCTGGGGCTCCTCTTGCTTGCTCTGCCCAGGAGGCAGCAACCCCAAGCCCCCAACCCTCTCAAGAGACTTGTCAAATAGCCTTCTCCTCCTATGCCCCCCCAAAACCCAAAAAAAGCCCAGAAAGGCAAAGAAACAACCTATGAGCCAGAGCTGCCCTGCAGAAGGGGCAAACACATGGGACCCCACCCCCAACACCCACCTTGGAAGAAGACTCAGCCAGGCTTGGCTCGGGGAGAATTCCCTAGCCCACCTGAAAGACCCCTACCAGGGTTCTGAGGCCCCCCACACACACTCTCTGAGATGTAGGGGAGGAGGCTGGCTTCCCTCTGCGTGAGAAGTTCCCAGGATGTGCTGCCCCCAACGCCCCTGCCTCAGGCCGCAGAGAAATCGCCTGGCTGGGAGAGAGAGAAAAGGGGCTACACACACACACACACACACACACACACACACACACACACTGGGAGAGAGAGAAGAGGGGCTACACACACACACACACACACACACACACACACACAGGGAGAGAGAGAAGGGGCTACACACACACACACACACACACACACACACACACACACACACCTGGCTGGGAGAGAGAGAAAGGGGGCTATATACCCCCCCCCCCGCCTCCTATCCCTGGGGGGTCTCGCCCTGCTGGATCCACGGGGTCCGCGGGGATTTTACGGAGCAGAGGGTTCCTCCAAGACCGCGAGAACCGGAGGCGAGGACCTCCGCCCCTGAGTCCAAGTCGTTACCCCCGCGCCCGCTGGTCCCCAGGTGGAGGCGACTTCTCTGGACTTGTTTCCTCTCCGCCGCCACTAATTTGGCCTTGCCCTCTGGGCCCAGCGAGCTCCCACTTCGGCCCGGGCGTGAGTGAGGTCTGCGTCCCGGGCAGAAGTTAGGCGGCTGGTCCAAGGTCGGGTGGCACACGGGACGCAGGAGGCGGTGGCCCGGACTCGGGCTCAGCTACCTTCACCCAGACAAGTCCCCGCGCCTGCGAGGGCGTCCGGGCGCCTGGACTCCCCAGACGGGGTACAGATCCCTCGGAACTGGGCGCAGGCAGGCTAAAGCAAAGCGGTGCTTGCTCCCAGCTTCGGGGACCCCGGGTCAAGGCCCTTCTCCCGCCCAGCCGCCCCGGAGATCAGGTCTCCAGCCCTGCGCTGCGAGCAATCAGAAAGACGCGGCGGCAGCACCGAGCAGGGAGCCACGGAGTTGGGGAGTTGCCCCGCACCCCTAAAGCCTCAGCACACATTCCAGGTTGAGAGTACGCACTTTCCGCGTCCGGGCGCCTCCGCGGTGAGTCGAGCCGCGGTGCTCGCGGTCGGCGAAGGTGGCTCAGCTCGGGCGCTCCAGTCTCGACGTTCCCGGGGCAGAGAGCAACGTCCGGGGACGCACGGGACGGGTGCGCCCGGCGGCCGGGGCTGCGCCGGGCGAGGCAGGCGGCGAGAGGGGAGCGCTCGGCGTTCAGGCAACAGCTACCCCTAGTGGGAGAGCCGCCGGGGCCGCCGCCGCCCCGCGCCCGTGCCCCGCGCCCGCCGCGCCCCGCGCCCGAGGCGCTCCAGGGGCGGCTGGGCGCAGGGACTGCGCGGCTGTCCCCGGCCCTCCCGTCTGCGGCGCCGGGCGCTCACCCACCCGCGGGCCCTGCCCTCCGCCTCACCCCGCTGGGCCCCACGCCGCTGACCCGAGAACAACGTCGCCGGGCAGGGACGTGATGGGACGGGGCGGGCGCGGTCGGGGCGGTGCGCGGCAGCCTCCGGCAGCGGCGGGGGGCGCGGAACGCGGTGTGCGTGGCGGGGCCGTGCGGGGGGTGGCCGTGTGCGAGGCGCGAGTGTGAGCGCGCGCAGGAGACGAGCGGGCGAGCGGGCTCCGGGACGCGAGCGGCGCCCGCGGGCGAACGGGAAAGGCGGCAGGGACCCAAAGTTGCCTCCTCGGGGGCCCGCGTCCCCAGCGGGGCGGGAGCCGCGACCAGAGAAGCGGCGGCCGCGGACCCGGGCATCGGCGGCACCTGGGCAGCGGACCCGCACGAGCAGCAGCAGCGGGGGCGGCGTTGGCGGCGGCGGCGCGCGGGAAGCGAACCGAAGCTCCGGCGCGGCTCGGCGAGCGCCGGAGAGCTCCGCTCAGGTGAGCGGCAAGAGGGACGCGGGCCGGGGCTCGGCGGCTGGTGCCAGAGCCGCGCCAGCGCTCGTACTAACTGGGGGGACCTCCGCAGCGGACGCCTGGGTCCCTGCTGCAGCTCCCCGTCCTGGGCCGCAGCCCCAGCTGGGGTCCCCCGTCCCCGAGAGCTGGCCTGACAGCCCGGCCCACTGCCCCGCCCTCCGGCCGCAGGCGCCCGCCCCAGACCCAAGATTTCTAAGGTATTGGCCCCGCGGCTGGGGCATCCCTCCGGGCTCAAGTTGCAAGGGGGCGGGCCCCGGCTGGAGGTGGAGTCTCCCGCCAAGTGAAGCCTCGGCTATAAAACGAGCTCCCGAACAGCTCCGACCAGATGCCTGGCTCGGCCACCGCGCCGTTGGTGGGGGACGAGGGTGAAGGGTCCCAGGGGGGTCGGGGGGCGTCGGTCACCATGCTCCGCTCCCTGCTGCTTCACGCCCTGAGGCTCTGCGCCCAGACGGCCTCGTGCCTCGTGCTCTTCCCGCGCTTCCTCTGCACGGCCTTCATGCTCTGGCTCCTCGACTTTCTGTGCATCCGCAAGCATTTTCTGGACCGCAGGCGCCGGGGTCAGCCCCAACACGAAGTAGAGCTCAACAGTGATGGCGAGGAGGTGCCCCCCGACGACCCGCCCATCTGCGTGTCCGATGACAACCGCCTGTGCACCCTAGCGTCGCTGAAGGCAGTGTGGCATGGCCAGAAGTTGGATTTCTTCAAGCAGGCCCACCAGGGTGGTCCAGCGCCCAACTCCCAGGTGGTCCTGCCTGACAACTTCCAGTACCAGCATATTCTCGATTACGCGCGAGGAAACCGCCCGCTCGTGCTCAATTTCGGCAGCTGCACCTGACCACCGTTCATGGCGCGTATGAGCGCTTTCCAGCGCCTGGTCACCAAGTACCAGCGTGACGTGGACTTTCTCATCATCTACATCGAAGAGGCACACCCCTCCGACGGCTGGGTCACCACAGACACCCCCTACGTCATCCCACAGCACCGAAACCTGGAGGACCGGGTCAGTGCAGCTCGAGTACTGCAACAAGGTGTACCTGGCTGCGACCTGGTCCTGGACACCATGGCCAACTCCAGCAGCTCGGCCTACGGCGCCTACTTCGAGCGCCTCTACGTCATCCAGAGCGGCATCATAATGTACCAGGGCGGCCGTGGCCCAGACGGCTACCAGGTTTCCGAGCTGCGCACCTGGCTGGAGCACTACAATGAGCAGCTGCACAGCGCTCTGCCCCATCCAGTGTAGACAACCAAAGGACAATTGACCGGACTTGGAGGGCCGTGCCTTCGAGCCTTCGAAGCCCACGTGCAAACCTCCCGAACCAAGTCAGGTTCGGCCATGGGGCCAGTGACACAGCTGTGCTGAGCCACAGGTCACAGGCTGGGTCTGCACCCTCAGCCATGCCACCTGAAGACCCTCCACCCTGCCCCCACTCTGCTTCTGTGACTGTCCCTCACCTGCACCTGCCTGGCTAGCTCTAAGTCCCCATCTGAGTGTGCATGCAGTACCACCCTTCGCCTGTGTGCCCCTGGACCTGTCAGGCAGAGGCCCCTGCTGTGTTCTCTCACACCCCGTCCTAGAGAAAAGAGCCAGTGCTTTTAGCCGGCACAGCAGCCCCAGCAAAGAGACTTTGGCTGTGCCCTCAAGCCCCGAGCGCAGCGGGGCTCCAGCAGCCGGTGCAGCTCACCCTAGTTGCCTGGCACCCACACCTGTCGCACTTAGGCAGGGATGCTCTGCTGCTTTCGTGTCTATGGTCTTGTGTCTGTGTCCATGTCTTGTGGGGGGGCTTAGGGTGGGAAGGGGGGGCAGAGTTATTTCCCCTCCCCCTTATTTTGGGTGCTCTGGAGCCCCACTGCTGATGACGAGCTGTCTCTAACTGGTCTTGACCACGAGCTGCTTCTGAATTGCAGGGGACTTGCAGCAGCGCCTAAAACCAGCGAGGGGGGAAGTGCTCTGGGTTTCCATGAAGAAACCACCATATTGGGTGGGAGAGGGAGGTTGGGGACCAGAGAAGGGCGGCTCAAGAGGCACTGGTGAAGCTGTTCTCGGTGCTCCAAGGAGAAGAAAAGTCTAGGCTCCTGGGAAACGGGTCTGGATGGATGGCTGAGTCCGGGGGAGAGGGGTGGGGGGGAAGAGCATGGGGACCCCCAGTGAGGGGCCTCCTCGGCAGGGCTGCTGATTGCAGGGCAGGGAGCCCGGGGGCTGACTTGAAGTACATGTCGTGAGTGTTTTGCTGGAAATATTCCCTGTATATAAACTTCTTTTACGTTACAGTAATAAAGGCTTGAAGTAAACTGCTTTCGGGTTGCCTTTGGTCCCTTTATTTTTCCTTCCCCCTGAATAGCAACAGGAATTAAACACAAATCTCCCCCTTGCATCCTCATAGTGACCTTGGGAGGGGAGGCTGGCTGGAAGGAGCTATCGCAGGGAGTTGGGGGGGGGGGAGAATCTACAGGGACAGGGTCTGTGGCTGTGGCCGGGTCGCGTGCAAGTGCACACATTAGCGATGTGGGGGCGGGGGGTCTGGGGTGCAGAGAACAGAGAAGGGGCAGAGCTCAGCGGGGTCCTGGAGGGAGACTGGAGGAACACGGGGGTCCTCACTTGCCCCTGCGAGCGCGCGCATGCACATAAACACAGACACACGCACACCCAGTTACAGCTGTCCCTGCAGTAGCGCATCTAACTTCTCCCAGCGTCCCACCGTGCGGGGTGGGGGGGGGGGCGGGGGGGTCTAGGGACTTGGGACTAAGTAGGGCTGGGCTCCTGGCCACCGCGGGCGACTCTGCACACCTGACTCCTCCCTCGCCCTCCTTCAGCACCTGCATTCTCTCTCCCTCACCTCCTTCCCACACCTGCAATGTTGTCTCCCCACACAGCAGCACCCCACCCTTGCGGGGCTGCTGGGGGCTGCAGGAGGTTGGACCAGCCGAGCTTTGCGTGGCGGAGGGAGAGGTGATGGGGGAGGGAAGCGGCTGTGCAGCGCCACCACACAGGCAGCAGCACCGACTGCGGCGCGGGGGAGGCGCTCAGTGCGCCCCCCTCCCCGGGTCCCCCTCTCCTCCTGCCCCTCCTCAGCTACCCCAGGGCCGAGCCAAACCACTACCATCCCCAAAACGCTGGGACGTGGAGGACAACGAGGAAGATGAGCGGAAAGAGGGGGGCGGGGGCTGGGGGTGAGGGGGTCGCGCTTTTTGGCATAAATCCCCGCCCACTGTCACGGCCAGGCGCTGCCACGCAGACCCGGCCTCCCTGTCCCCCCCCACTGTTCGTCGGGTGGGGGCGACACTGGGACCGAGGGGTGAGCACACACACCTCCCCCCTCCCTCGGCGGTGACACCTGGAGCCGGAGCGCGGGTGGGAGGAGACAGAGGACAGATGCGGAGGCGGCGTCTATCGCGCGGAGCAGGGGGAGCCGGGCAGGGGGGCCCAGGACCGTCCGGGCGGGGGGAGGGGCGGAGGCGTGTCCGCGAGCGCGCGTGCACTGAGGAGGAGTCTGCGCGGGCGGGGGCGCGGCAGGCAGGAGGGGGAGGCCCCTCACCGCCTCGGCTGCCTCCAGCTCCGCACCAGCCCCCCAGCTGCTCCTGCGTGAAAACTTTTTTGTTTTGTTTTGTTTTGTTTTGTTTTGAAACTGACACCCTGGGCTGGGGGTGAAAAAAAAAATTTTTTTTTTTTTTTGCTTTAAAAGTATTTCAATTGAAAAATAAGAGAGGAAAAAAAGGGCACAGATACCATTTCTGCATCTCCTCCCCTCCCCCTGCTCCCGCGCGCTGCTTTTTACCCCGAAACCCCCAGGGAAAATACGGACAAGTGGCAGGGGCCCGGAGGGGCGCTGGAGAAGGCGGCCCGGAGCTCCGGCCCGCGCTGGCCCAGATGCGGGATTGGGGGCAGGGACGAAGCGGAGGGCGGCCCGGGACGACCGCGGAGGCCCCACTGCGCGCTTCGGCGCTCCCCGGACCTTCATGCGTCTCGGGGCCCAGCTGGACCCGAGGAGCGACCTGTCCTCTCAGCGAAGTCCCGCCGCCCGGCTCCGGTACCGAAACTCGGAGAGCTTGGCGCTGGGACCTGCGGCCCCGGCCACAACCCGCGCGCTCGCCGCCACCCGGGCGTTCCAGCGCCCCTCCGCCACCTCCACCTTTTCCTCTTCCCTTTTCCATCTCCCTTCCTCCCCCTTCATCTTTCTTTCTTTCTCTCTCCCTTTTCCCTCCTTTCCTTGTTTCTTCCTTTTCTAACACTTTCACTCTTTTCTTTTAAAATCTCCCCTCCTCATGGAAGCAATGAACGCTCATTGTGGAAATCACAGAAAAGTCGGGAGGAGAAAATAAAACCAACCCGCGGCCACCTCCGGGTGAGCGCTTTCCAGCTTGCCTCTTCCCGGCCCCTCACACTGGTTAAAAAAAAAAAAAAAAAACATTTTAAAAAACAAAAGCAGGGTTATTCTTTTTTTTTTTTTTAAGCCTATCATTAACGTTTAGCTCCTGCTACCCCTGTTTCCAGGTCGGTAGATAAGTCTTGAGGGGCGCGAGGGGTGCGCGCGCTCCGGGCTGAGGGAAGTTTCTTTACACAGAACGGAGTCCTGAGCAGCCCGCGCCCGCAGCCCCGCGCGCGCGGTCCAAGTGAAATTGCTCGGGCAAGGCAGCGCCTCTCTCTATGATGGATGCTTTCCCATATTCTGCTAAACTAGCTGCCTCCCAGAAAGTCTATTTGATTTTTATTGTCTTCTATTTTCCCAGTGCTCTCTTCTTTATTTAAAAGTCAAAATGTGATGATGATAATACACACAAATCTATCCTCAAAATTAAAATTTAAATACAGGAGAGCATAGAACAGAAAGTGCAAGCCTCGTTTAGAGCAGGATTTTTCAAACTGCACGTGGCGACCCAGCAGTGGGCCATGATACCAGTTTTATCCGAGGAGTCCAGCATCTGAAGAACTGAAACAGAACAAACACAAATACAACGTACATTTCACCTGGGATAACTGCCCTTTTTTGGAAACCTCTGTTTCAGGGGTGTGTGTGTGTGTGTGTGTGCGCGCGCGCGTGTGTGTGTGTGTGTGTAGCTGATGTGAAATGTATTTCTCCTGAGGGATCAGACATGTTTGGAAATGTTTGAAAGTCCCCACCCCGGAGTCATTCTTCCCCCGTGCTCCTGCTGGAGGGTAGCCCCTGTGAACTGCTCCGTGTCTCCTTCCAGACTTCGGCACCCACTGACATTCCCAGATAGGAGTCCCGTCATCAGGATCACGCTGCAGGATGTTTGATGACCACCCTTCCCACCCTACACACTTGCTCTGCCATGGGCTTTCCTGGCTTCCTTTCCCCATCCGTATATTTGGAGCGAGCAGGTCTGTGCCTGCAGGTTAACTGTGCCAGGCACCATCTGGGTGTCTGAGCCCCCCCACCCCTACCCAACCCGGGAGGAACTCAGCTCTGCCCTCATCCTCCTCCTCAGTCGTTTCCGGGTCCACTGTCAGCTTTAGCCCACGGTTTGGTCTTAAGCGGGGAAAGGAAGGTGGGGCGTTCATTGAGTTGGTGGCGAAGATAGTATAGATATTTGCCCCTTGAAGGCACAAGTGCCTCCTCCAGGAAGACACGGAAGGAATAGCATCCTGGGTGGAGGGCACTGCCAGTGCAAAGCCACAGAGGCCTAAAAATAAAAGTTGTGTTCAGAAAGCAGGGAGCCCCCCCCCCATGTGGCTGCAAAGCAGGAGGATGTGGAGAAAGAGGAGGAGGGCAGAGAGGAGCCCAGGGCACCAGCCTGGGATCCCTGCTGAGCCTCCCAGATGGGAGCCTCAGACAGGAAAGAAGGGAAGTGGGGGGAAAGGGGAAGCACTTAGCGGGGATGGGGGGTGGACGAGCCCCCACGGACAGAGGGGACAGCTGCACTTTCAGGGGACAGACCGGTATCTCTGCCTTGGGCCTAGCAACTGTCCTCTATGTAATTACCTGATCAAAATGAATTATTGGCCCAAGGAGTAGGTAGTTACCATAGACGTTCGTGGCCTCCTCTTCGTATTGTCCAGACATCCATCTGCAGGAAAATAATGTCCCACACCATGAGACTTCCACAGGTGGGAGAGCCAGTGACATCTGTGGGCTTGCTCCAAAACCGAGCGCTGGGCAAAGTCCTTTATTGGGAGCATTTGATTTGGTTGTCCTAACATCCCTCTTAGGTGAAGACCACCATTCACCCCATTCCGTTGATGAAGGAACTGAGGATTGGCATGGTTAGCGTAAAGTGGGCCAAGGGATTATGAGCAGAACTGTGTCCTCCTTCAAAACCCATATGTGGCGCTCCTAGCCTCTACTACCTGAGAATGTGCCCTTATTTGGAGATAGGATCTGTAAAGAGGTAATTAAGTTAGGATGAGGTCATTGGGCTGGGCCCTAATCCAATAGGACTGGTGTCCTTATAAGAAGAAGAGATTAGGACACAGACACGCACAAAGGGATGACCAAGTGAAGACACCATGAGGAGGAGGCAGCCATCTGCAAGCCCAAGACAGAGGCCTCGGGAGAAACCAGCCTCCAGAACTGTCAGGAAGTCATTTTCTGTTGTTGAAGCCTGCCCCCACCCTCGGCCTGTGGTCCTTTGTTAAGGCCGCAGCAGCAGCCTGAGCAAGCCAAGCCCATACACAAGGTCATGCTCTAGAAAGTGGCTTGGAGCACAGGCCTCCCTGGCCCTGGCACTGGGGTGTAACATCAGCTGCACAGGATTGATTCCTCCCATGGCGGCTGAAAGGCATCCATCCAGGCCCCGCGGACTCCCGACGACAGGTTCCTTCCTCGGTAGGTCATTGTCGTTCCACGAAAACACAGCCCCTAGGACAGGGAGCCTGAACTGGGCGGTGAGCGTGCATGCTCTGCTCTCACGTCTGCAGACACTCACACACATGCAGCGCTAGGAAAACCTCCCCAGGGAGTTCACAGTAGCTGTCTCTGTGTGGGCGGATTCGAGTGTTTTCTTACTTTCTCCCGGTTGCTTCTCTGGAGCCTGTGATTTTTCTATAGTGAACACGTATTGCTCTTATGACAGAAAAGTAAACCTAAAAGCAAAGGTTGTGGCAAGTAGAAACCTGGAGGCAGGGAGGCCAGGGCAGACCGAGGTGCCGGTGCCAGTGCTGGTGGTGAGACCAGGCCCAGGGGTGGGGGTGGGGGTGGGGAACTGCTGAGAGACGTTTGCAAGGGTGAGGGGATAGAACTGCTGAATAAAACATGGGACACCAGGTACATGTGAATTCCAGGTAAGCAACAGGTAATCATTTAGCACAAGCATGTCCAAATATTGCACAGGCATACTAAAACACGCATGTGTGACTTATCTGAAATTCACATTGAACTGGACACCCTGGGTTGGTTGTTTTACTAAATGTGACAATCCTAAGTGGGGGTTGGGGGGAGACAGTGATGCAGTCTGTCCGAGGCCCAGGTCGGCCAGCCTCCGAGCTCAAAGGACCATGGCTACAAAGAGGGGGGGGCCCTGTCTCTAAGATCTTTGGTTCCATCTTCCAGAGACAGTTGGGCCCCGGGGGCCACACAGGCCCCCAGACTCTCCAGAGCCTGCACATGATG